>NC_141685.1:1577691438-1578145564 GCF_964263255.1 Lissotriton vulgaris
AATTGTATCGCCTATGGTTTGCCCGTCTAGATATATAAACAGGAGTCAAGTTTTACCTTAGTTTGTAACATATGCCAAACTCGGGCGGGGTTCTCAAAAACGTAACTCCTCATTGTCGCGCTAGATGGAGCCAGCTCGTAGCATTTGTAGAATAAACAGATAGGTTGTTCTTAGCGAATGCGCTAGAAAACAAACAAAACAAAAACCCGATAGACGGGTATCAAGATTGTGTCCCGACCTTTTATATGCTTTCTATACTCGGCGAGAGATCTTGTCTTACCATGATAGGCGATTCGTGCCGGATTGCGTTTGGGGTTCTGGGAAGCGTCCCTTCTCGTGTTGGTGTTGGGTGAAAACAGCTAAGTGTTTTGCCCTGTTTAAATAGTCCGCCTTGATTGAGAAAGTGCTGCAGGTGCGTTTAATAGGGACAGGGAGGCCAGTGCTGGCAATGGCCAATCAGCAAGCAACTGTAGTTCCAAACACGAACTACACCTAGGGCCGTAGCGCAAGAGCCTGCAAGTGACGTGATACTTGTTTACTCTTTGGTATTCGATCACATGGTTTCTTGAGGCCAATGGACATTTATTAGTATTACTGAATCGATCCACCGGAGAAAGTTATGTTGATATGCACCCAGTACTACCGTTATACAAAATACAGAATAACCGGGATATTTAATGGGCCTTAGCTGGCTGCTATCTATCAGGTTTGTCTAATTCTAACTACATACTGGCGAGATTGTATATATAACGGATGGCACGTTATTGTTCAAGGTATGGTTACATAAAGATGTCTCCCAGTTTGCGTCCTCAAATAAATACAGTAGGACTACAGACACAAAGAAAAGGAAGCTTCTGCTATTACTAACATGTATCACAGAAAGCTTTTATATGGAATATTGTATTTATATTATTGCTCGCATACTTTATTTCTTTAAAACTGATATACATTCCGTTTAAGTCTGGGTGGAAAAAGGTGCTGGAGCTCTTGCCATCATATGATGGTTAAGAAAATATCCTGTCTATAGGAATAGATATATGCCTTAGCAATGCCATGTCGTTTAGATGATAGCTTGTTCCCAGGGAATATCACAGTTTAACCCCGTAATGGTAGTGTCCAGAGAAAAAATCCAATATACCTCCATCTTTCGTCGGATTTTGTCTGGGCATAGTCCTGGTCTGGCTTGTATATTTTCAAGGATATACCATCTTAAATCTTCTGGTGTATGACCTTGTTCTAAAAAGTGCTCTACAAGGGGGGCATTGATCTTTTTGGTGCGTATTGCAGATTTGTGTTCTGTTATCCTTTTATTGATTACCCTCGATGTTTCCCCTACGTATCCTTTCTGACATGGACAGAGTATCAAATATACCACGTTTTGCGTTTTACAGTTTGTCATTGTTTTACTTGAGATAATTCTGTTGTTGAATCTCAGATCTTTACCTTCAATGGCTTGAGGGCAAATTTTGCAATTACCGCATTTAAAGTTGCCCTTCACTGGATGGATGCCCGTTATACTTCTTTGTACAGGGTTTGTTTTGTCTGGCAGCCTTGATCTTACTATTAGGTCTTTTATGTTCTTATTCCTTTTGTAGGCGAAAACTGGTTTTGATATCTCATCTTGTTTTGATTTATTAACATTTAAAAGATGCCAGTTAGAGCAGATAATTTGCCGTAGTTTGTCATTAAATAGGGAATGTCTGGTGACAAATACTAGTTTGTCATTTTGTTCTTTGTCCTTATTTTGTAGTATACACTGTCGATCGAAAAATCGGGCTCTTTTGAAAGATTCCCGGACAAGCCTGTGCGGGTAGCCTCGATCTTCGAATTTCTGTTTCATCACTCTAGATCGATCATCATAGTCTTGTAGCTTTGTGCAATTCCGTCTTAATCTTAAAAACTGGCTGAACGGGATGCTATTTTTTTGTGTTGCAGGGTGGAAGCTGTTATAATGGAGCAAGGTATTGCGTGCAGTGGGCTTAACGAATAGATCCACATAGAGCTGTCCCTGTTCATGCTTGATGGTTAAATCCAAAAATTCCATCTCAGTGTTACTTATATGGGACGTGAATTTGAGGTTACTGTCACAGTCATTTAACCATGATATAAATTCATCAAGGATGTCCTCATTATCGTCCCATATAAAAATCACGTCGTCGATATATCTCGACCAGTGAAGGATTGTCTCGAAGAATGGTGCAATTTCATTAAAAATGTAGATGTTTTCAAAATGTGCCATATTTTTGTATATAATGGAAACCTAGGCCCTAGGAAGTAGTCTGCGTAACTAATCTTATAAATATGCATATTGTATGACACAGTTTTCTTATATGTTTTTCAGTGTTATGTATATGTCCTATTGCAAATGACGGACTCCTGAAGAAGGCAAATGCCGAAACGCGCGTAGAGATTCCATCCACCGCTTTGCTTACTCCAATAGCCCTGCGTACCATCAATGTCATTTGAATATTTGGTTTTCCTGTTTTGTCTGTTATTAGCTTTTTCCATTCATGTTTCACTATTGATTAGTTGTTTTTTTACACTATTGGTATATTCACAATGTTTGTCATTCTAAATGAATATGAATAGATCAATATGAAATATGTATCAGAACACAAGAAAATGATCAAAATAAAACAAAAATATATTTTTACATAATCACTATAGTTATGATCTTTGTTTATGTATGATTAGAATCAGTCACGTATCAGACTAGTTTCCTAGGTCGTTTTGGGCATATTTAATCAGCTCACTATTAGGTACGTTACAAATATGGTGGCGATACGTCCTCCATCATTATGAACCCCTTTGTGTCCATCTTCTGCCAAGATATTCAATAATGCAATAGTGTCTTTTTGCAAGCTTCTTGTACCTCTGAAGCTATCAATAAGTCATTAATGCATTGTATTAAAGCAGAGTCACATGGCATACTTCGCCAGCCCAAATAAGACTGGAGTTCGGCTTGCAAAAACAGGAACTAGCCAGACAAGGAGCATATATCATCTGCTGTCATGAACTCAGAACCGCCGCTCCAGACACTTTAAACTCCTTGCTTTGGCAGGACATACAAGGAAGGGAGACATCGCAAGCAAGAATTTATCTGCAGGCAGCACTGGGAACGATTAAACTTACGGAGCTCTGGGATACGCAACTTGGGCATACCTCCTTCAAAAGACTTGTTTGGAAAACCTCAAATCGCTTTCCTTATTACAGGACAAGGCGGCTTTCTCCAAAAGATCCCATGCATGGATGACCCTGAACTCATACAAATCCTTGACACCACAAACATACTTTAGTCAGGGCTATCCAAAAGCCATAAAAACGAGGTTCTTGAAACACAGACTAGGCATCCTGCCAAGCACTGAGTATCTACCACCATGGCTCAGAACAGATGTCAACAAGGCTTGCCCGCTCTGTAATGCAAAGAAGGGGGACATTCTTCACGTCACCTGTCTTTGTGAAGAATTCCAACAAGCCCGCCAACAGCTTCTTAATAAGCATGGGCGGAAAATCCATTCCGCTCGTGGATTTCGTGGATTTTCGGTAAATTCGCAATCCGCGAGATTCGCGAGTTTCCCGCAAAATTCGCGAGCGGAACGGATTGGGTCAAAAGTTCAAGCTGACTTTTGTAACTCTTTTAGTATGGCGCCGGCAAGCTGCCAGAGCCATTCTAAAATAGTTACAAAAGTCAGCTTCAACAGGAAGCTCTAATAGATAAAGTAAAGCAGGTGCTGCTCAAATTCAGTTACACAATCATTAATCACCCCAAACTTGGGGTGATTAATGATTGTGTAACTTAATTTGACCTTCAACTGGAGCACCTGCTTTACTTTATCTATTAGTGCTTCCTGTTGAAGCTATTACTAGCTATTTTAGAATGGCGCTGGCAGCTTGCCAGCGCCATTGCAAGTGGGGCTGAGGGCAGAAGGGCACATCAGTGGGACAGAGGGCAGAAGGGGACAAAAAATGAGTGGGGCAGAGGGCAGAAGTGCACAGAAACGAGTGGTACAGAGGGCAGATGGGCATAAAAAATGAGAGGGTGGCAGTGATTAAGCAGGCAAAAAAAAAACCTGCGAAATTGCAGAGCGCCTCGCGAACACCCACAAACACGCAGAGCGCCTCGCGAACACCCGTGAACACGCAAAAATAAAAAAATCTGCGAATTTGCGAATTTTGCGGATTGCCAATTCGCAAATCCGCAAATTCGCAAATTGCGAATTTGCAAAATTCGCCCATGCTTGCTCCTTAAGGATCAGCTCAAGCAGCAAGGGATCAGTACCAGAAGGCAGGCAGTGCTGGCATGCCTGAACCCTGAAAACACCAAACTGAATTGTAGATATGTAAAATTCCTTGCGATGGTCGAGCAAAGAACCTTAAAACTGCCAAGATCAGGGTCGAACAATATAGGCTAATAGGCAGACTGTTAGTAGGATGTAAGAGGACCTCGCTATGCTGTCTTCGAAAAAAAGCGTATAGTCAGCCATACTGTATTTTTTATTGCATGTTCTCCTTTTAACGGTTTTTTAGTATGATATTCTATGATCTTTTGTAACATGTTTGCACTGGTTTTAATTAACTATGCATAATAAACTTTACTTACTTACTTACATGGCATTTGCCATGACTCTAGATTTTTCTTCAAATCTGATTAAAAATAGAAGGACTCTCAGTATACCCTTGAGGGACACGACAACATGTGATTGTTATCTATTGGAACACAAATGAAAATAAGAACTGGCTACCTTCATGCAGAGGCACTGAGAAGAACGCCTGACACAAATCAATTACTGTAAACCATTCTGCACTACAAGGAATTTGAAAAAGCACAGTAGCAGGATTTGGCACAATGGGACAACAAGACACCACAATTTCATTTATTTTTCTCAGGTCTTGCACTATTCTATATTTTCAATTTGGCTTTTGAATTCCCATATAGGCGAATTACAAGGACAGCCAATTAGTTATCTGAAAATGCCTTTCTGAAGCATGTCTTCAGTTACTGGCTGTATCCCAGCAATTGTCTCAGCTGCAATTGGTAAGGTGGTATTCTCGTAAAAATTTCATTTGGGCTTTATTTGGGACTGTACTGGCTTTACACCTTTTTAATGAGTCTGATATCTTTTTCTGCATTCAGTGTTGACAGCCACCATGATATCCGAGTCTTTCCTCTTACTATAGAGAGTGATTGCAACAACTGCAACAGTGTGAACTGTTGCTTTTATGGCTTCATCAGCCAATGAATGCCCTGCAACGTGAATGCCAACACATTGATGACTCAATGAGTGTATTATATTAATCCGTGGCAAGCAATCTTTCAGCTTTGCCACCTTCTCCAAAAGCAGCTTATGCTTTATTGTGCAACTTTTTGAATCTCTGAATCCATTCTTGCTCCAATAGTGTAGGTATTCACTATAGGCCTGGACAAAGTAATATGAATCACACACTATGTGTGGGGAATAAACTATCTGTATTTTCTAGTGCCAATATCAGAGCTTTTAGTTCTGCCAGCTGTGCTATGCAGTCACCAGGTGACTGCATGTAGGTTTTCTCTGGATGGAATTCTCCATCATGCATGTGCCCTTACACAATTGCGCACACAGCTGAGTATTAGTGCTTAGTCACCACGGCAGGCTGGGCAGACCCATCGGAATATATGATGAAATCATAGCAACTAGAGGCATTATTTCCTTAGGTAGAGGATATTTTTGTTCATACTGAAGAAAAACTTGTGTTTGTAGTGTAGAATCAAATTTATAGTCTACTGAAGAACCGGGTTTTAGAACCCAGCGGCGCCAGGGGCACGCCCAAAGTCTTCGGGTTCACCTGTCTTAGAATACAGAGACACAGGATACTTCTCGGTGACGTCAAAGATCAAATTTATTGGCTGCAACCAGAAACAGAAGTCTACGAAGTACGACACAAGTAGGTTCGCTAGAGACTGCTCAATTTTCGTATTGCGAGACATCGTCTTTTATGCTAAAAATCACATTCCTGTCAAACACCCATTATTTACGAATTGTCCAATCATAGGTAACATTGCAAAAGGTATCGCATGACGACAAACCCACTTTTCAGTTGTCCAGCCCACCATTAATTACACAGGAAAGCCCAACATTCTTGCTCAGACAGGCCAGACAAACCCATAATAAAAGACCAGAACCCAAACCATAAATAGGCCATAAAAGAAGGAACAGAAACAGATGTGAAGCAAGATAAAGGGGTGTGTGCGTGTACAATAAGCTCAACAATGTCCTGCTCTTTGATCTCTATCTCGATTAGCTACCGGACAAGGAACTGGCTTGGCAAGGTTAGCTTCAGGCAACGAGGTCAGCTCGCACAGGTCATCTAAAAGTCAGCTAAAGGTGTACGTGTACCAAAGACTCGTTCGGCCGTAGTCATCGGCCTATGTGAGGGCAACCACAAAATGGCTGCCGCACACAAAATGGAACCCGAGGGTTCAGAACAAAATCCCTAAATACGTAGTAAATCCATCCATTAAACATGACGAAAACACTCATACTTGCCGCACTCGCAATTTACGGTCCGTTACTATCACATTCGTAACGATACCATGACCTTTATGAAATGGGTTCAGAATTCACAGAACCTCACTACATCTGTTGACATGAGTGAGTTAGTATTCATCGTGGATGTAAAGCTTTAGTGTTTGGAATACTTGTTTTGGTGACGGCCTCTGGGGTCATGACAATTATATGTTTGCCCTGAGCCAGGGATCTCTCTAAGTACAGCAGTCTTTACTGCTGTAAGAATTTTTTCAGTATGTGCAAAGTGCATTTCAGCATTGGTATATAAATGTGATTTATAATCTATTTGTACTGCCTCACCTTTGTTGAACATGACATAAGTGTGCCCTGATTTTTGATGCGGTGGATCACCAGGTTTGTAGTGTTCACACATCTGTGTAAATATGTCGAAGCTATCATGTCAGCTGCTATGGAATGTAGTATGTTTGTATGTTGCAGTGTCCAATGTGTGCTTGAAAAATCTGGACGTATCAAGTTGTAGAATGGTTTAACCCATTCTGCATAATCTGATATGTATGGTCTGCCAAAAGTTCGGAATCCCAATATATATTATAGTCTTTTCAATGTTGTTGGTGTTTGAAGCAGCACACATTTCTCTAAGAAGTGTGTCACAAGGCATTTGCCTTTACTTGACAGCTTGTATCCCAGAAAAAGGACATTGCGGTAGGCAATTTTTGATTTTTTTCAATTGAACTTGTAGTTCATGTGAGCAAATCCCAAGATTATGTGAACTTCTCTTTTGAAGTGTTCCATAAGGTCCTTATCCGTCATATAAATGTCGCTGATGTAGGACATTGCCTGCTCATCAAAATTGTGTAGTAGCTCTGTTACTCTGGCTGACAACAGTCCGGGGCTATTCCTATACCCCTTGGGCAATTGACAGAATTAATTTGAGAGCCTAGTCACTGAAGGCAGTCAAATATCTGCTTCCAGGTGCTATATTTTGGCAGAAAAGTCTATTTGATATATAAAGTGTTGTTTTGTATTTCTTCCACATAATATTGTTCATTACTGTGCCACTGTGTGCATTCTGTACTGCAAATGTGTAAGTAGCTGTGTTTAAATGTCTGTAATGCAATATTAGACAATATGAATGCTCTGGTTTCATTACTTGAAACAAAGGATTATTCATAGTTGAGGTGCAACTTTCTATAACACCTGGGTATATAAGTTGTTCTAGGATTTCCCTAATTTGTGTTTTAGCTTTATGTTTAATTGGGTATTATCTTTGAGGTTGTGGGTTTGTCCTAAATAGGATCTCATGATGAGGGGAATCGTCATCCCACCACACATGGTTGCAGTATAACGCAGGAGCTAGTGCTAACGCCCAATTCGTGGCATATGAATGTTTTATGGATTCTGGAATGAGGTCAGAGAAAGCAGGTAAAATTACCATTTCCCAATTTGGGTACTCCATTACGAAATCAGATGGCCAATTCTTTTCAGCAAAAAATAATATCATTATCATAGGTTTATTCCTCCCAAAAGAAAACTTTTATGTTTATGGATATGTCCCCCTCCAATTGGAGTTGGATTTCATATAAACAATGTGGCACACTTACCTTGGTATCAGGTGTTTCCACTGTGGTATGTTCACCCAGCGCTACTCCTACAAGACCATCCATCAGGTTCTGGCTAACTATAGTGACTTTTGCTGCACTGTCTAGCATTGTCACTATCCATTCCCAGTTCAGAAGAAGATTCCGCAATATAGGGGGCATGCCTGACCTTTAGTCCGGCTACTTTCTTCTTTTTGAATTGAGGTTTGGAAGCGTTCTGTTGTCTTCCTGTTTAATTATGAGTGTTGTGTGTCTTTCTTCAGTTTCACATGCTCTTCCGATCTGTGCTCTGATCCATCTCTCTCTGAACATTTATCGGATGACTCCTGAAAGGAACGAGAAAAATGTGTATCAGCATCCTGATACCTGTTATGTGGTCTAACATTATCAGTAATTTAGAGATTGCATTGTTTTTAAGTGGCTTCCTGTTGAGCAGGCCTGCCCCGTGATTTTGTCTTGTCTTTGTCCTTTGTTTATTGTTCCACTTCCTCCTTGTTGATGAGTCAGGTGCTTGCTTAGAGTTATCCTTCTGAGAATTACTCTTCAAATGCGGTTTACCAGGTCTGGATCCCAAATTATCTTTACCTATCGTAGCATAGGTTTCTTCAATAACTTTAGGTAATACACGCTAATGCTGGGAAGGAGGCCAATCCCATAGGTGCTGGCATATATTCAATGCTACTGGTCCCCCTCTATGTTGCTGAACATAATTGCTGATAATGCAGAGAAATTAGCCCATCAGTTTCATCCCCAAGTCCAGGGTCGGTGCTGCCCTGTACTCATTCTGAAACTATTTTAGCACTTCAGGCAAAACAACCAGGGAAGTGGTACCATGTGTCTGGTATGCACTGCAGTGAGGACTGTACCCCAAGTTGCACAGTCTTCAATAGGAAGAACCATCCCATTGGCAAGCATAATGTCAATAATCTGTGTTTTTCCTGTAGGCCCATAAGGGGAATTATTTAGGGCTGGGCGTAGTACCCTCTTCGCACTGTGTAAAATGCCGTTTTCAAATATTGCACAGTGCGGACAAGCATACGGCACTGTGCAATCATTGAAAACAGCATCTTGCACAGTGCAAGCTGTAGTTTTCTGCTACTCAAGTAGATTTTTACTCGAGGGGCAGCTTTCTCAACGTGGACTGGTAGTTTCTTATCACGAGCGGTCTCATGCAAACGAGACCACTCGCAATGAGAAACCTGACCTCCCCGCATTGAGAATCTCGCCAGGAGGTTTATTTTCCATGCTCGCGATTGGCAACTTGATGTTGCGAACCAGGAAAAAGTCTCGCCTGGATGTCATTTTGATTGCTCGCGGTCACCAACTTGAGGCTGAGGACCGCCAGCAAGCAAAAAATGACCGCTGCACTAGGCTGCGCTATGCTACGCGTGTTTGCACTGTGCTACGTGCAGTTTGCGTAGTGCGAAGAGGCGCAAACTTCACAAACTGCGCGAGCCAAGCATAGTGCTTTTCCCAGGGTTAAAAATATTGCTTTAACTAACTTGCTTTTTGTGTAATCCAGAACCAAATCTCCTCCCATCTAATGGGAAGTTTCCACATTACCGCATTTAAAGTTTGTGGGCTGATGCCTGGGGTAACCCATTGTGGTGGAGCAGCTTGAGCAGCCCGTGCAGGATTATAAGCCTGATTATGAGTTTGGTGCTATGGGAACGGGGTGGCATGTCACTACCCTGCTCCCAGACTGCCAAACTCCACCACTGACTGCCCATCGGATTACAAGTGTTCCAAAGGCTCATAGGAGAGCCTTAGAAAGGCAGCACTGTAGGTCTTGATTATGTGGTCAGGGCACTCCTATTTCGAAAAAGCTAAGCAATGCTTTCCAATTTCAAACAAGTATGCATTCTACCCAGTGTGACGCAGCCAGCCTCGTACTACACACAAACCCTTCTGGTGAAAGTTCACCAGTCTACTGGATGCACAGAGTAGGAATATAGAATCGATTCTTTTGCAATAGTAAATAACAAAAAGCAACCAAACCAATCCATTGGTTTATACAAAGAATCTGTATTAGCCATAGAATCATGAAATCAGAACAGATTTGAACATGTGATTATTAACAACATAAAGAATCTTTTACAATGTAGTATAGAAATAATCAATACATATATAACATTTTGATTGCATGTTATAACTTAATTACCCAGCCCAGCCCAATGCTTTTCGGGATTGTATTCATCCTTTCTTCAGGGGCCGCTGCGAGAAAAACAAACATGTCATCTGTGTTCATAAGGAAAATTGATCATTCAAACAACGCAATTAGGGCCCAGACAAGGAAATATTGGCTGAATATGAATTTACGCACGGCAATGCGAAAAAGAAGTGCAATAGAGTGGTGCTGTGTAACGCGACTAGTCGAAAGGTGACTATGAGTGCTCACCATTTATTGCAAAAACTGATTGTGACGATGTGTAAAATGACCAATATAGAAAAGCAAAAACCAAAGTAACAAAACGTGATAGAAGTGAATTCAGAGCTAACAGTGTCATCCGACAATGACATTCACAAGTGCAACACATAACCATTATTATGGCCCCACCGCAAAATGTGTGAGTGTCCTAATTGTAAACTAGTGAATAGTGAATCACATGGTAGGTTCCGAGTAAACTTACTAAGGACTGTGGTAACTATCTATTGAATTCAGCGGCAAAAAAACGGTGTTGTACAGCTGAAACAGATTAAAACCCACTGTCAAAGTAGTAGTGGTGATTAACTGGCAGTAGTAACATTTACCTAATGTGCTGCTAGCGTAATGACCACGTTTTCTTGACACAGTTTTATCATCTGAAAACACAAAATTCAAATCCATCTCAGTGAACTCCTGAATTCTATTGCATGTCGCATGAGAAGCCTACCATCTACACAAACCTGAACAGCAGCTTTCCCCGATAGTTATCAGTCTGGAATCTGAAGTATTCTCGACTGTTTGTTATTTACTATTGCAAAAGTATTGATTCTATATTTCTGCGCTGTGCATCCAGTAGACTAGTGAACATTCACCAGAAGGGTTTGTGTGTAGCACTATAGGTCAGCCACAGTGCATTCCAGCACGGCATGGACTGTAAAGTCCATGCCGTGTTGGTACTGGGGGTGCATACACGCCTGTGTAGCGGGCACCCCCTAAGTTTCCTCACTGCCAGCAGTTACATGGTGGGCTCACGCCATGAGACAACTGGTAGTGAGGAAATTCCACTAAGCATATTGTGGCCTCACACCTCTGCACCACAACCAGGGATTGTGGCTCCCTGATAGTTAAAAGGGTGTAATGGCGGTCAGACGGCCCTATTTGTAATGGTGCCATCACCACGCCACTGTGAGTCTGACAGTCCATGTCCTGCCAGGCTCATAATCAGGCCCTTTGTTTTAGTGTTTGCATAACAAACTGTGTAATAATTACTAGGTCTTTGCATAGTGGTCGCACATGTGCTACTGCTAAGTTATCAACATTAGGATGCAGAGTGTATCTGGCTAAAATGGCCATGTTGCTCCCTCATTGCTAGGATAATCCAGTCTAATATTTTCTGTAGTGTGAGGGAGGGTGCCAGAAACCCAATATATGTGTCCCTGGTAAGTGAGAGGTATCTCTATCTCTTTGTATGGTGTGTAATTATTTAGTACTTCACCTTGTTTGTAAGTGTGAAATAATGGCGTCACTCCATTTGTATAACCCAACAATAGAACACCTCTGTCCGAAATGCTTTGTGAGCCTCAACTACAAAGACAACATCTACTCCCACAATTGTGAGAACGTGTTGTAATAGCTTCTGAGTAACAACAGTTCTCTGAAAAGTTAAGTGCTGATTTATCTTCATCAGCCATTATTTAAAATGTATGTGACACAAGGCAAGCAGGAGGGACAGTGGCCGCATAACTGACAATAAAGGTCAAGAAAGAGGGGGTAGAGGCGTATCAATGGACCATGAAAGGCAGGAGGGATGGAAGGGGCAGCAAGCTAACCATGCAGGGCAGGCAGGAAGGTAGCACAACGGACTCTGCAGGGTTAGAGTGAGGGGGAAGGGGTATAGACTCAGACAATAGAGCTGGTGTCTCCAACCAGTTGGTCGCAAGCTACCATAAGCTCACAGACACCTTTAAAGTAGCTTGCAGACTTGATTTCATTTTTTAATATGCACAGGGTCACCTTTTGCTTTTAAAGTTAAGGGAAGGGAAGGGAAGGCTTTGTTTACCTAAAGTTATTATCATCAGGCTGCAGATAGCAGAGCCTGACAATGTGCAGTGCTTGAGCCAGATTTATGACACAGGTTGGGTAACAGAGGTGAAGAACCGAAGCACTGAGGTATTTAACTCTTAAATAGGCTCAGTTTTGGAGAGTGAGAACCAAATATTGTTTCTGAATACTTTTAAATGGGAGAAAACTAAAATGAAAAGTTACCTTAATGATGAAATTTTCATTTTCATTTTCTCTCATTTCAAAGTGTTGCATTGACCAGCAGCAGGCCTTTTGCTTCTAGTGTCCAGTAGACACTGCGCCATAAAGTGAAGAAAAGCTTTTTTATGAAACATTAATTATCAATGTCTTTCTCCACTTTCAATTAAGCCAAATACATCTTAATGTTTTATGAAACCTGTTTATTCGCTTAAAATTCCTCCCATTTAAACAAATGTATTTTTCTGCTATAAATATAGCACAATGTCTCCACTCCACTGGGAGCAAGATGCTTGGTGTTTGTAAATATGACACTTGTAAACTCTTAAGTTTAATTTTCTCAATACAGTGCCATATTTATAAGTGAAAAATATATACATTATTTTGAGTTCAAAAAATTTAAAGTGCAGAAAAATATTACATATTCTGAGCCTTTTTTCAGAAAATGTTCTGCCTGTACTTTTCTCGAATCTGTGTTATACATGTAACAGTGCCACATATGGCGAAAGGTATATCCTGTGCCACAAGTACATATGACACAGTCTCTCAGTCACCCATGCACATATATCCCATTCATACGCACACATGTTCATACATTCCCAAAGACCACCATCTCAGTGACATACATGGCAGCCATGTCATAGTGCCCCTAGTCAGAGCATTTTGTTCAAGCTATAGCACCTGGCTCTATGGACATCAGGCTTAAAGTCAACTAAACTGGGTGTGGGGGTGTCTGGTAACAATGCATGAGTTGCTTAGCCTTCAGTAGCTCATCATTATTTTCAATGATCAGAAATAGCTCTCACTACAGAAAAAGTTGGAGACTCCTGCAGTAGAGTGCATGAGGAAGGGGCCCAGACAACAAGCGAACCATGGAGGTCCAGCAGAGATGCAGTGCCAGCACATCAGAACATGCAGGGCAGAAGGGCAGGAGGGAGGGGGCAGGGTCATGGACTTGGAAACCAGAAGGCAGGGAGTAGGTGTGTAGGAGCAGCAAGCTGTGCATGGGGACAAGTCGGAAGGGCAGTGACAGCACAGAAGACCACACAGGGCAAGAGGGGAAGGGGCAGTGACAGACTTGAACAGTGAAGGGCAGGAAGGAGGGGAAAGAGGCAGCAGGCTGACCACGGAGGAAAGGGCTGCATAGGCAGGGGCCACACAATGAACCAAGGAGGGCCGAAGGGAGAGGCAGTTGCCACCACATAGAGAACGAAGGGCAGAGATTCAGGGGGCGGGATCAGGGGCTGTAAGTTGATCACATGAAGTAGACCGGCAAGGTGATAAGCTGTCCACAGATGGGAGCCAGGATGGGGCCATGGCAGACAGATGGTGAACAGAGGCCATGCAGAAGGTGGCAGGGGCAGAAATATCACCCATGGCTAGGATGCCTGCATGGTCAGGGTTAGCACAATGGATCAATTAAGGTCAGGAAAGAGGGCAGGAGAAACACATGAAGAATGAAGGGCAGAGCACAGGAGGCAGGGGCAGCAAGTTGACCACGAAGGGCCGGTATTGTATTGTATTTGACATTTGGTTATGGTAGGTTGGTCACATACAAGGTGCTGCGTTTTATCTAGGACCCTAATTAAATATTTCATATTCAGTAATAGCCAACGCAAACCAAAGGCGGCAAGGCTACTTCCTTAGACTCCTAGAAAGCACAACGAGTTCTTACAACATACCAAACCTCCAGCAACCTGGGAATTCCCCATGCTTTTGTTTTGATTTGTCTTAGAACTCCTGCAAGCACTGAAAGAACAGTCAGTTCTTAGTGACATCTTTTATTGACGTCTTATATCCAACCTTACGTCAAACACGGCACCTTCCAGGTATAAATATACCAGCGTTTGCCTTAAGCAAGACACGGTGGTGTGGAGCAGAGCGGCTATCTACTTATCCGAAGCCCAGCTGATGCAAGAGCCGAAGGAAGCCGTCCCTCCCATTCGACGCACTGAGAAAGACGCTGTCTTTTTTTCCTGCCGAGAAAATCCAGCTCCGGTGTTTCCAGTCACCCTCGCGGGTTAATGGGAGATTGGAAAGGGGCGACCACTCGGTCCCCCCGAACGTATGGCGGAGTGCCTCGATCCCCCCGGGAAGCCATTTTGTGGCGGGAGGCGCGTCTCGGCTGGTATGCCCGAAGCGGCGTAGCCGGGGCGTGCCTTTTCCCGCCCTAGAGTGGGCTGGCCTAGACACCGACGTAGCCAGCCCCGCCCTAGGGGCAGGCAGGGGCGGGTTCTCGCCCGCCCTGAAGACGGATAAAAGAGACGCAAGACCAGAAGACGTCCTCTTGTTCTTGTGCTCCGAAGCTGCACCTCCTCGCTACCCGTGAGCTCGGGACAGAACGAAGAGCCAATTTTGAGCGTTTTGATCTTTTCTCTTTGTCTTTTAGATACTTCGTCGGAGAGATGCCCAAGAAAGGCGCAAAGAGAATGACGACCGACCAGATGGTGCGGGCTCTTTGCAAAGAGGTGTCCGACATAAAGAAACGGTTGGCGGAGCGAGACGGGGAGGAGGGTTCGGGCTCTGCGCGCCGAGAAGGGTTCCAGCCGGTGGAGACGTCCCGGTTCCCTCTGCCCCGCTCGAGGCGCCGACCCCAGTACCGAGGGAGGGGAATCCAATCCCCGTTGTCGTCACCCCGACATCCAAGGAAGACATGCCCCCCGAGCTGGCAGCACAGCTAGCAGCTTGGTTGGGGGATAGTAGTGATGGCGCCACGGCCGCCGAGGCACAGGCGCTGATAAAAGGGCTTCGTGAGAAGAGAGATGCAGCTAAAGTGGCTGCGCCGTTGGCAGAAGCTGCGTCCGGTGCAGGTAAGCGGCCATTGCCGATTGCAAGGGACGAGTCAGCACCCTCTCGTAGAGAGAGATTGGGTCAACATGTGCCTTTAGCTATAAAGGAAAAGATTTGGGCTGGGGAGTACGTGAATATTTTCGCCTTGCTTGTTGATCATTATGAGGTGGAGAATGTTAGAAGTCAAAAGGACCTAATGCATCCGAGTGTTTGGCGCGAAAAAATGGCCGCCTTTAAGATAAATGAGAATATTGGCAACTGGGGCAATGCGTGGGGAATTTTTACATCAATTCTGGGGGAACGTAGGCCCGAGTTGCTTCCTGAGTTTCCCATTTATCAATCACGAATTATGGGTTACTCGACAGCGTATCAAGGTAACCATTGGTTTTGTTATGACAATCTGTTCAGGAAAGAAAAAGAACATAACAAGAGTTTGACTTGGGATTGTTATGATTCTGTAACATGGGACAAAATGAAGGAATCAGGAATGTTAAGAATGCCATTGGTTGGGAGCAATGTTGTTGATTACTCCCGCCAAAATGTGGGGACGCCCTTTCGACCAAGTACGAGCACCGACGATCAGTCGAGGCCCGCAGGCAATTCAGGGAGAAAGGGTTTCTGCTTTAATTTCAACAAAGGGAAATGTAACAGACCTCCGGGATCGTGTAAGTTCAAACACGAGTGTAGTACGTGTGGGTCGTCCCATCCTGAGTCATCGTGCAGAGCCAGAACGGGTGAGAATGGGGGAAAGGGAGGCGCCAAACAGGTCTGAACTAGTCCGAGGGGCGCCTTTACCAACCCCGATTGATACCCTGGCGATGATTCCCTGGCTCAGTGAATACCCGGATCGTACTTCCGCTGGGGTGCTGCGGAACGGTTTTACACATGGTTTCCGCATCCCGGTGGGGGACTTTCAGGGTGTAGGGATTTGCAAAAACCAACTTTCCGTTTTACAACATACATCTGTAGTGCAAGAGAAAATTCAGAAAGAGCTTAGCCGGGGACGGGTCGCCGGCCCGTTTTGTATACCCCCGGTACCGGATTTTGTTTGTTCTCCGTTAGGGGTGGTCCCCAAGAAGGACCCAGGTGAGTTTCGTTTGATCCATAACCTGTCTGCTCCACATGGTCTTTCGGTGAACGACGCAATTGATCCAGAAGTTTGTTCGGTGCGATACGCATCGTTTGATGAGGCAGTAGCCATCTTGAATCGCCTGGGGCCCGGGACGTTGATGGCGAAATCAGATATCGAGTCAGCGTTCCGGTTGCTCCCGGTACACCCAGACGATCAGCGTCTTCTGGGATTCGGGTTTCAGGGGTCATTTTACATGGATAGGTGTATGCCAATGGGATGCTCTATATCATGTGCTTATTTTGAACAATTCAGTACTTTCCTGCAATGGGTGTTCACTAAGAAAACGGGTTTCCGAAATGTAATGCACTACCTTGACGATTTTTTGTTCCTTGGTCCCGCCGGAAATCCCGCATGTGCTCAGGCCTTAGCTGAATTCTGTGTGTTGATGGGTCATTTTGGCGTGCCATTGGCACCGGGTAAAACTATGGGTCCCACGACTTGCCTCGAGTTTTTGGGGATCGAGTTGGACTCAAGGGAGGGGTGTTTCCGTTTACCAGCTAGCAAAGTGTTAAAATTCAGGGCAGCCCTCCAAGTATGTTTGAATGCATCTAAGGTTACACTGCATCAGTTGCAACAATTAGTGGGAAAGTTGAACTTTGCCTTGAGGGTGATCCCAATGGCTCGCCCTTTTTCCCGCTCAATTGCCCAAGCGATGGTTGGCCTAAAGGAGGGTCATCATCGCACGAGGTTATCGGCTGAGGTCCGCCAGGACATGCGGATTTGGTTAGCATTTTTGGCGGACTTCAATGGCCGAGTCGTCTGGAACAAGCCAGCCGTGTCCTCGGAAGAGCTTGGGCTATGGACAGATTCAGCAGGAAGCATAGGCTTTGGCGCCATCTTCGGCACAAAGTGGTCTGCTCAAAGGTGGCCCCTATGGTGGCACGAGAAGGGGTTAACGAGTAATATTGCTTTCCTTGAACTATTTCCCATTCTGGTGGCCCTGAGAACCTGGCCAGAAGGGTTCAGAGATCATTCTGTAGTGTTCTGGTCCGACAATATGACCGTGGTAGAATGCATCAATAGTCAGGCAGCCCATTGTAAAATGATTTTGAGGCTGCTCAAAGAAATTGTCCTACTGTGTATGCAACTGAACGTGGTATTCAGAGCAAAACATGTCCCAGGGGTGATGAATCAGGCTGCTGATGCACTGTCTCGTTTTCACATGCAGGCTTTCTCGGGTTTCCTTCCCTCAGCGGACCCGGAGCCGGCACCCTTCCCCGAAGCTCTCTGGTCTCTCGGTGCCCCGAACTTCGTCACCTCGTGGGAGAGAGTCTAGCACCCAGGACAAGGAAGGCATATGAAGGGGCGTTCCAGGCCTATTTAGCCTTTTTAGGGGCAGAGAGAGGGGGACTTTGGGGTCAGGAAGAGTGGGTTGTACTTTTTCTAATGTCCTTACGTAAGGCTGGGAAATCGGTGGCTACGGCCCAAAGGCATCGTGCCGCCATTTCTTTTGTTGCCAGGGCCCATGGCATCCTGGACCCAACAGCGTCTTTTACAGTACAGAAAGCGCTGCGTGGGTGGCAACGCCTAGAGGGTCGCAGAGTAGACGTAAGACGACCGATAGGTTTAGACAGGTTGTCCCAGTTACTGGCCACACTCCCTGACACATGCTCGTCCCCTTTCGAGACCTGTTTGTTCCGGACTGCATTTACGCTGGCATTTCACGGGGCTATGAGAGTTAGTGAGCTAGTTGCAAGGAACAAACAGGATGTGGCGGGGGGCTTGTGCAGGCAACATGTTCAGATCAGGGGTGATGCAATGATTGTCTCCTTTCTCAGGTCCAAGACTGACCAAGATGGGAGAGGGGACTGCACGATCATTCGCAGGAACCCCGAGTCACCCATGTGTCCGGTACAGTGCTTAGAAGATTACCTAGCACGAAGGGTGGCATCATGGGGGGGGACATTGTTGAGGCATGCAGACGCCACCCCGCTGACGAGGTTTCAGTTTCAGCGGGTGCTTGCAATGACCATTGCCGCAGCGGGCTTGGACCCGGGCGAATTTGGGACCCATTCCTTTCGAATAGGGGCTGCCACTGAAGCTACAGCCAGGGGTCTTAATGTAGAACAAGTGAAACGTGTGGGGCGCTGGTCCTCCAATTGTTATAAGAGGTATGTGCGATTGCACATGTTGTGAAGCTGTAATCATGTACTCACGCTTCTTGTCTTTTGTTTGTTTTCAGTTGCGCAAGCCTACGCGGCAGGGCGGACTGTGCAGTCGACCCAACACCAGGCCAGCGGTCGCACGTCACCGGCCGTGAGGAAGGAGGTGTGGGTCGTGGGCCACTCATACGTGAGACGGGCCGCAGACGTATTCAAAGCAGGTGACATGATTCACGTACCTGGGGAATACGGGTACAGAGTGTCCTTCTACGGAAGGGGCGGTCTCTGTATTGACCAGTTTCAGGAATTTTTGGAGGGTTTGTTAGAGCGGATGAGGTCACCGCCGTCCATAGTCATAGTGCATTTGGGGGGCAATGATTTGGTCACCACCGGTAGACGACTTCTCCTGGAGGCTATGCTTTCCACGGTAAGTTGGTTAGCAAGGAGAGTTCCGGGGTGCATAATTGCGTGGTCTCATATGATCCCACGAAAAGTGTGGCGGGGGGCTATCTCGATCCCTGCTTTGAATCATTCTGTTAGAAAATTGAATAACAAAGTGAGTAGGTTGTTCCGTTCCAAGACATTGCATTCGATCTCGCATAGTTGTATTAATGATGACAGTATGTATCTGGGGGATGGTGTGCATTTGTCGAGGGTGGGGAATGAGTTACTCATAGGTGACTTCCTAGCTTGGTTAAAATCGTTAAAACATGACCTTTAGGTAGGAGTTTTGTGGGGGGTCCGGATAGCCGGTCAACTATCCGGACCTGTGGCGGTAAGGTCATGATCGGTGAGCACTAATTGGTAGATCCCTATGAGTGGGCGTCACCCAACACGGATGGGAGCGCTCGGGAGAGGTGGCCATTGGCCCCTC
The DNA here is from genome assembly GCF_964263255.1 of Lissotriton vulgaris. Taxonomy (NCBI): domain Eukaryota; kingdom Metazoa; phylum Chordata; class Amphibia; order Caudata; family Salamandridae; genus Lissotriton; species Lissotriton vulgaris. Next base: position 1,577,710,846 of record NC_141685.1, read on the forward strand.
AGTGGGGAGGCGGTCCCGTCTAAGGGCGGGTCGCCGGAAGTAAAGGAAAGGCGGTCAAGGCCCCTTCCTTTGTAGGAGGGGTTACAGCCCTCTCCTGGGGGAATTTCCCGGGGCCAGTGTCATCTGCGACGGCAGATGCGGTAAGTTGTGTGGGGTGGGGTGAGGTCCACGATACCTTCTAGATACCACACACAAGTCTTCGAACGACCTTTAAATGGCGTCGAGTCTTAAGTGCCCCCGTCAAGTCAAGGGAAATTGTTAGTAGTTGCACTTGAGGTAAGCCTCTGTGCTGTCGCCCCTCCCAAGTGGGAGGGGTAAGTCCGGTTAGGGATCTTGACACCGGTTATGACCTTGCCGTTGGCCCTTAAACGTTAGGATGTACAATTTCAGTGTTTCTAGAGAATGTTTTTGTAGGATGCTAGTTCGGCTAGGAGAACCTCTGTATTAGAGAATATGTTAAGGTTAGCCAAACATCGCAATGTGATAATGAAATTGTACATAACATGAAACGTTTAATGTTTTAATTTTTTGTTTTAATAAATACGGCCGGGGAGGGTCACTCCCTCCCACATCCAAAAACTTTAAAAACTGTTTCCGGTTTCCCTCCTTTTTGGGGATTGTGTTGAGAGGGGGTGGCGGGTATCTCAGCCATATGGAAAGGGGCGACCACTCGGTCCCCCCGAACGTATGGCGGAGTGCCTCGATCCCCCCGGGAAGCCATTTTGTGGCGGGAGGCGCGTCTCGGCTGGTATGCCCGAAGCGGCGTAGCCGGGGCGTGCCTTTTCCCGCCCTAGAGTGGGCTGGCCTAGACACCGACGTAGCCAGCCCCGCCCTAGGGGCAGGCAGGGGCGGGTTCTCGCCCGCCCTGAAGACGGATAAAAGAGACGCAAGACCAGAAGACGTCCTCTTGTTCTTGTGCTCCGAAGCTGCACCTCCTCGCTACCCGTGAGCTCGGGACAGAACGAAGAGCCAATTTTGACCCACCCACCAGCCCCTGAGGACAGCAAGTCGTCGTGCAATAAAGTGTATTTTATAAGTATGTTTTCCGTTTCATTTACAGGCTGTGAAAGTATCAGTTTGTTCTTGATCATAATAAAGTATGGTGAATGTCGTGTAAATTGTTACGATTAAAATGATTTGAGGTAGTGTTGCATTTTTAAACATGTTCTTTTGGTCGTAGCGACCAATGTTTTCTTAGGTTTGAGTAGGAATTGTCGTATTTATTTTTGGTAGGCGGTAAGGTCATGATCGGTGAGCACTAATTGGTAGATCCCTATGAGTGGGCGTCACCCAACACGGATGGGAGCGCTCGGGAGAGGTGGCCATTGGCCCCTCAGTGGGGAGGCGGTCCCGTCTAAGGGCGGGTCGCAGGAAGTAAAGGAAAGGCGGTCAAGGCCCCTTCCTTTGTAGGAGGGGTTACAGCCCCCTCCTGGGGGAATTTCCCGGGGCCAGTGTCATCTGCGACGGCAGATGCGGTAAGTTGTGTGGGGTGGGGTGAGGTCCACGATACCTTCTAGATACCACACACAAGTCTTCGAACGACCTTTAAATGGCGTCGAGTCTTAAGTGCCCCCGTCAAGTCAAGGGAAATTGTTAGTAGTTGCACTTGAGGTAAGCCTCTGTGCTGTCGCCCCTCCCAAGTGGGAGGGGTAAGTCCGGTTAGGGATCTTGACACCGGTTATGACCTTGCCGTTGGCCCTTAAACGTTAGGATGTACAATTTCAGTGTTTCTAGAGAATGTTTTTGTAGGATGCTAGTTCGGCTAGGAGAACCTCTGTATTAGAGAATATGTTAAGGTTAGCCAAACATCGCAATGTGATAATGAAATTGTACATAACATGAAACGTTTAATGTTTTAATTTTTTGTTTTAATAAATACGGCCGGGGAGGGTCACTCCCTCCCACATCCAAAAACTTTAAAAACTGTTTCCGGTTTCCCTCCTTTTTGGGGATTGTGTTGAGAGGGGGTGGCGGGTATCTCAGCCATACGAGTCCTGAGAGCGAGATACAAGACCTCCTCCATTCTAAAAACCAAGGTACGGAGCTGATTAGATCCTTAGAGAATTCTTGGGTCCGATACTTGGCAAAAACTAACCTAACTTAAACTGCAGCCCATCTACTCCTTCCCACCTACTAGGCTTAGGTTAGATACACCGGGTAGGCATATTTAGAAGCACCAGTTGAGTACGTTTAGTCAAGCTTTTATCTTTTTATGTAACTGTATATATTTTATACCTTTTAAGTATCATATGGCTCAGAAACCATATCAATGCTTTTACAGTATTATTTCGTAATACTCCTTTTACTGTACGCACTTCACTTTATAACAAGTATTGCAATCATAGCAATTCTTTTCTCTTGAATGAGAAAGAAGACTGTTCAATAAATAACACCTTCTTATTGAAAACGCCTGTCGCTCTATTTCTCTGCACTCTGGTGAAACTAAGTATGCACAGCTGACTGAGTGAAATAGCTATCTATTGTTTTCACACGACTCTGGAGATATACTCCTTATTCTGGGGGAGCAAAGTTGTCATGTTTATGCGGTTGTCAGAAGCTGAATCCCTTCTTGTCTAATCAGGGAAGTTCATTCCTCCCTTTTCATTCGAGAAAGTTTCTAGTGACCTCTGAGCTAGCTGGCAAACCTAAATTAAGTCTAACATATTCAATAGAGACCTAGTCGACCTCAGTCCTACCTCTACACTGTCATTTATGTTATTCCAATGCGCAGACGCTATTGGGAAAATAGGAACTACACTACAAAGGGTGGCCTGTGCCAACCACAGGTTGTGAATGACTGAAGGAGGTGTGTGCTTCAGGGTGTAGCCAGAATGCCGATACAAGATGGTGACAGCTGAGTGAACTCCCACTCTGGAGGAGCCACGGTGATATTTATCTAGTGCTCCCAGGGACACAACCACCCGCCATGGAAGTTTAGAAGAGGTGGCTGGTGAGACAGGGGGACGAACTCCATCTCCAGCAATTGGGCTGAACCTCAGGGTGGTCGATTGCCCAAGTTGGCAGCTGAACCCTCCAAGTCATAGAATGAGGTATAGGAACTCCGGCTGAGAATACACTCAGCTCCTCACATTCTGGGATTAATGGGGACTTCCAAGACAGCACTTTTTCTCCTTATTTCACCCCACCCTCCAGAAACGACCACCAATGGGGACTAGTGCCACAAAGACAAAATTCAACTGATGGTCCACCAGTCGCAGCCATAAGTGGACATGCTCAGTAGAGGAAGAATATATTTTATTTTTCTGTACAGCACCTCCACCCACCTGTGATCCCAAATAGCCATAAACCCAGCAAGCAGTGCCCTAACAGTTCACCCAGCCCTTCCCCGAGCCTTCACACCGGGTTTAATTCATGTTGGGAGACAAGGCATGAGAGGTTATCGGGCCAGCTACCAAGAGAAATACGCATTCAGGTGTAATAAGGAGGCTGGTGGAATGTACAGTCAGATGGCCACTGGGGTGCAACCGGGTCAGCCGAGGGCTCCTGTCTCAAAGAACTGCTTTAGGCAATCCAGGCCTCCAGGGGGGACATTGGGAATATTCCAGAGAGTGTGACCATAGCAGAGATTACCCTGAAGGACCACTCGGGGTCCATCAAAACCCTGACTGAGGAGGTCTACTGTTGGAAATTGGGTTACTGGTTGAGAGGGGTGAAACCCTACTGAAGCAGCAACTACAATTTCAGTCAAGGTGAAGTCATAAGCAAATCAACCTGTGCTTAACTCTCTAGTAGGTTGGCACAAAAGCATTCAGGCTTAATGTAAAGACAATGTGTAAAGTATTGTATGCAGTGCTTCAAACAGCAATATAGTGAAAACACAGCACAATGAAAATCCCACACTAGTTTAGAAAATAGAGCAAAATGTAAAAATAATTTTACACCAAAATGACAAAATCTCAATCAGCAGATCTGGAGACAAGCAATTTTAAAAAAGATTTCAGGTAAGTAAAATGCCTAAAAGAAGAAAGCACCACTTCCAGCTATCTGATCATGCAATAATGGTTGGAAGTCACAAGTTTAGGCCAACTGTGATTTAGTGCGACCCAAATACAGGGATCAGGCTAGTCCCACTGAAAAAGTTACCTTCAAGGTCCAGCACAAAGAGTTCCTTTCTGTTCACAGTGGAAAGAACAGCAAGGAGCAGGGAGAGCATCATGGATGGTCCTGGAAATAGCACGAAGAGCAATGCGATCATCGCAGATGGTTGGCGCTGTACCGTAAAGAACCTGTCGGTGTCATGGACAGTCATTGGAGTTTCGTATTGTTAGTCACGGGGAGCGGTCAATGCTTTCGTGCGAAGTGCAGATCTTGTGCTGCCGTCGGAGCATCATTAATGGTCACTGTGTTGCGATGATGTGAGTTCGCCAAAACTTCGCATTGGCAGGCGGTACAGGCAGCAAGAATTTGGGGCAAACTTGCCCATTCCCACAGAGCCTAAAATTTCCGGAGTTCTCCTTTTCTTGAGGAGAGAGCTCAACTCAGGCCACACCAAGGGTCCAGGGCCTGGTGGTCACCACTTGGTGGTCAGGAACAAACTCCAACAGAGATCAGCATGGCTAAGGCAGGACCAGCTGCAGGTCCATTTGTAGGTCCAGAGAGTAGGCTAACTGGGACATTTCACGCAGCCTCTAAAGCTTGTTATGGCCCTGTAACGACCGGATCTTCGGACCATATAAAATCAGCTCACCAAGACACCACCAACCCAGCCGAAACGTAACCACCTCCCTCCTCAGGACCTACTTACCAAGGCACCTGGGTACCTACCTGAGGATGGGGAATTAGCAATATACAAGCTTCGATCCTCTAAAACACCACCAAATCTACAGGGATTACTAGAAATACTCACTGATTACTAAGGACTTCCATATTCTATATCACACTCATACCTTATAGTCTCGCGGCAATGTAGGCCCAGACTAGACTACCCTGGGGCATGTCTTATCTTAATCCTTTCACACAAGAATGGCCAAATTATAATATGCAAAGGTTATTCTCTGACATAAGTTCTCCCTGCTCCCTTGTTCAGTTACCACTTACCCGGACGGGAAACGCATCAGTCCACATAACAGCATCTGACTAGAAGAAAGGTTAACTTTGTTGAACAAATAACAGTTACACAATGGTTCACTACGAACTGGGGTCCCTTTATTACACAATAGCAAATTCTAACAACAATATAATACTGCAACATAACATATAGCCTGAAAAGCAAAGGAAAGAATTAGAATGTGTGTGCACGCTAATAAGAAAGGGTCGACATCACCTTATGAGTATGAAGTCTGGGCTCAGTTGTCATCTGGGTTCCCTTCTCGTCTGTGCCTTGGCTCATCTTAGGAGTGAAAATTGCAAAAAACACAGTTGATGGACAGAATGTAGAACAATGTCATACATTCACCCCAGTACAAGGATCTGGGCCTAAATCCATCGTTTGTTTGCACTCCACACCACCCTGGGTTAGACACTGGCTATATGCAAATCAGCTCTGACCCTGTGCCTCATGGGAACAGTCCAGTTCGAACTACCAAGCTATGTCTTTCCCAGACCGGAATCAAGCATCCAAGGACCGGTTTCTGGCTATCAGCCTTCATCAGCCTGGATAGCTTGACTCCAGTGGTGTGGAGAGCCTGGGACTCACGTCTGAGTATACCCAGCACACTCGGAGTGAAAATTGCAAAAAACACAGTTGATGGACAGAATGTAGAACAATGTCATACATTCACCCCAGTACAAGGATCTGGGCCTAAATCCATTGTTTTTTTGCACTCCACACCACCATTGTTTTTTTGTACTCCACACCACAATGGGTTAGAACTGGCTATATGCAAATCAGCTCTGACCCTGTGCCTCATGGTAACAGTCCAGTCCGAACTACCAAGCCATGTCTTTCCCAGACCGGAATCAAGCATCCAAGGACCGGTTTCTGGCTATCAGCCTTCATCAGCCTGGATAGCTTGACTCCAGTGTTGTGGAGAGCCTGGGACTCACGTCTGAGTATACCCAGCACACTCGGAGTGAAAATTGTAAAAAACACAGTTGATGGACAGAATACAGAACAATGTCTTACATTCACTCCAGTACAAAAATCTGGGCCTAAATCCATCATTTTTTTTGCACTCCACACCACCCTGGGTTAGACACTGGCTATATGCAAATCAGCTTTGACCCTGTGCCTCATGGGAACAGTCCAGTCCGAACTACCAAGCCATGTCTTTCCCAGACCGGAATCAAGCATCCAAGGACCGGTTTCTGGCTATCAGCCTTCTTCAGCCTGGATAGCTTGACTCCAGTGGTGTGGAGAGCCTGGGACTCACGCCTGAGTATACCCAGCACACCCGGAGTGAAAATTGCAAAAAACACAGTTGATGGACAGAATGTAGAACAATGTCTTACATTCACCCCAGTACAAGGATCTGGGCCTAAATCCATCATTTGTTTTGCACTCCACACCACCCTAGGTCAGACACTGGCTATATGCAAATCAGCCTTGACCCTGTGCCTCATGGGAACAGTCCAGCCCGAACTACCAAGCCAAGCCAAGCCAAGCAATTTTCACCCCAAGTGGGCTGGGTATGCTCGAGTGTGAGTCCCAGGCTCTCCACATCACTGGAGTCAAGCCATCCAGACTGAAGAAGGCTGATAGCCAGGAACTGGTCCTTGGATGCTTGATTCCGGTCTAGGAAAGACATGGCTTGGTAGTTCGGGCTGGACTGTTCCCATGAGGCACAGGGTCAAGGCTGATTTGCATATAGCCAGTGTCTGACCTAGGGTGGTGTGGAGTGCAAAAAAAATGATGGATTTAGGCCCAGATCTTTGTACTGGGGTGAATGTAGGACATTGTTCTGCATTCTGTCCATCAACTGTGTTTTTTGCAATTTTCACCCCGAGTGGGCTGGGTATGCTCAGACGTGAGTCCCAGGCTCTCCACATCACTGGAGTCAAGCTATTCAGGCTGAAGAAGGCTGATAGCCAGAAACCGGTCCTTGGATGCTTGATTCCGGTTTAGGAAAGACATGGCTTGGTAGTTCGGGCTGGACTGTTCCCATGAGGCAGACGGTCAAGGCTGATATGCATATAGCCAGTGTCTGACCTAGGGTGGTGTGGAGTGCAAATCAAATGATGGATTTAGGCCCAGATCTTTGTACTGGGGTGAATGTAAGACATTGTTCTGCATTCTTTCCATCAACTGTGTTTTTTGCAATTTTCACCCCGAGTGGGCTGGGTATGCTCAGACGTGAGTCCCAGGCTCTCCACATCACTGGAGTCAAGCTATCCAGGCTGAAGAAGGCTGATAGCCAGAAACTGGTCCTTGGATGCTTGATTCCGGTCTAGGAAAGACATGGCTTGGTAGTTCGGGCTGGACTGTTCCCATGAGGCACAGGGTCAAGGCCGATTTGCATATAGCCAGTGTCTGACCTAGGGTGGTGTGGAGTGCAAATAAAATGATGGATTTAGGCCCAGATCTTTGTACTGGGGTGAATGTAAGACATTGTTCTGCATTCTGTCCATCAACTGTGTTTTTTGCAATTTTCACCCCGAGTGGGCTGGGTATGCTCAGACGTGAGTCCCAGGCTCTCCACATCACTGGAGTCAAGCTATCCAGGCTGAAGAAGGCTGATAGCCAGAAACCGGTCCTTGGATGCTTGATTCCGGTCTAGGAAAGACATGGCTTGGTAGTTCGGGCTGGACTGTTCCCATGAGGCACAGGGTCGAGGCTGATTTGCATATAGCCAGTGTCTGACCTAGGGTGGTGTGGAGTGCAAAAAAACCGATGGATTTAGGCCCAGATCTTTGTACTGGGGTGAATGTAAGACATTGTTCTGCATTCTGTCCATCAACTGTGTTTTTTGCAATTTTCACCCCGAGTGGGCAGGGTATGCTCAGACGTGAGTCCCAGGCTCTCCACATCACTGGAGTCAAGCTATCCAGGCTGAAGAAGGCTGATAGCCAGAAACCGGTCCTTGAATGCTTGATTCCGGTCTGGGAAAGACATGGCTTGGTAGTTCGGGCTGGACTGTTCCCATGAGGCACAGGGTCAAGGCTGATTTGCATATAGCCAGTGTCTGACCTAGGGTGGTGTGGAGTGCAAAAAAAATGATGGATTTAGGCCCAGATCTTTGTACTTGGGTGAATGTAAGACATTGTTCTGCATTCTGTCCATCAACTGTGTTTTTTGCAATTTTGGCTCATCTTAGGATCACCCCTGCAGTCAGGGATACACGTCTGCACCGCTATGCTCTGTCTCCTCTGCTCCCCTCCAAGTCACTGGAACCTTCCTCTTGTTCTCTGTTTCGTCTGCTGCACTCTCGCTGTTCTGCACTACTCCTCTCTCCTCTCGACCACGGACTATCTTCACCTTCCAACTTCGATCTTATAAATCAGTTTCTGCTGCTCTAATATTCGTTTGCTCTGCTAACTTCTTCACTCTGCATGCTCTGATCTCAATGTCAAAGCTCGCCAGCTGCTCCAACTAAAATAACTTCAATCTTTCTGAGAGATTATCAGCCTTCGGTCTTTTTCGGACTTCAAAATGGCGACTGTCTACTTTAAGTTGATTAACTGCAATAATGCTAACAACTAGCTGCCGTCTGCTAACTGACTCAATGACTAACTCAAAAACACTGACTCGAACTCTCCATGCTTTCGCTAATATGGAACCTTGTTCATGCATGGAAATTTCCGGCCAGTAACCTGCCGCCCACCAATGTCAATGTCAAACATTTACTTTATTTGGTTAATCATAACCATAAAGCATACATATACAAAAAGACTTCCATAAAAATAGTAACAAGTTAAAAGTTCATTTAAATAAAATGTGTCTTATTGTTCGTTGATTTAACCACTTTGTCTCGGGCCTTATCTATGGTCTGTTTCTGCTTTTTGAATCTCAGACTCTACAAGATTCATAAATTTTACCCCACGGCATGCTAAAATGTTTGAACCTCCTCCCAACCAGCTAATCACAGCTTGCCTGCAAGTGCGAATCTGTAGCATGTTAAAAATTGGTTTCAATAAAATTTTTCTCTTTTCTTTTAAGGGAACACATGTACACAGGAGATGGCACAGTGTCTCACTGTGATAATCACATAGTCTGCATCTTTGTCCCTGATATGCGGCCTTCCAAGATGGAATCAAGTCTTTGGAGGAGTGGTCACCCATTCTAAAGGCCATGTATTTTCTTTTTAAAGATAGCCTAAAGTGCGCCGTGAGGTACAGTTGTGGTTTTAAAGATTTGTACGAATTTAGGATAGTCCATGCGTGTCGTCGTTTCGCCAGGGTCTTTTTATCTTCAACCAAAGAGAGGGCTTTTGTGTTTAGCTTGCAGATCTTTTTAAAGGCGGCTTCTTCTGGAGGGTTCTTCCAGATCTCTGCCATTTTGAGGGTTTCCAGTGATGCTCGCAGGTCGTAGCCCCATGAATTAGGTTCCTGTTGGTCGTATTGTTTTTTGATTTCTCGCCAACATAAATTGTTTAAGGATCCTGTCTCTGCCATTCTCAGTTTCCAGCACCACTTAACTAGTGCTGCTTTCCTTTGGTATATTTGATTTTGCAAACCAAATTCCAACCTGATTTGTGCCGGGGCCGTTCCTCTGTGTAGGAGAAACACAGATTTATATATTTTTGTCTGTAGTGTATTTAAAATGTCTGATTCTTTTCCGTGCCATATTTCCAGTCCATATGAGAGAGTGGGTAAAACTTGAGCTGCCATTACTTTTAGTAGGTGGTCATATGAAGGGCATTGCAATTTCTTTTGGAGAACCTGCCGCCCACCAAATTCTTGTACCACCCCGTGCCAAGGACACGTTCTCAGCCGGCCGGCCTGATGTTATGTCTTCGACATAAAGAAAAATACAGTCTTTCGATAAGGGCCAGCCTGAGCCGGTTCTCTCCAAGCGAACAACACCTTATAACTAAAACATTACATTTGACCTAAAAGCGTCTCAAGCAGCCGAGGCAGAAAGAAAGAGTCTCTCTCGTTTGAGGCCAACAAGGCCCAAAGTAAGCATAACTCTGTCAGAAATATACTAATAGCTTTACAAAAGGACGGAATAATACTAATACTAAGGAACTAAGGAATCTATCCCCTAACATAAACCTATAGGCCCTAGAATAAAGAAAAGAATAGGGAATTATGTCAAACACCTTGTAAATAGGCCAGGTATGAGGCTCTAATCCTCCTATTAGAATGATAGCAGGCTAAAGTCACCTTCACTCAAAAAGGGAACGAAACCTCGGTCAGAACAGGCCCTTTAGATCAAAACAGGCGGTTAGCTGGCTGATCCTTGGAGTCACTTCAGCCTGGGATAAAGGGTGCATTGTCATGATCCTCTTGCCTATGTCTAGAGATTCAGTACTGTTTTAAAAGCACTTACCATCTAATATCACACAGGTCTATAAATATTATTTGCTCTGTTAACAGTCATGTACCTTCATAGTACATAGCTGCTTTTTTATCCCTTTTTAGAAACCCACCCCTATCCCGTGCACCAGCACCTCTTGAGACTATTGGTGTAAGTGACTTGTGTTTTTTATGATTAAATGAAAGATGCACCGTTTAGACGCTTCTAAGTAATGTATGATTGCAGCTGTGTTATTTAGTTTTAATTTAAGCATTTTAATAGTGGCGTTTCAAAGTATCTTTCACATTTCTATTCATCTGAGCTTCTGTTGACTTTGCCGTTTCTGCCGGCAGAATGCCGTCTGAAAACTAAGAGCATTTAAACGTGCGTGCGCACGTTTCTCCTGGGTGCGGTCGGTATTTAAACCGCACCCAGGCTTCTGGAACTCGCTTTGCCTCTAACTTCCAACAGGGCAACAACGCGAGTTCCAGTCTTCGGATTTCAGCCCTCCAGCTCTCGCCTGTCATCGGAGAGGAAACCATCGCTTGCACGAGACCTTCAATCTGCACGAAGGAAACGAGACATTTCACAGCTAAGTGAATATTTTTAAAGAAGAAAACAAGGCGCCCCTCGCAAGAAAGAGACATTGACAAATGTTTAGCAGAACTTAAGAGGAATTAGTACTTGGCTATGTTCTCTATTTTCTGGTGTCTTTTAGGGGTCATTTACTTAACGTAAAAAGATAGAACTTTTGTGAAATTCTATTTGACACAATCTAAGTCACAAGGAGTATTGTGAATTAGGTTTGCACTGTTGTTTTGGTTTTTAGTCTATTCTTTTGTAGGAAAGATAAAGAAGGAAATCAGAATCACCCTATAATTTTATTGAAGATAATTCCCAAGTAAGTTTAGGTAGCAAGGGAAGGGGATCGAGAGAAAAGACAATTTATAGAAGAAGAACATTTCTAATAAATGTGAATTTATTTTCAGACTTTCAATCGCCGCAACTCCTACTCATCCAACAAGACAACTTAAAGACACCATTCCTGACAAGACAAGAAATACTGGACGGTGGATAGAACTAAACTGATCGCAGGTAGGAGTGAGTTAGATATTTTGCTCATTTTAAAAAGAAGAGGGTAGGGTAGTTTAAGTAGGAATTCAGAAGGCTAGAGTTATTTGTAAACACCATCCCCTTGTTGATTCGCAGGTCGACAGCAAGACTTTCAACTCTCCAGTCAACGTCCAGTACCGGCCCTCCTCCCAAAGTTCTAGTTATTACTTAGCTGTGAATTCTAGTCAGCAAGTTTTAGTTAGATATTTGGGAAGTTGGTCCCTTGCGTCTCTGCGAAATTTTCTACGTTGTCAACAAGAATTCTTGTCCTCCACAAAGGTAAGAGACAACGTATAGAGGTCTTGACATGCATGACCGGTCTTCCTTCTCAATAAGCAGGGCAGCAGGCATTAGTGCAGTTGAGTAGCAGGGCAGCAGAGTGGCCGTCCTTTTTTCAGAGTAGCACAGCAGTCCTTATTCTGTAGCATTCACAGGCCTAGGAGTATACTGAAGAATCGGGTCCGAGGGTCCATTACTTATATCTGATGTCTACTTTGAAGTAAGAGAACTTTCTGGAAGTTTTCACCCCCTAACGTCTCAGACCTCTCTTTCCACCTCCCATGACCTGGCCCCAGCTTGTCTGGGGAAATAAAAACAGTAGTGGTAAACCCTTTTTTTGTGTGTTCAGGCAGGGCTTTTGTGTTGTGCAAGTGTGGTAAATGACAGCTCTGCCTCCTCGTTAAATCACAGTGCCTCATCGTGCCAACGCCTATCTTCCCTTTGACTCACTGTCTGGGAGCAACACACAGGGCCAAACTGCCAGCTACACCTAGTCATGCGACCCAGGGACATTCTACCAACACCAAATTGTTAAAACAAGAAAACCAACATTTTCAGAATTGTGAATAAAAATCTGACTTTACCATTAAAGAAGGCTTTCAATTACAATTCTTTAGACACCTAACTCGCTCTTTCTACCTGCTCCCAGGTGAAAGTTTTCACATATTAAATGTAATAAGGAAACCCAATGTTATCCTACGGGAGAGGTTGGCCTTGCAGTAGTGAAAAACCAATTCAAGAGTGTTCCACTACCAGGAAATGTAAAAATTAAAAGTAAATGTCCATATTTTTTAAAACACTGCACCCACCCCTATGGACTCTTTAGGGCCTACCCTAGGTGTGACTTATATATGCGCTAAAGAAGAAGGTTTAGATCTCACTAAAGGTTTATTTTGCTATTTCGAAATGACAGTTTAAAACTGCACATACAGGCTGCAATGGTAGGACTGAGACGTGAAAAGTCCTGAGACTTAGATAAGTTGGTGGCAAAATCCCTACTGCAGGCCCACTACTAGCATTTAATTTACAGGTCCTGGATAAATGTACCTTACTAGGGACTTACAAGTTAGTAAAATGTGCCCATTGGGTGTAAGCCAATTTCACCATGCTTAAAGGAGAGATAACAAGCACTTTAGTACTGGTTAGCAGTGGTAAAGTGCAAAGAGTCCTAAAAAGCCAACAAAAACCCGTTCAGAAAACAGGCAAAAAGTTTGGGGATGGCCCTGCAAAAAGCTAAGTCAATTTCAATTTCAAAGCTTTATTCGACATCAGTCATAAAAGCATTTCCACCCTAACACTATACAATAAATACTAATCTACATACACAGTATTAAGACAAGAATTAAACAATTATATGTCGAATACAATAAGCTATTAAACATTATTAAGAACAACAATGACCTTTACTGACAGGTAAAAACTTTTTTTTTTAAATATGGTCATCAAAATACATCACGGCATTTTTCCTAATAAAGTGCGTGTTCGAATCGCCCAGGCCCAGGACAAGAACTTTGCGACGGCAATTACGAATAAAGGAGAGCAATCAGTCTCCAGAATTCTAAGTGCTGCCGCATGGTTACGCGTCCCCATATTGAGGCAAACAGGTCTTATCCATTCATGCCGTGGATTTGCATATAAAGGGCAAGAAAACAATATATGGGAGCTATGCTCAACTTGATCTTTACAATGGTAACAATGCTCATCCCAAAATATAGACCATTTCTTTTTAAACGCATTTACTGGGAGAGATCCAACTCTAAATTGGAAATGCAACTTCCTGTCATGGGGCTTCTCAATCAGATCCCAATATACTTCAAACGAAGGAGACATTTTTAGTCCAGGAAGCGTCTCGACAGCGAAGAGTTAGTCCCATTGGCAAAAGTTCTAAAATTCACCATCTCCCAATACATTTGTTTTAGCTTGGCCTTTGAGGGAAAGCAAGTCACATCATAATTACCCCATAGGTGATCTAGTTTTAGCTGTGACAATACCCCACGTAGTTCTTTCAACCAGGCAATTTTATGGAAACGGTCAAACGATTCACCGTCTGCCAATGCTGTGGCGTAGTGAGCTAACTCCGGGGTCACCATTAGCCGTCTCCAATATAGCAATGGGCGCAACCTTGCTAAGTCCGCAATATTTTTCCTACTGAGGTCTAATTTTAAAGGAATGGTAGGCGTACTTTGCGGCACCCCCACCAGTCCCCGTAGAAACTTGTTTTCCGCTGTAATCAGGTTTGTTAAGTTACTGAATCCCCATAGTTCTGAACCGTATAAGCTGGCACTAATAACTTTCATTTGATATATCTCAAGAACACAATTTACCAGTTTAGTTAGAGAAGCTCTATGTTTTAATAATAATGCTCCTGCTATTTGTTTAAACTTTAGTACTGCGGTATCTATGTGTGTGTTCCATTTCAAGTTCCCCTGGAGTGTTATTCCCAGGTAGGTAAAAGCTTCTACCTGCTCAAGGGGAGTGCCTTTAAAGGTGATTACCCCTTTAAACAAAGACCGGCGGTTCATGCACATAAACTTTGTCTTGCTGGTATTTAGTTCTAAACCTCTCAAGTCACAGAACTCCCCAAATGCGTTGACCGCCTTTTGGAGACCGCTTGGTGTGCGTGATAATATAAGCGTGTCGTCCGCAAACATTAGGACGGGAACACGCGAGCCAGCAATTATAGGGGCATCAGAGGGGGACCTCTTCAGAAATTCTATTATACCATTTATGTATATTGAGAACAGTGTTGGCGCTAGAACGCAACCTTGCCTCACCCCGCGCTCTACCGGGAAGGGCTCGGTTACTTCTCCCTGTGACCCCCCATCTGATTTTGGCATAGTTGTTTTCATGCAATCGTACAATGAGTGTAAGCAGTTCTTGGCTTATCCCTGCGTCAGCTAGGACTTTCCAAAGTTTGTCCCTGGGGACCAAGTCAAAAGCTGACTTTAGGTCCACAAAGACAGCGTATAGTGGGCCTTTATTTATGGTGACATTCCTCCAGTACAGGGCAATGAAGTAAAAAACCTGGTCAACAGAACTTGTCAAAGGGCGAAACCTTGCTTGGTATGGTGATAAGATATTGTTTTCATCAATCCATACTTGGAGCTTATTCTGAACCATACGGCCCATCAGTTTCTGTGCTGAATCTATGAGACTGATAGGTCTGTAGTTACAGGGAAGGGATTTGTCACCTTTTTTGAACACAGGAATAATTTCCGCTACTTTCCAGGACAAAGGAACTTCACCTCCCATTGCCAGTGCATTGGCAAGCCAAGCGAAATATGTACACCATGCGTTCCGATCACTTAAATAAACATCAGCTGGTAATCCGTCCATGCCTGGCGCTCTTCCCCCCGATACACAGTCAAGGGCAAGACTTACATAATTTTCATTGAATACATTATACTTATAATAAACAGTTGGTGGCAGAGCAACACAAGCTAGCAACTGATTACGGGCATATTGCGGTTTGAAGAATTCTATCCAGTCATTGACGGCAACATGGTTTTGAGGGGGGGCAGCCAACCCTCTCCTATCCCACTTTACCTTGGACCAGAATAGCTTCGAGTCTTTAGCTGCGCAAGCGGTTTTAAGCTCGCCCCATAGTTCTTCGTCCCACAGCCTCTTTGCCTGCTTTTGTGTGCATCTATAAGCGTCCCTAGCTTCCCTGACTACAACAGCATTCCCCGATTGGAGCGCTCTACTAAGATTTTGGCGTGCCTGTCTACAACTTTTGCCATACCACCCCTGACTACTTTGGTATTTTTTTCCCTTGTTACTACCTGCTGGTTTTAAAAAAAATCTTTGCAGTCTGCAAAAGAGTTTATTGTGTGCCTCCATCACAATATCTCTAAAGTTAATATTACTTGTATGTAATTTTATATGGTTTACTTCCTCGCCTACTACTCTCTTGAGTTCATCTAGCTTCCCCTCATCCGCTACTAGCTTCCCCCATTTTAAATGCCGCTGGTTATTTGAACATACTAGGTCCAGGGTCACCCTCTCCTCCTCTGGGCTTACCCCCCTTTCCTCTAAATAGGGCTTGAAGTCCATGCACAGTGGGTTATGATCGCTTTCCACTCTTTTTACTACGGACATATCAACCAGTTTACTCCATGCCCTGGTGTCTACCAGGAAATAATCAATTCTACTGGATGCCCGCCCGTTGTCAAACGTGTTGTTTCCAGCACGATCAGAGGTTGTGTGACCATTTGCGGCTCTAAGTCCTCTAGCTAGACAGAGGCTCTTCACTTGAATGGCCACCGTACTCCATCTTTTAACTGTAGCAATCTCAAGCTGAGGGATTCCCCATTTACTGTCCTCTTCCTCAGCTAGAAACTTATCCTCTTGACCCAGAGGTTCAAAAGCAGTATTTAAATCCCCCCGATGATAATAAATTGTTCAAGGGGCAAAGATTGTAGCTCCTGTTCGAGGACCGTTATTACATCTGAGGTCTTTCCCCCTCTAACCCTCCTAGCATATATATTAAAAAGGGCTAAATCTTCGCCACTATTCCATCTAATATTTACTGATAGTATATCCCCGGTAGGAAGGGATTTTTGCTTAATCGTACAGTTCAATGATTGGCGAATCCAAATCAGCATACCTCCTGAAGGCCGAACTTTGCCATTTACCACTGCAGGGATAAAAAAGTTGAGATACCCCACCCGATGTACAGGGCTTGGTGACCATGTTTCTTGGAATAATATAATATCGTACAAGTCGATGAAAGCACACCTTTCAGGGGATGTTACTTTGTTCGCTATCCCGGCGAGATTCCAAGAAATAAAGGTCAACAATGGTTTAACTACGATGGGCCCTGATTGGCCAGATCTTAAGAGATTGCTTATGTTTGTATTCTGCTGTGTGGTTTTTTTGACTGGAGATTTAGGGGGACTGACATAGGCATCATCTAGGTAAAACTCAGGGGTTGGATCTCTGCCATTACCCCCGACTAAACTACTATGTCCTTCCAGATTAGCTAGTTTCCCCTCTCTTTTATTGCTATTGGGACCTAGCGTACGATTGCCTGCCTGGGTCAAGCCTAATGGGCCCTCCTTATTAACACTACCATTATCTGCTTTCACTAGCGTTAAGTATCCCATCATATTGTGTTGATGTGTGAGTCAGTCGCACTCGTTTAGGTTTGATAATGCAGTGAATCTGTTTTCTAAGTTTATACCCCAGTCACAAGTTTGGGCACCCCCAGCCCCACCCCCACGCCCACCCCCGCCCCCACCCCCACCCCCACCCCTTCTATTAGCCACTGTAGTCCATTTAGTCCTCAGAACAATGGGTTTAGCAATAAAACCTCTTCTACTATATAAGAAGTCAAGTGTGAGAGGGATAATTTCTGCTGTTCTATGTTGAGGGGGCAGAAGATTGGGTAAAATTTCAGGCAATACTTCCGGCCCTTTGAAGTTAAGTACCACACAGTCACCTTCAAATCTCTTAGGGCTACTGCCTATCCATTTCACTCTTCTAGCAGTTAATAGTTCCTCTGAGAGTATTTGTTTGCCCCATTGGGAAATATGCATATTAGTAGTCAACCAGTGTAGGGCTTTGCTTAAGAGTGATTGGGGCGACTCTGTCTGGCCAAACTTCAAGGTTGGTACATTAGCTAAGACCAGGATCAATGGGGATGCTTCGACAATTAATTCCATTGGGCCTGATTCCAGAGGAGGATCTTCCCTAACCCCAGTATTTATCAATGGATCTACTGGGTGGTGGATATTTGCTGCTAAGCATGAGGTAGGGATAAGTGGATGAGTCAGGACCAAGGTATCTCTACTTTTTCCAATTCCATCTTCCCTATGTTTTGTTTGCTCAATTTTGTCCACAACCTTATTTGGTAGTTCCCCCATGCTTTCATTTGTGTTCAGCAAGAGACCCTCAAGCTTGTTAACTTTGTCAGTAAGATGGTCAATCTTAGATAACAATGGCTTGATTATGCCCCTAATTTTTTGGTCCAACATTCCCATGAGTTTCTTAATATTGGTCTCATCCCATAACATAGTACCCTCATCCTCTACCCCTATATCCTCTGTGCTATTTTTCCTAGGTGGAGTTGCTGGTCTATTCTTGCTGGAGCGTAGCCCGCACGCCTAGGTTGGTCCTTTGTGGCCCCTCTGGTTACCCTTGGCGCACGAACAGGCACAGGACTAGAGGGGCTATCCTCCACTATTTCTAAGTCCAGGTCTGCAGGATCATGAACAACCCCATCTACTTTACTCAATGTGGCAGGTGAGGACGTATTATCAGCGGGGCTCTCAGAACTATTCTGGGATATCAACACTGCTTCACTAGTGTTTTCTGATTCCTTTAAGTTAACTCGGGGTAATTCGGTTGAGGTATTACTAGATGTTGGACTCAGCCCCAGGGAAGACCTTCTGTCATTGTTTATCTTGGCGACCACTTGGAATAAATAATTATCCATTGTGTTTGCAGGGGCAGTACCTTGTTTTTGTTTAGACATACCAATGACAACTGTAAACAATCACAGTGACCCAAAATATATAGCAGACCTATTTCTCAGCAGCTACTGCTATCGAAGTGTATAAGACCTCCCCTTATAACATTCAGTAAGTGCTAAGATAACTCGTGGATATCACAAAGGATTGTAATTGCTCACGGAGATTTATAGTCAGCGTTCCTGGTCGAGTCCAGTCTCTGCCAGTCGCAGACTGTCCCGCCCTTGTCCCGGCTTCTCCCGGTCGCTCCCGCGCGCTCCCGCGCAGCAGTACTACACAGGTCAATTTGTAGATCTAAGGGAAAGGGGAGGGGCAGGCGGGGAGAGCAGCCCAGGTGCAGTTGATCCGGCCGGCGGGCGCTTCTGGGAAAGGTAGTCCCTGGCCGGCGCTCGCACTCTGCTCGCAGCCCTGCTTGACCCCCTACAAACTTCCAGAGCAGCAGGCAAGAGTCCAGAGAAATCAGCTGGCAACCCAGCGAAGCGGGACCCGCGCAGCGGGTTCCGTGAGAAGTAGGTAGGTTCACAGTGCCTCACAGCCCAGCAAAGCGTCCACAGCAAAAGCGTCCCAAAATTAATTATAAACGGTACGGCTTTTAAATCAGATCAGATGGGGAGGGGCAGGCGGGGAGAGCAGCCCAGGTGCAGTTGATCCGGCCAGCGGGCGCTTCTGGGAAAGGTAGTCCCTGGCCGGCGCTCGCACTCTGCTCGCAGCCCCGCTTGACCTCCTACAAACTTCCAGAGCAGCAGGCAAGAGTCCGGAGAAATCAGCTGGCAACCCAGCGAAGCGGGACCCGCGCAGCGGGTTCCGCGAGAAGTAGGTAGGTTCACAGTGCCTCACAGCCCAGCAAAGCATCCACAGCAAAAGCGTCAAACATCCATCAACTCAAGGAAGTGACTAGACAGTTTCATGCCAGAGCCAAAGACATGGAGACCACAATAACATCCGCTTCTTGGGGATACCAGAAAAAGCAGAGGGGCCAGATGTTGAGAAATTAATTGAAGACTTCCTTTCCACCAGGGTGAGCACAAAAGATTCTCCCCGCCCCTGACTTTTCAGCGATATTCATGCATTTCAGCCGATTTTTATCGCTTAGGAGATATACCTTGATAATAGCAGGTTCCTAAGCGATAAAAATCGCCGCAGCTCGGCGATAAAAATATCGCTGCTAAACCAACATAGCGATAATTATCGCTAGTTGTTGGTAATATGCCCCCAAGTTCTTCTGAAAGCCCGTGTCCGTCCGAAACCTGTAATAGCAAGATTTCTTCACCGTAAATCAAACTCCACACGTCCATATAGTTCTGTAATGGTGTGGCACCCCACCTATAGCTTAGGTCTAGTTTAGATAGCTTTCCGATTTTCATCAATTTTTGTGTTATCATCAGATTTACTTCACAACTTCCAGTATGTTGACATTTGTTATCTACTGTTTTTGCCTTTTTAGGGAAAATATTTTTGCTGTTTGCTGTCTCTTAGCATCCTGCTCTGTGCATCCCGTCAAATAATCAGCACCAATGTTCCATACGAATGATCAGAATTATTTTGTATATTAATTCCCCTGCCCAAAACTGATAGAGGCAGACTTCTCATTATTCCTCTGTCGTCCAGTCTCTCCCTCAAGTTCTCATGCAGTCTCAATCAGCCCACAATGCTGGTGTCCAAAAATTCTGACGTGTCAACAAGGTTTTAATTACTCAAATTACTCAATCGTACACGTCCCACTGTTATGCCCCCTTGGGACCCTGGTGGAGATAGTGCGCACTTCGGTGTGGGGATCTGTTGCCCATACCTTTATTTCTCCATCTCATTTCTGCATGTGACAGAGTTCACTCCACCATTATTGCTGGAGCACGCACAGATGTTTTTTTCAAAGTCAAACGTTACAGCATGCCAATGCGTTTCGGCTCGGTTGGCCTTGGTCACGGACAACATTGTGAGTCTGGAAAGTGCTAAAAGTGTGATTAAAACAAAATACAGACATGTGCTGTGTTCCACATCAAACCTGCTGCCAAGCATGTGCCATATTGGACTAGTATATTTCAACCTCAAATTCAATCACTTTCATGGGGTATCAGCATCAGTACTTTATTTTTGATTGGAAAGAACAACAAAAATTCACATGATCCTCCATCACAACAAAAAAATGCATACTGCACTGTTCTACCTTGTGAATCACTTCGTTCAGATTGAATGGTTTTAAAACCTTTCATCATAGATAAATGTCTTCAGACACAGTACTGAGCATCTCGTCCATTCATAAATCCTGCCATTCCATTTTTTTATGTTACTTTTAAAGCATCTTAATATAGAGCACTCTGTCTCCCTTAGTAACCAACCATCCCACTAAAGGCTCCTGTAGGCGCAACTATTCACACCTTCGTGAGCAATTAATTAGCGTTGATTGCTACCTGAGACAGAGATGGCATTTATTTAATTAAGGGAGGGCATGTCAGTAGCCTGCCACAGACAGTGGTCTTTGTTAACTATGGGCTGCTTCTGCTTATATGTAGGTTCCGTAGTTCCTCGGAAAGGCCGAGTATTGGCGACGGTTACGTCATGGTTAGTACTAAATGCTTGTAAGAAGAAGAAATGCCAACTAATATCATGTGAGGTTTCTTCGTATTGAGTGTGTCCTTTTTTTTTTTGCTATTACCTCAAAAGTGTGATGTTTGCCACTATAGCTCTGCATTTATTCTGTCCTGGAGGGACGTCTCATTAAACCCTCTGATAACACTAGTCATGTCCTGTGTGTGTGCTGATTCAAGGAAAAGAATGAAGGCCACTCATTTCTGACCTCCCTCACCCTGGCAGGATTGTATGTACTCCCTTTATGGGTACTTTTTAAGGTATGCAAAGGAAGGCGGTTCATGGAACACCTGCCAGCGTTCTGTGGTCCATGTGGCAGGTTGGTATACCTTCACTTTTTGGGGGTCACGAGAAATGTTCTGGATTTGACCAGCATTCGCCAGCAACACAGCACAGGTGGTAAGGTACCGAGCTGGGGGAGCAGCTAGTGTATGCTGGTGGTGACTGCAACGTGGTCAAGGTTGATAGATGCTCTGTCTCCAGGGAGCACAACAATCTCTGACTATCACTCTGCAAGAAACAACCCAATCCGTGGCAGCCCATCTTTCGGTAAGTGATCAATCATTCCTCTGAACACAGAAGCCGTGCGTGAGGGGCCATCTTAGCGCATGCCCGTCAGCCATTCAGAAAAGTCCAGACACTTCCGCAAGGAGTACGGGATGCTTTCAAGGTGTCTTGGGGATAGAAGGCTCCTATTACCCTCCTCTTTTAGTATGTAGCCGCCGTTCACGCTGTCACCAATTAGCCAAAAGCGTGACCTTGACCAGGGCAAAGGTAAGGATATTTGTAGGCAGGGTCGGATTGGGATCACAATTCGGCCCGGGCACTGACGAAAAAAGTGGCCCACATTCAAGAGGTGTGGCCCATATTTAAGGGGCGTGGCCCACATTCAAGGGGCGTGCCCTCTCATGAAACACCATTTGCACAGACAAGGAATGAAAGTGGGAGGATACTGTTCTTGCACACGACACAGGGCTAAGGTGACAATGGCCTACATGCTGAGCAACTAAAAAAAAAAACAAGGCCCCTTTTTGTCACAAAATTATTCCAGCCCCCCAGCACAGGAGCATCTGAAAATCAGCAAAGCCCCTGCTATTACTAACCTACTCAGCCCTCCCCAGACCTTCAGCTCAGGAGCACATGAACAGAGGTAAGGCCCCTGCAATTAGTAAATTAATCAACCCTCCAGGCCTTGGGAAAATGTCCTGGCAGGGGAGCACAAAACACAGCTTTCTGGGTCATCCAAGGTAGCCAGGTAGCCAGGTAGCCAGGGGGGAGGCTGAGGTGAAGCTGGTGCATGGGAAGTGCCTTCCCAGTGTGTTCTGGCAGTTTGAGTGTTTACCATTTACTGTAGTATTACCCTTGTACCTGTGTATGGTACCCTTTTGTAACTTGCACAAGTCACTTTTCTCTTGTAACACACTGTTTGCTCCTCTCACTTTTGTTTGCTTTAGATACTTGCACAAGTGCCACCATTGCCTACATAACGTTTGCTCTTGTGTTTGTGTGTCTGCCATGTATTGCAGCATTTTACCTCTACTTGTATTTTGTACGCTTTTGTAACCTGCACACATGTCACTTTTTCCTCCTGTAATATATCGTTTGCTCCTCTTGTATTTTGGTTGCTCGCTATTGTCACTTTTGATTCATGTAACTTAACCTTTGCTTTTGTAATTTGTTCACTTATAATTTTCTCCTCATGTATTATTGCTGTTCCTAGTGTGAAGCGCTCTGACACCTTCGGTAAAGTCCGCGCTATTTAAAATCGCATAAATAAATAAATAAAACAAAAAAAATTCCAAACATCACCTGGCCCCCACAGCAAGACCCATTCTTCCTCGCCCACTGTGCCCTGAATGTGAAGGGCTGTGGGCGAGGTGTTAAGACTAACACCGTTTCTGGGCTGCATGGGCGCCAGGGCGCCGAGGTGCAAATGGCTCAAAGACCTGAGAAACACCTGGCAAACAATCACCCCTCCCCAGCCCAGCCTCAGCTTGATTGCTTGCTTGGCAGGGCAGGGGTGAAGGAGAGCCCACAGCTGACAATCGCTGTCCGGCCGCACAGCGAGGCTGCTTTCATTTTCTCTGTCTCCTTGCACTCTGTGGGCCGGTTTTTTTCTCCCCTTTCCTAGTCCACTCTCTGTGGACTGGGACAGGGGAGAAAAAAAACGTCCCACAGAGGGCACTGAGGCACCGGCCCTTCGGCCCATTCCCGAATGCCCGCCTTGCCAATCCGCCCCTGTTTGTAGGCCAATGGTTGCTTCTCAGATTGAATCAAGTGCCTGTGAGCACGTGCAGGGACGCTCTGCTCTGCCAGGTAGACAGATGTTCCATCATATGCCAGAGGCAGCGTGCTCTAGAGTTCTCTCTACAGATATCTCCAAAAAGTATCAATATTGTTGCAACACAAACTTCCTGCTGGTGTTTGCAGCACTAGAGCCCATTTAGGTGCATCCACCGCAGCTGCTGCAGTGTGACTAATATAGGGGCAGATTTACGAGCCCTTTGCGCCACGTTTGCGTCACTTTTAACATGGGGAAAGTGACGCAAAAGTGGCGCAAGGGGCTTACAAATCTGTCCCATAGTTTCCTTGTTTTTCTTAGGTGGATCGCGTAGCCAATACCATTTTCCACGTCATCACTGAAAAAAGTAACTGCAGAACGTATGAACCTCTGCTTAATACCATGAGCTTGTCTCAAAATGTAAGGGGCAACCTCGCAAGACAAATTTGGAAGGAGATTGCCCTAAAACAGTCAATAGTTGTATGGTGCTAACGCAATGTTTCTCTCTTTTAATTGTGTATTTAATGTTGTATTTTTGTGTTGTGTTGATTTGAGATTTGACGAACACGAAAGTTTCCAGCCAGACCAAACAAGTGCCGTCATGAATGTGTCTGAGACTTGTGAAAATGAATTCAAGGTATACTCTCAGGTATCCCATGCATTGCTGTAATGTTGATTCACACTGGGTCTTTTGACCGCAGCCTAGTATTTGTGATCATAACCTCATTTCATTTGTTAAAACTGATTATATTCCTTTGGTATTTAATAATAAATAATATTGTGTTGGGATCAAACTGAGCTTGCGAGGCAGATAAAACTCAATGGCAATCACTTTTTTATACAGAAGAAAGTCAAAAAGTAATGCAATTGATTTTAAAATGGGATTTTTTTAGAATATTACATTTTGTTCCACAGTATTTGATTTATCACTCCCTGTAATTTAAGCAGAAGCCATAGTGATTTAACTGTAAAAAGTTTTGATCAATTTCAGATAAAACACCGAATACTGTGCTACAGAACTTTATGAGGCAATAAAATGACTTTGAATAAAAACGGTAAGAAATTAAAATGGCGCTGTAAAACAGGAATTGTCAGAGTAATTGCTCGCTGACACGAAAAGGGATTGTAAAACCTACATGGTGCAGTCTTGCAGACAGTCAAAAAATGAAGTTGTGTGTGTGTAGCTTAAAATCCAGACTCTTGTTTTTATATGTCTGTAAATAATTGAACCCTGCCATCTGCCATGTGTTTGGAAGCATATATGTATAGAACGCTAACTGCCACAAAAGCTCAGCCTTCTGCCAATTGCCAACATTTCACTTTCAGTGCCATGTCAACCGCACATCCAACTTGCTGCGAGTCAACATTGTAGCACTTTGGGGCGTAGATTCAAGGCTGGCTTTCCAAAAACGGATTTGCTGCTGCTAATGGATATTTGATGAGATGTGCACCTATTTATCAAGCATTCATTCTGATCTTTAAAATTCAAACTCTAATGACATAGTCTAAGTTTTACAGGCACTGGGAGAGGATGAAATATTTCACCCATGCTGTATCACAAGGAAATGGCATGTTAGCTAAGTCTGAAATGCTTTGCCTATCCAGCCGTTAAATAACTTACCTTGTAAGGCAAATACACTCTGCATGGAATGCTTTGCCTAATTTAATCTTCCTGTCTCTGCTAAAATTTATATTTTTGAATGGACTTGAAATTTTTGCAGACTAAAATTTAATATTTGAGTAGTCTTATCGCCACAAAAGTAATATCCAGTTGAATGTGCTGCCTTGGATCTCAAAGAAGAGACTTTGAAACCAGAGCTTCAGTGTCTGTCGGGCAAAAGAGAGAATCTTCACCCTATCAGCGCTTATGCAGTGGTGGCCGCTACTGGGTAGATATAGTTAGGTCAGCTGTTCATAGTGTGGTGCTAATAACTTTGGCACTGTTTGAGAAATCTCCCCCAAATTTTCCAAAAGTGTGCTTTTAATAGTTTGTGCATGGAAAGTTCGAAGTAATCTGCCAAGCAGGGGCCTAGAAAAAAAGCGGATTGTTGAACTTGACCCTTTATGCAGGGTCATCCTAGAACTTTTTGCCGCCCTACTGTATTTTTTCTGACTTGTTGGAGATTTTATGACTGGGCACTTTATCACTGATAATCAGTGCTATAGTACATGTGCTCTCCATGAAAAACTTGGTAAGATTGGTCTAAACCTGTTTGGCATATTTCGTTTACCTGTCATTCCCTTGTACAATGGCATCTCATATACCCAGGGCCAGTAAATTAAATGCTACTGGTGGGCTTGCAGCGTTGCTTGCGCCACCCACCAAAGTAGCCTTTCAAATCTGTCTCAGGCCTGTGCCACTGCAGGGCCTGTTCGCGCAGTTTACTGCAGCAGTGATGTGGTACATAAAGTGGTTGCCATCTCTATTACTCCCCATTTACTACATGTCAGTCACCTCTAAAGTAGGCCCTAGCTAGTCCTATGGGCAGAGTGCGGTGTAGGTAAATGGGAGGATATGTGCCTTAACTGCGTGACATGTCCTCCTAGTGACAAACAGCCTATTTGGTTTCTGCTCTGAGGCTGCCCTTTCATAGATACACATTGAAGATTCCAGTATATATGCTTCAGTGGTAATTCCTGACATGAGAGGGGTAGCATGATCAAGTTTGGAATAGTAGTGATAAATGCTGCATATTGGTGTTTGTGGATTTATTATCACTATTTTAGAAAAGCCACTTTCAGAAGTAGGCCTTTATGTGTGGTAAGCGTCTCTGTGTCTGCCTGTACGTATTGACTGTTCGGCCTTGGAGTGACTGGGGCTGGGGAGGTGCAGTGGCTCCAGAGAGTCTGGATGAGTCAGTGGTGTGGTGGGAGGAGTAGTACCTGCTCTACCCCCCTTTGGTGTGTCTGATGCCAGGGTTTACACCTACAATGGGGAGTGTTGTTCACTGTAGGGATAATTTTAGGTGCACCCCAGAACTGGTTTGGACTGGGTCCAGGGCCCTTGACCAGGGCAGAACAAAGACTTTATAGAGTATAAGTATTGGGGCTGTGACCCCTTGTCTTTTGAACTGTGTTTGCTTGGAACTGAAACAGAAGATACTGTCAGGAGGTACCACCATCTGGGAAACCCTGTTGCCTACTGGGTGGTTGAGAGGACTACCACCTGCTTGAGGACCCTGCATGCTGGCCTGCATGGGCCCTGTCCTTAAACTCAGTGTTCTCTCAGGGCTTTGGATCCTGCCCTGTAGTACTTAGAGAACTTAGCACTAAAGGAACGCTGGATTCAGTGGGTGCTCTATTTTTCGCCGATCCTTGATGCTTTGCGCTCCTTGAATTTCCAAGAGAGCGATATTCCTACCAGGGAATTATGGGCTGAGCCCCTCACTGCTGGGTAGGCACAGCCCAAGGGTATTTTTCCAGAGTCCACGCTGCCGAAGGGAGCCTACCCTACCTTTCTTTTGCAAAGAAGAGAGAGACCACTGGAGGCCAGGCACAGGCTAAGCCTGGTTGCGGGCAGAGCTCCCTCAAGACAGAGGACAGCCAATGGAAGCCAGGCGTTACAGATTTGTGGGAGGGGCCCACTACAGCGAGGATATGAGCATGAGGAAGCAGAGCCTTGCGGCCTCCCATTAGCTGGGGGCCCCCGGAGGTCTGCAAGAAAGAGTCGAGACTTCGCTCCGTGGTTCTCCATTGTTGGTACTGCAGCACAGATGGGGTCGGTGCAGCTTGAGGCTAGGGGGTGAGTGCAGAGCCCCTCACCTCTATCTCCCTGGTTGGGCAGCTGCCTTTTTCGCTATTGGGTTTTCCTGCGAAGGGGATACTGAGTCAGTGCCTTCCCTCCCCCGACCTAAAAGGGAAAGGTTCTGACTTCACGGGACAGATGGGAAGGATGCCTCCACAGAGGTCCTGGGCAAGCGGAGTCAGTTGGAGTACCAACATGATTGTGGGGCACTTGTTTTGTGGCATCAAAGGACGAGGCCAGTAGAGGCCCTGGATTCAAAAGTGGCCTGACATTCCCCCCATTTCCCTAAAAGGGGGAGCAAAGGCTCCCGTACTCCACGCTGAGTGGAGATTTACTGACTTACAAGACAAGGTGGGCACTCTGTGAGTGTTACCAACAGGTTATGGTGACCTCTATCATGTGGCTTGTATTGCCAACTGTGATGCTGGTTGAGGGAGGTTATTACTGCAGCTTAGTCCCTGAATGACCTAATGTGTATTGTTGGGGTGTTTTCGGATTGTGTGCAACCAGCCTGCATTGACTTTTCACTGCTTGTGTTACCATGACTGTGGCCCAATTGGCCAAATTATTCATGAGCCTTGTGATGTGATGACAGTGGCCCGATTGGCCTAATGATTTATCCAATCCTTGTAAAGTCATGACAAGTGCCTGGTGGCACAGTGTATATATGTGATTATTTTCTAATGTGTTTTATGGATAAAACACAGACTCATTTTTTATATAACCTTTTGTGGAGTTTCTTTTGTGGTGTGCCTAGTGTGTCGCTGCTGTGTGAGTGTGTTGCATAAACGCTTTGCACATTGCCTCTGGAATAAGCTTAACTGCTCTGCCAATCTACCAAGGGGGTGAGCAGGGGTTATCTTCAGCGTGTAACTCCCTTGCTCTGACTAGAGTGGTGGTTTCTGCCTGGCTTAGGCGCATGTCCTAGCCAACCAGAAACCCCATTTCTAACAGGGATTTTCAAAACCACAAAATCCCCATGCATTTTACATAGACTTCTTTAGGCAGGGCTACCGAAAAAACTACAGAATTACTCCAAATTTCACACAAAGCTAAATCTTGGTCTGCAGATTGTGCTTTTTGTGATTTGGTGTAATCCCGTTCAGTAGTTTTTATAAATTAAAGGTAAAACATGTTTGTATACCTGGAGAGTTTGGTTCTGGAGAGGCCCAAGAGACTCTCGCAGGAGCGCCAAATCAAAAATAGAGTGTGAGGTTCTTCGATTTCCGACTTCGTCCTGTATTCGGTCGCCATTTTGTGTCATGTCGCCATTTTGTGTTGCCCTCACTCAGGCAGCACGGCGAACGGAGTGTTTTTGCCGTTTCCAGCTGCTACGTGTCTCTTCTGTTAAAAAGTAACCCCCTGCCCTTGTTTACGAAACCGATGGCAGGGTCTGGCCGAGTTCACTAATCCATGTCTGGGTTGATTGATCCCTGTCTCGACTGACTATTTGGCGTCCCCTATTCTTTCCTTACTTTATCTTATCCGACTGGCCTTCGCTATTCTCTCCTTGTATTCTCTTGTTACATAACCATCGTTTGAGGCACACAAATACGTCCTGCCACCTGCAAATTGGATTGTAGGCACTAGCACTGATTAACTTGTGGGGAGGGGTGACACACAGGGTCTGAAAGAAGGGCGTATTTTGGGACACTTGATAGTTTGTTTTCCAACTTTTCCTATTGGCTAGGTTTGTATGTATTGGGAGTATACATTGTAAATATGTGTGCTATAAAAGATTGTGCACCACGGAATAAAGTGGCAGTCTCCTGAGAACCTACTCTGTACTTCTGGGACAACTGTGCTTAGCTGCAGCTAATAAACCTGGTTTTCTACGCCTAACAGAGTGTCTCGTGTCTCTGTCCGACAAGGTAGGTGAACTCGGGGATTTAAGGCGTACCCTGCACCGCCAGGCCCATAAAGCCCAGTTCTCCAACTTGCGCCCAACGTGGGGCGGCTTCAGTGGTAGCGGTTCAGCCCGAGGGACGTGAGGAGTCTCGCAAAATAATTCTGGAGGATTCGCGAACCATGTCAAGCGACCCCTGTATGTCGAAGTGGACCGAAGGTTTTTTGCAGCGCGGCTACTCCTTTCCGACGGCTGCTGACGACTGTTGCCCTCACTGCCGCCCTGCCTTGGTCCATTTGGTGATGACTGGTATTGCAAGACGTTAGATGGACCTCTGTTGGCGTGAGAGAACACTTAGTTAAGTATTTGTGGGTAGCACCCACTTCTTTGTATTGTTTTTTGGTTTGTTATTCATCCATTGCAATAGCCGAAGCCAAGGGGTGAGTACGTTTGTGCTGTGTTATTTGCTTTAACCCCTTGAAGTTTGTAAACGGACCAGTGTATTAAAGATGCCTGGTTTTAGCAAGTTTAGGAAGTTTTGTTTTCTCGGTTGCAATAGGGATTCCCGGCTAGAGGACTCTTGTATGATTCCTCCGGTTGGAACTCCCACTTATGATCTTTTTTCAAAACATGGTGTTGGCCCCATTGCCTTTCACAAGGCATGGATCCGATACACAAAGAAAGATGGTGTTTTGCAGTGGCAACAAAATGGTAGCTTTGAGCCTGACATATTAGACAATCTAGAAGCAATTTCGTTCAAAAGAAAAGCCCGGCCGGCGATGTTTGACTCCTTCCGCCTCTGGCGTAAAGAAGCCAAACAGAGAGAAATTAAGTAGGCAAAAAGAGATAAGAAAGCGAAAGGTATGACGATTATACAGGCTACCCAGCAGTTTAAAGAAGCTGAGATTGATCGGGCGATTGATGTCTCAGAAAGACAGCATTGTATGGCAATAGATAGATGTTACCCTGTGTTGCCTACTTCTCCACAGAGTAAGGATCTTGATGAAGATCCCTTAATGTCCCTTTTGTTGAGGTTGCCTCTGCCTTATGTACCAGGTGCTAATGCACCCCCATTGTTACCACTTGCCCCTTCCAGAATTGCCACCCCCGCCTCCTTTGCCACCGACTTCTGTGCCTCAGTCTCCTTTACCCTAGGTTCCTCTTGTAACGGCCAGCTCTTCTCCTCCTTTGAATAATACCTTGTCTCCCGTTTTACTGTCGGATTCTCCCACAGCTCGTCAACGGTTGGTCGATACCATGTCTGGCCTTTTCTCCCCCTTCTTTGGGTCTTTTAACATGACACCTGCTCTGTCCCGAAGGCAATCCCGTAGTCAACTCCCAGGTTCCGACGAGCGAATTGCGTTGGACTCTCTTGCTCACAAATGGATCTTGAGTGGTCCACAGTATAGTGTGCACGATATCATGAGCACCTTTCACCAGTGGAACGCACCCTCGCAGAGATATGTTTTTAATGTTATGTGTGACAATCTTGTCAAAGGATGGGAGGATATGGATTTGGGTTTAGCTTCCCAGGGTCTGTTAGACGTGCAGGCTAAATTTTATAAAGGACTTATTGTGGATTCTGAAGTTGAAGATGCCGTTAGGACGCTTGTCACTTTCAGGTCTTTATTTTCTTCTCAGATTGTTCTTGAACCTGATCCTGCAGTTAGACAGAAAATGAAACATTATCCTATGAGAGAAGTTCCTCCAGTATGGAGAGAAGAGGTTCCACAGGCAGGCGTTGTTCCGCGTGTCCCTGCTCATTTCCAGCGTATATGGGTACATGTCCCCTGGAAACGATCTGAAGTTTTGGCGCTCACACAGTCTTTACCGGACCCTAGTAAAAATCCTGCTGGGTATTATAAAGAGCTGTCCCAGACTGTCGATGCATGTATTATGAATCTGGCCGATATTGATATGCTGATGGG
The DNA here is from genome assembly GCF_964263255.1 of Lissotriton vulgaris. Classification (NCBI taxonomy): domain Eukaryota; kingdom Metazoa; phylum Chordata; class Amphibia; order Caudata; family Salamandridae; genus Lissotriton; species Lissotriton vulgaris. Next base: position 1,577,741,451 of record NC_141685.1, read on the forward strand.
AAATGTAGTCCCACAAGCGTTATGGCCTCAGATTCGTGGGGAGGACCACGACCAAGCTTTAGGTGGTAATTGGGCTGCTATAACTGCCGCGGATGCAGTACAAGTAGGTGGTGCTAAGCCAGATGATTTGATTGCACAATTGCCCGGTAGAATCATCACTTTAATGAAAACGATGATGCCTGCTTTACGTGTTAACTGGGATAAGTTAGCTGCGTGTAAACAGAAGAAAGATGAGAGTGTCTCAGATTTCTTGCCTCGTTTTGAGGAGTTGTTCATCGACCACAGTGGTCAAGATATGAGTACTGAGGGTGGACAGCGATTATTCGTGGATACATTTGTATTTAATTTACTTCCAGAATTATCGCATAAATTGAAAGACTCCGAAAGTTTGTGGGCTGTTTCTTCATCTGCCCAGATATTAGCTACTGCTCAGTATTACGAGAATAGGGATAAGGAGGAAAAGGATAAGATTGAGAAGAAGACTAAAGAATTAAAAACAAAGGTTCTTTTGCAGCAGGCTTATCCCCCTCGTTCCGCTCAGTGCCAATTTCAACAGCCTCTCTATCTTCAGAGGTTGTTACAAAAACCTGAACCCTTCGTTCCGCGACCTTTGCTAGGTCCTAATCAATGTGCCTATTGTAAAGAGAAGGTCATTTTAAGAATAGCTGTCCAGTTTTATTGCAGCGTAATGATGGATTCCAAGGGCCGCAAGGCCATGGTGGTTTTCAATCAGCACCCAGAGGTAGAGGGCGAGGTGCGTTGTCTCAAGGACAGCGTTCCTTTCCCCCTCAGAATTCTATGCAATATTTTGACCAGCAGAATACACAGTCTGTGCAATATCATAATGACGACTATTGTGCTGAAAGTGAGACTCAGGAATTTCACACTAGTTAGGACAGCCATGGACAAAGTAAGGGAGTCGTATCAGTTCCAGTGGATCAGAACGGGCCTTATGTTGAAGTTGTTACATTGGGTGTTTCAGAGCCATTTCATTTGGATACTGGTGTAATGAGAAGTTCTATCATTCACTCCAAACTCCCTGGGGCACCTTTGTCTGGCTTAACAAATGTTTCTGTAGGATTCTCTGGCGCCCCAGTTAGTAACCCGGTTTCTTGCCCTTTGCCTATCTCGATTGGTCCTTATGATTTGGAGGCCTGCTCATTTTAACGACTGGTTGCGGCAAGAATTTGCTGGGTTTGGACTTATTGAAACGTCTTCATGCAACATTGTATTGTTCCCCCACTGGTGTACATCTTACTCTAGGTGAGAAGTTGGTTTCTCCTATGTATTTGTCTAAGGACCATCTCCCACCCGAATTGCATTCTCTTCCTGCTACGCTTTGGGCTATGGGTCCGAATGATGTTGGTCTGCTCCAGATTCTGCCTTACGTGGTTACTGTCAAGCCTAATGTTAAATTACCACGCATTCCTCAGTATAAAATTTCCAATGATGGTGAACGAGCTTTGTTGGCCATCATCTATGATCTGGTTCAGAAGTGTGTGGTCGAAGAAAGAAGAGGAAATTTTTGCAATAGTCCTGTTCTACGCGTCCTTAAACGCACTGATCCTTCTGAGCCTCCTGTTTATCGTTTTGTGATTGATCTTCGGAAGGTCAACAAAATTGTTGTCCCCCAGTTTCCTGTCGTCCCAGATATCACTGCCTTGCTCACAATGATACCTGCTTCAGCTGCCTAGTTCTCGGTTATTGACCTCAAAAATGCTTTCTTCAGCATTCCTGTTGCTGAGGAGAGTAGGGATATTTTTGGCTTCTTTCTCGGAGGCCGAAGTTTCAGATTCAAACGTGCAACTCACGGCTACTGTGAGAGTTCTTCCATTTATAGTCATGCTTTGAAATCTCAGCTCGATGCTTTCACTTTGCCCCCAGGTGCTACTCTTATTCAGTATGTGGATGATTTGTTAGTTGCTGCTGATTCAGAGGATGTTTTTAAGGATGTGACTGTTTCACTGTTGGTTCATTTGTCTGACCTACATCACAAGGTGTCACCCTCTAAATTACAATATTGCCGCCAAGAGGTTACCTACTTAGGTCATCTCTTGTCGAAGGAGGGAAGGCGATTGACCACAGAACGTATTCAAGCAATCGCATAAATGTCTGTACCATCCACACAATGGGAGGTGCGTGCCTTTTCTGGACATTACCTCTTATTGTAGACAGTGGATTCCAAATTTTTCTTTGTTAGCTAAACCTCTGCTGGCACTTACTCTGAAAGACACACCCCAACTTCTTCCTTGGACTGACGAATGTCAGAAGAGTTTTCTGACTTACGTCCCGCCTTGTGTTCTGCCCCTGTGTTAGGTACTCCAGATTACAGTAAGTCTTTCACACTCTATGTTCATGAAAGAGAAGGTTGTGCATTGTCAGTTTTAACGCAACAATTTGGAGACAAACAGCGGCCATGTGCCTATTTTCCGTCTACATTGCATCCAGTAGCCAAGGCATTGCCTAGTTGCCTCAGAGCTACAGCAGCAGCAGCGATCTCCATTCGTCAATTTGCTGGATTGGTACTGGATAACACTCTTGTTGTTATGGTACCACATGCAGTGGAAAAAAAAAAGAATTTGGAAAAAGAGAGAACACTCTCACTAGCAAACACACAGTTAATAACTGCCCAATCGATAATTTTAGTGTCAAAAAGCGACTTTCTTCAATTAATAAACAATTCAAACCCATGTGTAAGAAATATTTGTTTTTATATATTCTTTTTTTATATAAATACTTCGATTCTTTTTTTCAGTTCATTTGACATACTTTATGCAGATATAAACATATTACAGACATAAATATATATACAAAACCTCAAAATGACAATACAAATGTGAATCAAACAGGGAATTTTACGGTCGATGTATTACTGAAGTAGGCAATGCGGTGGAATAGAACTACGCGCATTTCGGCCAGTGGCCTTCGTCAGGTGACCGTCATTCACAATAACAGAACATGACATTGTGCAACATAGATCTACAAAAAGAAAAATATAGAAGAAATATATATACATATTAGTCGCTTTGAAATTTGATGTTGTACAGTGCATTATAAATCCAAAAAACTCATTTGGGTCAGTATTTACAGTTCTATTAATGAAGTAATATCTCCTAATTGTATAACAGCAGGAAGCACCATATTACATATTTTCATAAGATCTATACCTATTAAGTGACATCATTCGTATTATACATATTTTGTTTAAATATTTTCAATTCATTTTATCCATTTTTGTTGTGCGTATCCCTTCTGAAAAATATGTATCTTTCTCTTTTTCGGCAAGAAGTACTGAGTCATATGGAATGTCAAAATACCTGCCCTGTGGCATCTCATATTGGTAACTCTCTGTGTTGGATACCCGTAAATAATGATCTATGTCCTTCCCCAAGAAAAAGATAAAAGATGAAAAGAAGGAACAAAGAAAAACAGTAAAACAATGTTTAATTAGATTAACCTTGCACACCGATTTTAATTTGATTAATCAAAATGTTTTCTAAACCGGACATCTCGAATTTAACGAGAGTAGAAAAAGGTTCACCCATACTTACATTAAAAGTACGTTGGTTGATATTTCGAATTATTTAACTTCTAGTTTAGTTGTGCCCTCAATTTGAATGCATTCCAGCAGGGGCACTAGACTTTTTAATATTACTTGATGCAAGAAAGGCTGTATAAAGAAGAGAAAAACTTCTATAATACATTTCTAATTTCTTATTTGTTATTGGACATCAAACACTTATTAGACTCATATTATGTGCTACGGCTTTGATTGAGCGAAAAAAACTTGTATCTGTTTAATTGTAGATTATGATGAAACAATGTTTCAGCCCTAATAAGCTAATTATGACCCATTAACTGACAGCAATTTTAATAACCTTTAGGTATTCTTTTTAGATAGACTGTCTTGTTTTACCGTTATTGGCTCTTTTCTTTTTTTCTATCTCTCCCTCTGTTGGAAATATCAATTCTTTTAAGGATGCTTTGGAGTTGTTTTTTAAAACAGTTCAAGGGCAGTGAAGATCAAAGCCTGTCAAGTAAGTAAAGATAAGAACGATACATTACTTCGAAATGCCTTTAGATATTGTTGACTGTATGTAATCTGTCGAATGGTCTAAATTTACCTTCAAAAGTACGTTTGCCTTGCTAGGTAATCGTTTATACGAAGAGGGTAGTCCAACACATTATATTCATCAACTCTGTGTCCAGACACCTTCAAAAATACTCTTTTGAACAGAACAAAAACACAACATCTCACGAGTGCCAGCTTGTCTGGGTATGAGCTGACGCTCTTGGCTAGTCATATACACATCAAGCGGTGTAATACTTTGAATCCAGCAACACTGTTACCCATTCCAGAAGGGAAAGACACTCAAGAACAGCATGATTGTTTTCTCCGTACAGAGGAGGAAACGAAAGGCAGAATAGACTTAAAAGACACACCACTTGTGGACCCGGAGGGGATCCTATGGGTGGATGGGTCTTGTTTCAAGCTTCCTAATGGTGAGACGACTGCGGCCTATGCTGGTACCACCTTCTATACTGTAGTGGAGACAGCACGCATTACACAGAATGCAGCCCAAGCAGCTGAACTGATTGCCCTGATGAGAGCATGTGTGTTGGCTAAGGGAAAGAGAGTGAATGTTTACACGGATAGCCAATATGCCTTTGGCGTGGCTCATAGTTTTGGTTGTTTGTGGAAGGAAAGAGGATTCTTTACTTCCCATGGGACTAAGATACAGCATGGTCAGTTGGTAACTGACCTTTTTCGAATCACTTGCTTTGCCTACCCAAATAGCAATAGTGAAGTGTAGTGCACATAAACAGATCACTGATGTTGTGGGCCGCGGGAATGCTTTTGCAGACTAGGTAGCAAAAGAAACAGTGAGAGATGCTACAAGTCGCATGTGTGTTGCAGGCCCTGCAAGATGGGTCAGAGAAGGAGGAATGTGTGAGGACACAATAGAAAGTTTGAGAATGATTCAAGAAGAGGCTACTGAAAAGGAATTAAGTAAGTGGAGAAAAAGTACAGGAATGTTGGATGCGACAGGGTGTTGGACGGAATTGTCAGAACATCAGCGTTGGCTGTTACCAGAGGCCTATGTACTGCCTGTAGTTACTATGGTGCATGGTCCAGCCCACATCAGTGCGAAAAGAATATGCAAACTTCTGGCTCCAGTATGGCAGAATGAAGGAATTCCTAAATGTGCGGAGAATGTGGTGAAACATTGTATCCTTTGTTTGATGCATAATCAGGGAAAGGGAACCCCAACTCCTGCAGGTCATTTTGCTCCCCCTACGTATCCTTTTGAGGTATTACAAATTGATTACATTCATATGGAACGTTGTAATAACCTCGAGTATGTTCTGGTGGTGGTGGGTGCCTTTTCCAAATGGATTAAGGCCTACCCCCTAAAGGACAATACTGCTTTGTCCACTGCCAAAGTCCTTTTGAAGGAATTCTTTTCGAGGTTTGGTTTGCCGCGAATTGTCTGGAGTGACAATGGAAGTGAATTTGTAGGCCAAATTATGCAGAAGGTGAGTGCGGGTCTTGGTATTAGGCAGAAATTCCATACGGCAAACTACTAACCCTGGGCGAAGCACTACGCTACGCTCGCGTAGTTTGCGAAGTTTGCGCAACTTCGCACTACGCGAGCTGCACGTAGCACAGTGCGAACATGCGTAGTGCAGCGTAGCGCAGTGCAGCGGTCATTTTTTGCTTGTTCCCGGTCCTCAACGTCATGTTCGCGACCGCGAGCAAGCAAAATGACAGTTCGCGAGCAGCAGAAAAATACAGCTCGCACTGTGCAAGATGCCATTTTCAATGACTGCACAGTGCCGGATGCTTGTCCGCACTGTGCAATCATTGAAAACGCGTCTTGCACAGTGCGAACATGCTACTACGCAGCTCGCGCAGTGCTGCGTGAAGTTCGCGTAGTGCGAAGTGCACATTGCGTAGCTTCGCGTAGCGCTACTTCGCGAACTACGCCCACCCTTACAAACTACCCTCAGTCAGAAGGTTTGGTAGAGTGCTATAATGCCACTTTCAAGCTCAAACTGGCAAAGATTCAGGCCAGCACGGGCCTTGCTTGGCCCGACGCTTTACCTTTGGCACTTTTCTCTACGAGAACAACTGTACATTCTCACTTAGGACTCAGCCCATACAAGGTCTTTTTTGGGCGCCCAGCTAACGTCTGGACAGTCCCTCGACCTAAAAAGTATTCTGACATTCTGTATCCTACTTTGATTGACTACTTACATGACCTCACCACTAAATTGCGTGTTCTTCACCAACAGGTTCAAAACGCTTTGCCAAAGGCCTCCGCAGATCCAGGTCATTCCATTCAACCCGGAGACTGGGTTTGCCTGATGAATTATCAGAGGAAAAAGAATTTGGAACCTCGTTGGGGGCAGCCTCGGCAAGTTCTACTGGTAACACGTACAGCAGTAAAAGTCGTCGGAAAGAAGAATTGGGTTCATGGCGTGCACTGCAAAAGGGTACCTTTGCCTTTGCCTTTTGATCAGTGGGTCCGCAAGGGTATAGGTGATAGTGAGAGCGAAAGGGTCCCTCGGTTTGTACCTTTCAGTAGTGCACGTCTGGATCGAACGAGCTCTGAAAAAGAAGACGACGACGTGTTACAAGAAGCTGTACCATCACATTTGCGATTGAATACAACAAATTCAGAGACTTTGTTTTGAGAGCAAACGGTACCTGATAAGACTCGGTACAACCTAAGACCTAGATCGATTAAGAACAATTGAACTTTTACTCTTTCCTTTTACTGGTTACACTTTTGAGAGACATTTCTTTTCACTATCCATCAAGTTGCAGGGTCACGGTAGGAGTCTTAGGCTGTGACCTGAGTAGTGACAGTAGGTCTGCAGACTTGCAGTGTCATAGGACGGCTAATAATCACAGCTAAGTGATCTAGGAAGATTGCCTTGAGCAACGCTTTAGAGAATGGATATTAAAGTGGAAAAGCATGATAAAAAGCAAGAAATTAAATATAAGAAATGGTTGTTTAGTCATTGTGGTGTAACCTTATGTATTTTAATATGTTCATGTATTTTATTGGCCTGTGTGAGTTGGGTTGTTCACACTATGCAGCAAGCACCTGTTCCAACTTCTGTTTCCTTGTCTTTTCCTACTACTGCCTCCCCGCATCAGTTCCATAAACTCCAGGAGCACGAGAAAATTAGGAGAATAGAATACTTCCACAATTAATTTATCCAGTTCTTACATCAGCATCAACTGGTAGTCAATACTACTGACTGTTGGGTTTGTGGACTCATGCCCCATAACACAGAGAGAGGGATGCCATATTTAGTCCTTGCGTTTTCTTATTAAGGTTCCGCTTGGGCCTATTTGGCCATGTTTTCTAATGTATATCAGAATCAACTTCGATATCTTCCTGGTGGTCCAAATGGTGGTGGAGCAGATTTTAGTCAGAGTTCTTTGATAAAGGAAATAGTGGCCATGGCTAGAATTGCCGAAATTGGTAAGATTCCTGTTGATGAGAAACGAGCGTATGATGGTTGGAACGTGACTCGTTATGTTACTAGCCTCACAGATAAGGCTAGATGAAGGAGATCCCCACCAATTTGGACCGTACCCCATCGAGGTAATTTATGTCTGCAGATAAATGGCCAAAATATTAAAAACCAACAGGAAAAGAGTGTTTGTTCCCATACATACATTTATTCACCTCAGATTTCTTCACCGTTAGTGCCATCTCAAGGCACATATTTTGTCTGTCACTACAGAGCCTACACGTGGCTTCCCACCTACTTTTCAGGAACTTGTTATGTGGCTTTTCTTCTCCCTCTGACATACACTGCTCCTTTAGGTCCACAGAAAAAGACATGGCAGAGGGGTTATTGATACTAAGGACACAGCAGGACAAGAAGGAGGCGACTTTATCAAAGGGTTATTTCCTTTCTGGGGCCCAATGGCCAATAGCAGAAACATTAGACAGTTAGTTTGTGTTGTTGAGGCTATCATAAATGTAACTTCTGGAGCCTCGAGTAATCTAACAGCCGAACTTCAGGCGGACCTCCTTATGACTTTGCAGAACAGGATGGTTTTAGACATTGTCCTTGCAGATCGTGGAGGAGTCTGTAAATTGATCGGGTCTAGTTGCTGCATTTATATTCCTGATAATGCCCCTACGGTATACCAAGCCATCTCTAAATTACATGTAATTTCTGAGTCTATACATCAAGACACAGGCGATTGGTCAGTGATAGGATGGTTTTGGGGACTACTGTCCACATGGGAATGGAAGGTATTAACCTTCCTTGGAATGATTATGGCCATCATTTTCTCTTGTCTTTGATTACTGTGTGGCCCTACCATCTGCGGTCTTTGTGCCATCATGTGTGTTCCAAGACCTATGTCACAGAAAATAGAGAACATTAAAATGATGTTGCAGCAACAGCTCGACGACCTCATGGCCATTGACATCGACTCAGAATAACTTGAATCCTTTGTGTTTTGCCTGAGTAATAGCAAAAGGAGGGTCTGAGGTTCTTCAATTTCCGACTTTGTTCCGTATTCGGTCGCCATTTTGTGTCCCGTCGCCATTTTGTGTTGCCCTCACTCAGGCAGCACAGCGAACGGAGTGTTTTTGCCTTTTTAAGCTGCTACGTGTCTCTTCTGTTAAAAAGTAACCCTCTGCCCTTGTTTACGAAACCGATGTCAGGGTCTGGCCGAGTTCACTAATCCATGTCTGGGTTGATTGATCCCTGTCTCGACTGACTATTTGGCTTCCCCTATTCTTTCCTTACTTTATCTTATCCGACTGGCCTTCGCTATTCTCTACTTGTATTCTCTTGTTACATAACCATCCTTTGAGGCAAACAAATACGTCCTGCCACCTGCAAATTGGATTGTAGACACTAGCACTGATTAACTTGTGGGAAGGGGTGACACACAGGGTCTGAAAGAAGGGCGTATTTGGGACACTTGATAGCTTGTTTTCCAACTTTTCTTATTGGCTAGCTTTGTATGTATTGGGAGTATACGTTGTAAATATGTGTGCTATAAAAGATTGTGCGCCACGGAATAAAGTGGCAGTCTCCTTAGAACCTACTCTGTACTTCTGGGACAACTGTGCTTACCTGCAGCTAATAAACCTGGTTTTCTACGCCTAACAGAGTGTCTTGTGTCTCTGTCTGACAAGGCAGGCGAACTCAGGGATTCAAGGCGTACCCTGCGCCGCCAGGCCCATAAGGCCCGGTTCTGCAAGTGTTCTGATTGGCCGAGGGAGATTTATTTCCCTAGGGCTAAATCGCTCCTGTGGGAGTAAAACTCCTGTGATAGCGAGCACTCTGATTAGCTGCCAGCAACATCTGAAAAATGTTGCTGGCAGCCAATACAGGACTAAGGGACTTGGGGCCATATGTAGGTAGCTTAATACCGGTCGGTAACGGCCGAAAATCGGTAAATTTGACGTTACGGTAATTTACTGTTTTGGTAATTTAAGGATTCGGTAAATAACCGATTCCTAAAATACCGAATTGGTAAATTACGGAATCCTAAAATCCTATGTAGGGAGCACTCAAGTGAGTGCATTTTTGATAGAAGGATTTGTTGTTTACCACCAACTACAAGTTGGTGGTAAATATCGAAAACCTTTAAAAAAAGCAATTTTGTGCTTTTTTAAAAGTGCCTTGTGGCAAGCATACATGCCCTTAGGGTATGTATGTGTGTCACATGTGCACACATGCACAATTTAGGGGTGCAACAGGGTGTCAATGTGACACCCTACCACCCTTGAATATGTTCCCCTATTACCGATTCGGTATTTACCGAATCGGAAATGGTGAACGGCTTCCCATTCATTCCTATAGGCCTCCAGGCCCATAGGAATGAATGAAAGTTACTGAATCGGTAAATACCGATTCTTAAATACCAAATATTACCCATTCAGTAAAATTTACCGAATTTTTACCTACATACTATTTACTGATTCTTAAAATATTGAATCGGTAAAATTCGGTATTTAAGAATCGGTAAATAGAGATTACCTACATATGGCCCTTGGTCCCCTGTCCTGAAGTAAAAAAAAGAAATAACATAAGGGGTTAAGGTAGGCCCCGTGCAGATTGCTTGGATGGTCACCGGAGGTGGGCCTTACTGACACCCACATACAGACATATTACCGGCACGGATGGTACCTAACCCATCACAGAGGCGTGAATGTGAACAACTGACTGGTGAGCCCTACATAGCTGTGTGGTATGGAGGGCGGTTGTGCCATGAAAGAGACACCTGTATGAGGTAGAGGTGTCCTCACAGCTGACACCTTGGGCTGTGCAGTGGATGCAAGGTGCGACCCACTGACATTGGCACGGGCCATGCTGAGAGATTCGCGACACATGAAGCAGTACAGGTGCATGACTTCTGCAACTCATGTCGGGTGGCACCAGTGCACGGACTAGGACGGGAGGTGCTCAGGCCCCACCACTGCCGCCCAAGCCTAAATTGGACAATATGTCGAAACAGGGGCACGCGGATCTAACCGCATACAAACTGGATGCAGTGCTTGCCGTGATGAAACTTCTCTGGGAAACTGTTATTCAGACCCGCACATCTCTGGAATCTAAAATAGATAAGGTGGCCATCGACTTTATTCACCTACACGCAGATCTCTGAAAACTAATAGACCGCACCACTGTTTTGGAACTGCGCTTGCTGATATTAAACCGCAGGTGACCCAGACGGACAAGCATGTACAAGATCTACTAAATCGAGTAGAGTTCCTGGAGGACAGAGCCGAGGACGTTGAAGGGCGCCCACGGAGAAATAATGTGTGCATAGTGAGAGTGCCGGTACGCTGGGAGGGGAGAAAGCCAGCTTGCACATGGAGAACTGGCTCAGAGATCTGCTGCCAGAGGGGACCCTCTCTCCTCACTTTGTCATTGAACATGCACATAGAGTCCCAGCTCGGCCTCCTCCCACAGGATCCAACCCAAGGCACATGCTCCTCCGCCTCCTCAACTATCGAGACCGCAATTTTATCCTTCAGGAAACTAGGAAGCTGCCAGATGTTCAAATAGACAACCACAACATAATGTTTTTTCCGGACTATACCATCCAGGTGCAGAGGCAGAGATTATCCTTCATGGCAGTGAAAAAACTCCTTCGGCAAAACAGCATGAAATTCTCACTGCTCTTTCTGGCACGATTGCGGGTGGTTGCAAGTGATAAAACTCACTTCTTGCCACACCAGAGGAGGCAGGAGACTGGCTGGACACCTTTGCTTCTGCAGAACATCAGGATACTGCCCTGATGATGACCCTACCGAAGTCAAGAGGCCCTTTCCGCCATCGTCAGAGAGAGCATAGATCGACGGGGGGCAAACTCCGCCTTTACTGTCTGTGGGTTCGGACTCGGATTTGATTCTTAGTGGGCAGTGGGACGCCCTGCAGGTGGTGGCGGAAATCAGCGGCTCACTGGTAGCTGAGGATGCACCCAACCCCAGCCAACGTGACCTCTCAAGCAATGACAAGCAGATCTATGGCCTACAAAACTCACAGGACTCAACTGACCTGCCAGATGTTGACATGATAATGTGAACATTGCGAGACCCTATTCTTGATTGGACTGCAGCTTGAGGTATTGTAGTTGATATGTGGGGGTAGGAAGCCGTGGATGTCATAATCATACGCAATAGAAACTGCTGTGGTTCTGAACATCCATATGTGGGAGTGGGTGGCATCATGATACAGGGAGAGAGGGCGGGACTTACTCATATACTTTGTTACTGTTGCGTAGCCGCCAGTGCATGTGGGGAGCCTGGTGGGTTCACCTTGGGCTGGTGCACACGAGCTGCCTTCAATTTGTTATATTCTGCCGGTAGGAGGGGAGCCTCTAAGACATTAAACACACAGATTGTACATTACCTATACATTGCACGCAGCACAACCCCCCGGATTGTTTCTTGACAGAACATGCCACAAGTCAGTATGCTAGGAACATTGTGCATTTAGAGGTCATTCACATTGCACAGGATTGTTGGACTGCTACAGATGCATGGCCGCCTAACACATTGTATTGATTATGTCTGCACTTAAAATAGGTACGTGGAATGTGAGGGGCATGCATATGCCGTCACGTAGGTATCAGATATACTCATACCTTAAACAGCACCACATACAAATAGCTCTTCTGTAGGAGACACACCTGGCCAAACCAGAAATCCAACGCTTGCACCGCCGATGGCATGGCCAATTGTATGCCACAGGATATTCAGCTTTTGCACACGTCGCGCTAATATGGGTGAGACCAGGGGTCCCACTTAACATCACAAAATCTCTGATAGACACTGTGGGCAGGGATGTATTGGTTAAGGGCACATTGGATGGCCGGCAGATCGCCATTGCTTCATTATACTCTCCCAACACAGAGCTGGCTGCTTACTTTGACAGTATATCGTGTGTATTAGTGCCATGGCATGATGTGCCTATGCTATTGGGGGGGGGACTATAACAGTGTACTTGATGTATTATTAGACCGTTCCTTCCCACCCCTTTTTGGCACAAACACACGCAATGCCATGAAGGCGTTAACCAAATGAGCTACACAATGGCACCTCAGAGACGCCTGGAGACATCGCAACCCCCATGTTAAAGTGTATTCTTACTACTCAGTGCACATGATTTCGGAGGAGCTACTCCTACATATATTCGCTGTAAATTATTTGGGCAGGAGGCATTCTGATCACAATCCACATATATTGGAGATTTTATGGTAACGCCCCTGGCCGCCAATTCCAACCTGGCGGTTGCAACCAGATATGCTACTGGATGCACCCTTCCGGAACCTGTTAGCCACTAATATCACACAATACTTTGAAGAAAATACTGGCACTGCCACGACGCCTCAGGTAGAATGTGATGCGTTTAAAGTAGTGATCAGAGGTGACTGCCTCTGCACACAGGCGTTTATGCAGCGGCAACTATAGGCTGAACTCACGTGCCTTGAAATTGCCCTGCTCCGCAGGGAAGGTGAGGCATTGGAGGGCAATGACGATGGGTCCTTGACGCAAGATAGAGAGAAACATTCCGTATTGTTAGAACGGCTCGGCAATTTGAATTATGCAGCGCACTCAGCGCACACCCACCACATGGGTGACAAGACTGGCAAGTTTCTGACGTGGCTGATACGGCAGGATACAGTCACCACGCCAGTGACATCCATACAAAATACACAAGGCGTCATGGTGCATACCCAAAGTAAAATACATAATGCCTTTGCAGCACCCTATTCCACGCTGTTCAGGTCCTGCCTACTAGCAACAGACACAGACATGTGGGAGTATCTCTCTGCCCTGAAGCTACCGCAACGGACGGAGCATCAGCAGGAGGAACTAGGTGCTCCTCTGCAACTGGAGAAAATAAGGGACAATATTTTCTCCCTCTCAAATGGTAAATAATCCCCGGGTCCGGATGGACTACAGGCTGAATTTTATAAAGCCTACACGGATATACTGATCCGGGAGCTGTTTCAGGTCTATATGGAAGCTCTGGGTGACTTAGCCCTCACACCCTTGCAACATGAGGCAACGCTGATCTCCCTCTTAAAGCCAGATAGAAACCCTGAACTCCTTGATTCTTATGGCTCACTGGCTTTGTTGAGCAGGACTATAAAATACTCGCCTCTGCTTTGGCTAAACCATTGGCCCTGTTTGTACCGCCCCTGGTGCATGAAGATCAAAATGGGTTTGTCCAAGCCAGGAACACTTCCCTTAATATACGTCGTTTATTTAGGGTCCAAAAATACGCGACAAACAACTGGCCACGATCTGGATGTTTAGTGTTGGACCTGGAGAAGGCCTTTGATTCGTTGGAGTGCCCCTATCTCACTGGGGTCCTGTGTAAATATGAGTTGGGTGACTGGTACCTGCAGTGAGTGCAATTATTGTACCAACACCCCAAGGTGGGGGCTCACAGGGCCAGGCTCATCTCTGATACGATTAGAGTCAGGCGTGGAACCAGGCAGGGATGACCTCTATCTCCATTGCTCTTCTTCCTTGCCATGGAGCCTCCTGCGGCCATGCTCCATGGGAGTGGCGTGGACTGGGGTAGCCCCCTGGATGATGGTTCCTGTATGCCGATAACCTACTGCTGTACATAAGAGACCTCCATGCAGTGCCGCCAGCCATATCCGTGCTATTTTGCGGATTCGAAGAAATATCAGGCCTTTTAGGTGAATTGGGCTAAATCGGACATTTATTCTTTCCAGGAAGACGTGGCCACAACTGATATAGTTATTAACGGGACTGTGCTTGCTTGGTATCCGACCATGTTCAGATACCTGGGCATCTATACCTATAGATCCCCAGCAGACATCTTGGAAGGTAACCTAGTGCGTGCCATTTCCTCCGTAAGGGGGCAGATACAATTTTGGAACACTCTACCACTCTCTGTGATGAGCATATCACTTTAGCAAAGATGATAATACTGCTGAGACTGTTATATTATTTTGCAAACCTTCCGGTATATGTTCCGGTGCGGCTGTTTCGGAATTGGAGGGATTAATCAGAGGTTTAATCTGGAATGCGGGGTGACCCAGGAAAGCACTACAGAAATTGCACGCACCACCAGAGAGCAGAGGTTTGGCAGTCCTACATTTAGAACTATATTACCTAGCTGCGCAACTTTAATGGGTCACAAGGTGGCTAAGTGGTAAGAATCTGGCGGACACAGAGACTGAGTCATCGACATGGACGCAGAATCAAATCTATAGCTTGTTTCATCCACTAGCGAAACTCCCTCGCCCATCGCAGATACATATAGAATTAGCCCATAGATGCTACTGGAGGAGCCTTCTGCTCACAAAAGACACAATACCTAATGCCCCGACGCTGCCGCTTATCGGGTCACCTAGAGGCAGAGACTCTGTGACAGATGCAGTGCTGGCACCCTGGACTGCAGCGGGAGTGGAGACGTTAGGAGACCTATACGCAGATGGTGCCTTTATGCCTTTCACAACCCTAACGGCAGACAGCGGTGTACCGGTAGGCCAATTCCTTCTACATTCAGCCATCATAGGGATGCTGAGATCGGCATGGGGTGACTTGACAAACAAACCACCGACCCATCAGCTGTTGCAGTATTTACATGTGATGGGGAGGGGTCGCATGTGATCCACTGGCTGGTGCAGGCCTTACTTACTCATGTACTGAAGTCACCACAGAGTCTCCATGCATGTTGGACTGAGGACAGAGGCTGACCATGGACTGACAAGGAATGGAAATGTGTTTTAGCTGGAGCCACACATATACCACGCAATTCACGGTTGAAACTTATATTAACATATATATTACATAGAGCGTACCTCTCTACTAGGCGCTGACCTTCTGAATATGCTGTGGTTTTGCCCCTCACTTCTATCCTACTGTTGTGTGGTAACGGAGACACTTACGAACAGCACTAACACGAGGTACCCAACACATGGGAGGTCTGTATTCTGGAGTTTTACAAACGAACAAAAACGAATAAAGTAAGCACTAGATTCCAAATATTTAGAGATCTGGGCGTAGGCGGAAAGCACTATTTTACAGATGGAAGAAACAGCAGGGTTACGCAAATATCCCATTGCATAGGCCTGGGATGATATCCTCAAAGCCCTTACTCACTCTAATGCCACACCACATACATTCCCTACGCAACGATCAGGAGATAGTGACTAGCATGTCTTCTGAGTGCAACAGATACTCGGAAAATACAAGGCACTGCGGCCAGCACTTTCGGGTGGGCACGACCACACATTTCATCAAGGCACTTCACACACATGACTTTAGATGCAAGGTGCCCTGGTGGCTATGCGACTATATTTGGTACAGAAAAAGCAGCTCGCATCCAATACAAACCCAAAAGCTTAGACATGACCGACCTCGAAAGGCACCTAATACACTAGATACTCGTTCTTTTCAGTATTGGATATCTCCCTTTTCTTTTTGACTTTATTTTATTTTGTTGATTGTGGTTCAAATGTTTAACATATGAATATATCTTGCAGTCAGTTATGATGCTTGCTTCTTCTGTCCCAAAAATATTGTCTTTTGTGACCCCGCGACTGAACCGCATATGGGCTACACACCTCTGTTCCTGTTGATATACTTACATATTGACAGCCACAGTTGGGAAGATGCACCCATGACAGATATGTCCGCTCTTCAATCGGAGGGGATGGTATGTGTGGGCTATTGACACCCATGCTTATCTGCAAATGCATGTTAACTGCTAAGATACCGAAGTGTACCAAACTATAACTGCAAGATGCAAATGCTCTAAACTGTGTAAACGGTGGCATTGTAATACTGATCTTGTTATAAGTGCGACTTGTTTCAATGTTTGGATTATGTGGAATAAGGAAAGATAACATTTCAATAAAGATATAAAAAAAAATACGGGGGTAAGGTAGGGATACCCTTTCCCCTTAAGCCCCATGGAACCTTCCCCTGTGTTAGAATGCAAAATAATCACCAGTTGTTGGCATTATCGAGCAAAGAGATTGCAGGATCAAGAATAAAATGGCAGCTGGTGCAGCATTCTTCAATTATGGGCTCTGGGGCTGAAATGTGCAAAAATGGAAAAGGGGGCCACATACCCAACACAAATCAAACCTTCAATGACTCAGAGGAGCCTATCCAAGTGACCGCATTGCACAACAGATGGGGTCAACATAGCCCCCCTCTCTGAGCCAATCAGGGAGCCTATCCTTGGGGCCCAAATGTCCAGAAAGGGGGATGAGGAAAACAGGGTCCGACTATGTGAGTCTTCAAAGGCCTCAGGGTCCCCATCTTCTTGGGACGATTACTTTAATGAAAGGGAGGGGCAATACTGTCCCACTCACTGAGAATTCAATGGCATCCAGGATCCCACCACCCAGACCGGCTTACTTGCTGTGTACCGTGGAGACCAGCCCTAAGACACAGCACTTTCCCTGCCTTCACTGGGGGGGAGGTGAATTGTATTTGCTTCCGTCTGGAGGGACCATTTTTAAAAATCCTTCCAAACAGGAGAAAACACTAAGAGCCAGAGTTAGAGTTCAGCGGATGGGTTACTTTGGTCCTCATTACAATGTAGTTGGTAGGACTGCTGTGAACACAACATTGGTGGGCTGACTGCGACAGCCCTGCAGACCGCTGTATTACGATTTTGGCCTTCAGACCCACATCTGTCAGACACAACACTGCTACCTCTGCCAGGATCATAGATCCGAATGGTCCAGCAGTCGGAAGAGCATGCCAGAGTGGTGGCAGTGCAGAGGCACACACTGCAGTTGGGATTACGCAATCTCTTTACGACAACCTATACATGGCAGGAATCCTGTCATGTAAAGGTTGTCAGAAAGGGATCAAGGGGGCCCTAAACAGGGCTGCTGGGCATCAGAGCCCCGAGTAAAATGTGCTGGGGCACATGTAGTCCTCCCCTTACATTTGCGCTGTTGTGTGCGCATTGTGTGCCATATACAACATACACTAGCACACAGCAGTGAACAGCGGCAACATTTGCTGCAGCACTTCCCCATGCCCACGGCATGCATCTGCCATGGAGCCACCAAGTTCTGACCACCATCAAAATTGGTTGGTCTCTGTATGAGTAAAGGTGTGGGTGTGTGAATAACTGTATTGGTGAGTGAGTGGCTGTATGAGTGACTGTATGGGTAAGTGAGTAGGTGTGTGAGCCTCTGTATGGGTGGCTGACTCAGAATGAGTGTCTGTATGGGGGTGTGAGTGGGTATGTAAGTGCCTTTATGGCTGGATGTGTGAGTGGCTGTTTTGGGGAGTGAGTGGGTGCATGAGTGGCTGTATGGTCCCTGTAACCTTTGTTTTTTCTGTGATTTTCTGTGTTTTTTTTATCTATTTCCTAGCTTTAACATCCCTGTAACCTTTGCTGTTTTCAGTGAATTTTTAAAAACGTTTATATTTTATTTCTTAACTACAATGTCCCTGTAACCCTTGTTTTTTTCAATGTTTTTCTAAGGTTTTTAAAATTCTATAATTCTATTTTCTACCTGCAACCTGTAACTATTGACAATGTGTGTGTGACTGAATGCAAGAGTGACTCATTGGTTTTGTGACTGACTGTGTGAGTGTCTCAAAGGGTGTGTGACTGGGTGTCTGACTTTGTGTTTGTGTGCATGTGTCTGAGTTTGTCTAGATCTGCATAGGTGTCTCATTGGGTGTGTGATTCTGTACATCACTGTCTGAGTGAGTCTCAGACTGTTTGAGTACATGTCTAAGTGGGTGCACAAGTGTCTGAGTGAGTCAGTGACTCAATATTCAAGTGAATTTGACATGGGAGAAAGACATATAACATGCCAAGTGAAGCTTGAGATGAGAGAGCACAGACAGGATCTGTACTAGTAGCCATCACCCGTGTTTGAAGGACAGGTTCCATACATTTATTGAGAAGTTTGTGTCAGTACTTGCCTGCAAATCACAGAAAGTGTAGGAGTACACCTCTATCAGTGCCATGAAATGCTTAAATAAATGTCCTGCTATGTACCTAGCTGCTATAATACCTCTCTATGGCAGCTTAAATGTGCATGTAAGTTGTTGAACAAATACTTCAGTGCCTGTGTTAGGCAATAGAGAGTTATGTATTTGTCATGCAACTGCCTTTGAGTCTGCTGCATGCATAAATAGTTTCTAGTGAGTGGCTGAATGTATAAGTGCTTCTGTAGCTGTCTTTGTAACTGAAAGAGAGACTCTATGCTTTTGTGAACATCTATATCAATTGTTTTAGGGCATAGTCATGTTGTACTCGGCATAGAGGCCTGCAAGTGCACAAGTCAACTTTTTCAACTCAAAAGGACACCTGTCAATGTTGTAAGCACAAACAGCATCCTTTATGGCATACCTGCAACATATCTTAAAAGTGTGTTATGTGCACTAAACCATGGGATTGACATTTCAGAAAGACCTATAACACGCCACCGGAAGCTTGCAATGAAAGTGCACAGACAGAATCTGCACAAGTCACCATTAGCCATGTTTGAAGGACTAGTTCTGTACATGGTTGACAAGGTTGTGTCAGTACTTGCCCATGTATCTGACAGAGTGGAGGAGCACACCTCTGTCAGTGCCATGAGATGTTTAAGTAAATATGCTGGCAGGTAACTGCCACTACAGTACCTCAATGGTTTTCTAAATGTGTATGTAAGTTGACCACTGTATCTGAGTTAAAGCCTAACAACTCAACTTCCTCTAGTCCTATTACATGCCACATTGCTTTCAGCACCTAGGAGGAGCCCTTTGGTAAAATATATGTTGCGCCTTAATCACCTGATACCTTCACCATAGGTCTTGGTTTAGCTGTAGGTTCAGATAATGCTATGGGAAGTGGAGAGCACTATTATTCAAAGTGTAGAAGGTGAGGCGCCATGCCCAGATGTGGTACCCATCAACCTAATAAAGAATAATGTTGCTTTCTGGGTGCCCCTTTTTACGAACGTCTTGAGCAATCTTGCCCACTTTCCATTGCCCAGCACCTGGAGTACATCTACCATAGTGCCAATCTTCAAGAAAGGAGATCATTCTCATCCAGGCTGTTATCGGCTGATCTCATTAATTGACACTACCATTAAAATTCTGGGAAGGATTACCTTGAATAGGATAATAGACTGGGTCCAATGTGCATCATTGTTACAATTTTGGCAGTAACGGTTTAGGCTCAAATTAGGAACTATAGATCAATGCCTTAACTTAAATCTGGTCCTGGGGAAATATATGGCGGCAAAGCAATCCCCTTTCTTTCTAGCATTCATGGACCTATCATTGGTGTTCGACTACGTAATCCTTGCCAACCAGTGGGGGCTGCCTATTGCACTGGGTCGAATACAATGTTAGTCCACTACCTTGCGTACCTTCATAAGGACATGAGGGTAAAAGTCCACATTAGTGCTGAAGGGGAGGCAACTAGTGAAATAGGTATTCACCATGGGGGAAGACAAGGCTGGTGCTGGACCCAATCCCATCTATTTTATATATTAATACACTTTACAATGCCCTAGCACGTGCAACTACAGATATACCTACATTAAATGTAACCCGTGTCCCCCACTCCTCTATACTGATGACGCTGTGCTGATGGCACGCACTCCTAAAGTACTGCCTCTTTTAGTGCATGCTTTTGTTGATTTTATGGGTACCCTAAATCTGCAGGCTAACTTTGCTAAATTTCACATATCATGTCCTGTGGTTCTAGGCATAAACCCTTCCGAAATATATGAGTTGGTACCCACTATTTAAGCAGCATCACCATCTTAACATACTTGGGTATTATATGTGCCACTCAGGGGTCATGGTCTTCAAATTTAGCATATTGTATGACCAAGTTTGCCATGGCAAATGGGTCACTCTGCAGTCTCCCACAACCCAGTGGGGGAGCCTTTCTCTCACCTCTGCTACAAATATACAAATCACAATGCCTGCCAATTGCTATGTATCAGGCTGAGGTGTGAGGAATTTCCAACTGTTTGATTATCCAACAAGAAAAAAACTGATTTTTCAGGAAGTTGTTTTCTGTCTCTTTTTCAGCTACACATTTCATCCTTCACAATAAACTAGGTCCTCTCTATATAATAGATCTGATCAGGGTATGCCCAGTCATCATCTTGCTCTCACTCGGGCATAATAAGAAGGCTTGACCAGAGACATGATAATGGAATGTCTCTCTTTGGATAGTGGGCTACAAAATCCATGGATTGCTTATGTGAGGGCTGAGTATTTTAAAATTGGGGTGCAATCCATTTTTACAGACCCCCAGTCCTGTGCTAGTACAAGCAAAAAGACGGTGGCTCACGCTTTCAACTTATCTATGGAATCTTAAAGGCTTAGGGTTTTAGAGGGATGCCAAATGTGACAAGATATCTTAGTCTGTATGAACTTGATCACCCTACTCATTACATCTTATGGGCATGATATCGATGGGACCGCTTCCTGCTTTTCCGTTTTGAGTCAGATACTATGAAATATCTCCCCTGTTTTCCCATGGGTTTTGTGCATACACTTGAAACCAAACCATATCCCTGTGATGGAGTATATCTCCGTTCTATGCTTCATTTGCCATTTTATGTAAGGTCACTAGATACTTTTTAAGCCCTCTTTTAAAGAAGTACTACTATGATTTTAAACAGTGCAAACCCACTTTCAGATTCTTTGTTTCTAGATAATGAAGAAACTCTTGCACATTTTGGGTTGTTGCTAAAATCTGCTATTTGAGCTCAGAGGTCTATGCTAAAATAATCCATTTATGGCTGATTTATTCCTATAATGATCATGTTTTACTCTACCTTATAGATACCTATTTGAGCATGACACGAGTCGCACTTTGCGTTAGTTTCTCATTATGTGACATCCATATTGATACTGACAGTTGTTAATTAGCACTTTTTATATTCGTCTCATTTACTTAATGTACTGTATATTTTATGTTGATTGCTCTGTATGATGCTTTTATGGATGCTATAACACTCCCAAATAAAGTCTATTGAATTGCATTGTCTATGTAAGTGGCTGAATAAATACCTAAGTACTTGTGGTAGGCAATAAAGAGCTATGTAGGTGTCACTGCAAATACCTTTGAGTCTTCTGCATACATAAATAGTTTTTGGTGAGTGACTGAATGTATAAGTGCCTCTGTAGCTGTCCCTGTAACAGAAAGACAGGTTCTATGATTTTTCGAACATATATGTAAACTGTTTTAGGGGTGGCACACTCTATGTAGAACTTGGCATAGAGGCCTGCAAGTGCACAAGTGTACTTATTCAATTAAAAAGGACATCTGTCATTTCTTAAGCACAAAACATCATTCTTTATTGCATATCATATACTTGTATTAATGTGCAATAAAACATGGGTTTGATACTTGAGAAATAACTATAACATGCCAATTGAAGCTTGGAGTAAAGATTTGCAGACAGAGTCTGGACAAGTAGCCAAAATCTATCATTCACAAATTATTTCTCTGCACGGCTCAGAAGTTTTTGGCAGTACTTTGCTACATATGTAACTGAGTGTAGCATGTCACCTGTATGAGTGCCATAAGATGTTCAAGTAAATGTGCTGGTATGTGACTGTGTGTTTTAGTAGCACTGTGGCTGTCTACATGTGTATGTAGGTGGCTGCCCAAATACTTCAGTGTCTCTGTAAGGGAATGGAGAGCTATGAATGTGTGACTGCAGGTATAAGTAGTTTCTAGTGGGTGACTGAATTTAAATATGCTTCTACAGCTGTCTGATTAGGTTGCAGAAAAGGCCTATGCTTTTATGAACATGTATCAGTTTCTTTAGGGGTGCATACTCTACGTAGAACCGTGCATAGGAGCATACAAGTGCTCAGGTAATGTATTCAACTCAAAAGGACACCTGTCACTCTCTTAAGCACAAAACAGCATCCTTTATTGCATGGGTACAGAATATCTTAGAAGTGTGTTTTGTGCACTAAAACTTGGATTTGACACTTCAGAAACACTTGTTACATGCAAAGTGAAGCTTGCAGTGACAGTGCACAGACAGGGCCTGCACTTGTAGCCATTACGCATTTCGAAATACTATTTCTCTGCTTGGTTGAGAAGATTGTGTCAGATCATCCCTGCATATCTGAGGGAGTGTCGGAGTACACCTCTATCAGTGCCATGAGATGTTTAAGTAAATGTGCTGGTAAATAACTGCCAGTGATGGTACCTTTACGGCTGTCTAAATGTGTATGTTAGTGGCTGCAGAAATACTTATATCATATTTTAGGTAATCCAGGGCTACGTATGTGTGACTGCAATTACCTGTGAGTCTGCTGCATGTATTAATGGTTTCTGATTAGTGACTGAATCAATACATGTTTTTGTAGCTGTGTCAATCAATAGCTGAATCAGAGGCTGTATGTTTTTCTGAACATGTATGCCAGTTGCTTTAGGGTAGGCATACTCTATGTAGTGCTTGCCATTTAGGCATGCAAGTGCACAAGTAACTTAGTAAACTGAAAAGAGCATCTCTCATTGTAGTGTACTTCCTATTTCCCTGGTAGGCTCTGCGCATTGGAATAATATACACTACAGGTTTGGCATAGGACTGAGGTCAGTATGCCCCTATGAAGTACATTACACTTAATTACTTTGTGTGCCAGCTAACTCAGAGGCCACTAGAAACTCCTTGTAAACAAGAAGGGAGTAGTTTCTGGAAACCGCATAAACATGACAACTTTGTTTCCCTTTAGAATTGGAACACTCTCAGAATCGTGGAAACAATAGATAACAGTTTCACTCAGCTAATCATGCATGCTTAGTTTATTCAGAGTTACACAGAAAGAATAGACGGGGGTTTCAGTGAAAAGGATTTATTGAACTGTCTTATTTCTCGTGTAAGAGATATGAGCTGTTACAATCATAAGACAGTATGAGAGATACATTATGTACAGTGTAAGCAGTAGAAAGAAATAATACGGCGCTAGCATTATCTTTACCTAAGACACCTATATATTTTTTTTTTTTTAGTAAATTGTATTTTTAATGCAGATTCCGAAAATATACAATCGTTTGGCCCGACTCTCCCACCCCCTACAGACATCACACTCAGACCGTAGTGGAAACATCACACAGCCATTTAACCCACATCCCGGAGGCTGGGCGGGGACAGCTAGGAAGCATTAAAAAATGGTATAGCAAAGGAAACAATGACATCTGCTCGGCAAGGTGGTCTAGGATCTGCTTTTCTGTATCTACCCAATCCCGAACCCCAACAAATAACCTCTCCCATCGCGCAAATGATAATTGTGGGTAAACATTGCCATCGTACTGCAGTAGCCCTCCCCAACCAACGAACATGTGTGTCACCTAAAGAGCCAAACTCAGTGTGCCGACCCCTAATTAGGGGAACACTTTAAATAGACACACCATTCAAATGTCCTCACACTAGGCACTTAGTAGTCAGTCATCTCCTGTACCATCAGCAGGACCCCTAGCTACCTCTCCCCCACCCCCTCCCCAACTGCTGATGGTGTGGGCATAATGCAGGGCTATTCCTAATCGGACAAGAGCTGAAGGAGCAATACTCATCTGTCAATGCATCACATGGAGTCCTAGGCAAGATTCTCATTCCCTAGTCCCTCTCGCTAGCTTGGTAGTCGCTCAGTGTTTGCACCAGTGCCTCCCATGCCCTTGCCATTTCCAAACTTTTCACATTAGCAGTACGAGATGCCTGCCTAAGTCCTACAGTACTTTCACTACGGGCCCATTTATGAAATTCGGCAGCCCATCGCCTACTACATGGAACCGCTGTCAATTTCCAATGCCAGGTGATTTCCCTCTGGGCTAAGATAAGACATAGATCAATGAATTTACTAGTGACTTTCGTTTTCTTCGTGTGAGGAAACCAGAGCAAGAGACAGGTCGCCATGTCATAGTCCACCTGCCTATCAGTTACTTCGTTCAGAAGCGCCCCCACCTCAGACTAATACGGCCCCAATTTCGGGCAGTCCCATAACATATGATTCAGCTCCACCTCAGGCAGAAAGCACCTAGGACATTTTGCATCTTCTACATGGAAATACCTCCGAATCCTCCTTGGGGTAAGGTAAGCTCAATGCACTACAAAGAAGTGCACCTGCTGAAATCGAGCGTTCCTGTACCCCTTCCACGTCTTCTCAGGATATGCCCCCATAACGTATCCGGTATGGGCTTCCCCACACTCTCCTCCCATTTTTGTTTTAGGGCCGTGAGGGGTGCTAGTCCTTCGTGAAGCATTCGAGAATGCAGGCAAGTGACCGCCTTAAACGTTCCCGACGCCATTACTACATATTGGCAGGCCATCGTGGTCGGTGGTTCTGACTGCCCAGTTTTCCAGTGTTTCCTTATCGCTGACGTAACAGCCATATGCAAAAGGAAACCTCTGTCCGGAAGACCGAATTGATCCTGTACTGCTCGAAAGGGCAATAACTCGCCATCAGCATATGGCCACCAATCTTTTGCAGCCCCATCTCCTCCCATTCCATGAGGGGGTCCAATCCCCCCATGTGGTAACGCAGTCAGCGTGCCCAGAGGTATTTCAGGTGCATACGGATGTGCCACTCCTGCCCTCTTTTGGCTTTTATTCCAGCACAACCTCAGGGTCTTTTCCTCCAGGGTCAAGTCCCTCACATCAAGTTGTTGCTGCATGACGATGTATGACAGGACATGCCTTTGTATCCCCGCTCCCCGATTCTGAATAGGGCCCCTAAACTCTCTTGCGACATTCTGTGTAAGGATCTGTAGCAGCGCTGCCAGATAGTAAAGTTCGAAATCAGGAACCGCCATTCCCCCTTCTGATTTCGGCTGTCGCAGCATGTCCAGCGCCACCCATCGTCTCCCACGCCCCCACAGAAAGTCAATGGTGAGCGTTCGCAGTTCCCTAAAGAACCTAGGTGGAATCCACAGTGGTAGTGTTCGGAAATAGTAGAGCAGTCGCTGCAAGGCCACCATTTTGAGCAGCGCCACTCTCCCAACCACTGAAATTGGGAGGGTGGCCCAAAACGCCATGCAGCTCCTCAGGGCTCTTATGCAGTGTCCTATGTTCCCTTCCAACATGTCATCGGCACCATGATAGATCCTTACCCCTAGATAGGTGAAGCACGACTGTTCCCACACCAGATCTGCGACCAGTGGCGGTTGGGGCATATCTGCCCGCAGTGGGAAAATACACGTTTTGTTCCATTTAACTCTAAGGCCCGATAGCGTCCCAAATTCTGTAAGCATGTCTACTGCTCCCCGTAGCGCTACAGATGTGTCCTCTATGAACATCAACAGATCGTCTGCATACAATGAAATATATTGCTAAATACCTCCGCACATGATGCCCCCGTATGCCTCCCCTGACCTAGCCAGAATAGCCAGAGGCTCAATCGTCAGCACGAATAACAGGGGTGAAAGTGAACATCCCTGTCTCGTTCCTCTCTTTACCGGATATTCGGCTGATATTACCGAACCCAGACGCACCCTGGCGGTAGCTGAGGAGGTCAGGATTTTCGTCCATCTTCGAAATTGAGCACCTAGGCCGAACTTCTCCAGTACCCTATCTAAGTACTCCCATTCCAGACTGTCAAACGCCTTTTCTATGTCTACGGACAACACGGCTGGCAACACATCCACACTCAGGTCGCTCCCTAACACTCTTATGAGGTGGCGGATATTGGTCGAGGTATTCCTAGTGGGAATAAACCCAGCTTGGTCCTCATGGACTAGCGCCGTCATATGTGGCAGCAGTCTCGTGGCCAATATGCGGCTCAGAATTTTATAGTTCACCGTCAGCATGGACAGCGGTCTATAGGAGGTCACGTCACTGCTCTCCCTCCCAGGTTTCAACAGGGGGACGACCAGCGCCTCCCTAATGGACCCGGGCAGGTGGCCCTGCTCCGCCGCTTCGTTATAAACCTCCTGCAATTGGGGTGCCAAAGTGTTAATATACTTGACATAAAATTCTATCGGGAGTCCGTCCACACCTGGTGTCTTGTTTCTCGCCATCTGCTTAAATGCCCCCCTAACCTCAGCCAATGTGATAGCCTGACCCAAATTCTCAGCATCCTCTTCCTCCAGCTGTGAGAATTGAATCCCTGCCAGGTAGTTCTCTATGTCCTCAGCCCCCGCCATCAGGTGGCTCCGGTAAAGGGTCATGTAGTAATCCAAGAAGCGCAATAGGATCGCTGTTTGGGAATAGACCGTCTCTCCCGTCTCTGTTCGCACACTCAAAACCGGGCAACCCCCTGGTACCGGGTTCGCCAGCCTTGCCAGCAGCGTGCCTACCTTATCCCCCTCAGCATGCACCTTCGCCGTGTATTGTCTGTAATCATAGCACCGCAATCTTTCCGTCTCTGCCGCCACTAATTCCTTAGCTTCTAAAAGCTGCGCTTGCAGTGCCCTTTACCCTGGCCTCTGCTTCTCTATGTTCCTCAGTGCCTCCTCTGCGTTTTTGACCTCCGCCAGAACCACTGTCCTTTCCCCAGAGTGTTTACTAATGCATATCCCCCTCACCACCACCTTGAAAGCATCCCATTCTATTCCTCTAGTAGATGCCGTCCTTTTATTGACAGTGAAATAGTGTTCAACACCTTCCCGAACCTTAGAGCCAAAAACCGGATCTTCTAACGTTTCCGGGTTTAATCTCCAAGTGGGGATCGCGGTCCTCACCCGCTGCCATTGAAGGGATATCAGCTGGGGATTGTGATCAGAAATGGTCCTAGCCAGGTATTCTGAGTGTGTCACCAGAGAAGCTATCGTGCGGCCGCATAAGATCGTATCAATTCTAACGTGCAGTTCATGGAGTGCAGAAAAGAAAGAATAGTCCCTCTCCTCATGGTGGTGTCCTCGCCATATGTCAATCAGCCCCCATCTGTCCTGCCAATCCACCCTCCGCCTCGCTACTCTGCGTACCGGGGACTCAACTAATGGCGGGTGCGACCTATCCAATGTGATGTCAGTAATCGAATTGAAATCTCCCCCCAGTATTACTGGACCTGCCAAGTAATGTGCTAGTGCGCCGGATAAAGTGTTGAAGAATCAGGACTGATCTGTGTTCGGGGCATATACACTGCAGAGCACCACCTCTCGGCCATACAGTCTCCCTGCTACCGCCACGTGTCTGCCCTCTGGATCAATAGCCTGATTCGTGACCTGGAAGGGAATCCCCGCTCTCACCCATATCAAGACCCCCCTAGCAAATGCTGAGTAGGCTGTACCAAACACCTGACCCCGCCAGCGCTTCTGCAGCGCAATACACTCTTTTTTGGTAAGATGGGTCTCCTGGAGCAATGCAATCTGAATCCCACGTCGCACCAAATATGCATGCACCCTGTGACGCCTGGACATGGTATGCAGCCCACATGACACATATATTCATATACATAAATAACATAGGCTAAACATGAGACTACTCATAAGGTACGTTCTCTACTAGTTCTTCCCCAGTGTACCTAAGTGTAGTACAAGGTAAGAAGTGGGTGATGTATTTTATAGTATGGTATGATATAATATGTCAAGTTTGTATGCTAAGAGTCCCTCTAGGTTCTAGTCAGCTCCATACCTTGAGAATGAGAGAGGTTGGAATCTTTTTCCGGGTCTCGAACTCAAACACCCTGCGAAAGGAGTCAGAACACTGGAAGCTGAATTCTCTTCGAGCAGGGAGGACAGCATCTTATGAGTGCATCAGGCTGGGACACGGGTTCCTCTAAAGTCGAGCTCTCCTCCTACTTGCTTGAGCAAGGGAAGGTATATTTATACCTGGTAGGTAACTTGGAATGTTAGCATTGACGTAAAGTCGGGAAGAGGAAGACGTCAGTATTAAACCCTTAGGGAATAGAGGTTCATGCATAATAAATGAGTTCTTGGAGAAATCAATTACCCTGGGCTAGGGAAACTCACAACAGCTTAAGGGTCTGGTTTCTAGGAACTTGTTGCCACGTTAAATGGACGTATGTAGGTGACTATGCCTGTATTTGGATATCATGGCTAATGCCTAAAAAGGACTGGCATTTTATGCCTATATAAGGGCAATGTGAATTGTGCCTATATAAGGACATGTATCAGGAAAATCTACATACTGACACCTAAAGCGGACTATAACACCCACCCACTTTTTAGGCCTGCCGCCTGTGATAGTACAGAAGTGCTAACACAAAAACTGTGTGATGACACGGCTGGTTTCTTCTCGGATAAAATTGATGCCATATACCAAAAAATCTCTCAATCTAGTACATCCACGGATGATAATGTTCCCCCTCCAAGCTCTCAGCCTGTAACAGTCGGTGTTGCCCATGCCTCACTATCATCTATCCCTGAGATCACCTCAGACCAGGTCAACTCTCTGATTGGGTCCATTAAGTCAGGCAGCCCAGTAGACCTCGTACCTGCCCGGGTTATGCACCTCATTGGAAGTGTTCTCAGCCCCTCCATTCGGACGGTGATCAACCGCTCTCTATCTGAGGGGCTGGTCCCCCGGATGTGGAAGGAGGCCATAGTTAAGCCTATCAGGAAGAACACCGCTATCCCTTGGTCAGACATGACCAACCTGAGGCCGATCTCCCTTCTGCCATTCATCGGCAAATTGACGGAGAAACATGTCAATCACCATCTCTCCGCCTTCATTGAACAGACTGGTAGTTTAGACCATTCACAGTCCGGGTTCAGGCCTAGGCACGGTACTGAGACCGCCCTCCTCTCCGTGACGGATACCATACGCATGTCACTGGATAGAGGGCTGTCTGTGGTGTTGGTGCTGCTGGACTTGTCCGCAGCATTCGACACCATATCCCACGCCAT
This sequence comes from Lissotriton vulgaris, assembly GCF_964263255.1. Taxonomy (NCBI): domain Eukaryota; kingdom Metazoa; phylum Chordata; class Amphibia; order Caudata; family Salamandridae; genus Lissotriton; species Lissotriton vulgaris. The sequence goes on from NC_141685.1 coordinate 1,577,770,746, forward strand.
TCTCCTTACCAGATTAAAGGAGACAGGCATTGACAAATCTGCCCTGGCATGGTTTTCCAGCTTTCTTTCTGAGCGGACACAGACGGTGAACATGGGCTCCTTTAGTTCCAACTCGGCCAACATCATCAGAGGAGTCCCTCAGGGCTCGTGTCTTAGTCCTATGTTGTTTAACGTATATGTTTCCTCCCTGGCCAACTTGACTAGGTCCTTTGGGTTCATGCCTATCTCTTATGCTGACGACACGCAGCTGCTGTTCACCTTTAAGACCTTGACTCCCGAGATCAGGCAAGCTTTTTCTAACGGCATGACTGCAATCGCCAGCTGGATGGCCAAAAACTTCCTACAGTGTAATGTGGGAAAGTCTGAGGTCATGTTATTTGGAGAGGCGAAAATCCTCTGGACCCCAGACTGGTGGCCTCCAAGCTTGGGACAGGCTCCGCCTCCCAAACAGATAGTCAAGAACCTGGGAGTACGTCTAGACCAGGACCTCACCCTTTCTCATCATGCCAGCACCACTGCAGGGTCCTGCTTCCACATCATCGGCCTCCTTCGAAAGGTGTTTCCCCTTCTACCGGACGACACCCGGAAGACCCTGGTCCAGGCCCTCGTTTTGAGCCGCCTGGACTATTGCAATGGCTTACTTCTGGCTGCCAATGAGGGAGTGCTCAATAGACTGCAGGTGGTGCAGAACACCGCAGCACGGCTGGTGACCAACACCCCCCCCAGAACACCGTCCCTCCCCCTTCTTAGGGCCCTCCACTGGCTTCCTATCCGGAAACGGATAGAATTCAAGATCAGCTGTGTGATACACAAATGCTTATACAATCTAGGACCACATTACCTGACGGACAAATTTGTTTTTCACCGTCCGTCCCGTATCCTCAGGTCCTCTAATCAACAGCTGCTTCAGGTCCCTAGACATTACAAGACTAGACAGGGAGGCCGTGCCCTATCTATCATGGGTCCTCGTCTATGGAACAGTCTCCCCCTCTCCCTCAGAGAATGCCAGAGCCACACAGCTTTCAGGAAACGACTAAAAACGGTACTATTCTAGGAGGAGTCTCTGATCTGTTCACCTCACAGCACCGCGCGGAGATACACCTTCGGGTGTGATGCCGGCGCGTAACAAACCCATAAATAAATAAATTTACGAACGAACGATTGTACTAAATGCTAAACATTAAATGCTAAACATTAAACTGAGTTTAAATCCCCTGGGGGGATTTAAACTGTCCACTTATTTTCTGCTACAACCTACCCTGTGGTTCCCGGCTGAAGCGAGAAGCGGGAGGATCCGAAATCGCCGCGATCCAAGGCTCCCAGAGGCAAGTGTCACCGCTACCGGTCCTTCGCCGCCGCCGCAGCCTTTCAATCAGAGCGCGGCCGCTGTGGGGGGGGGGGACCGAGGGGAGCTGGGAACTACATCAACCAAGCTCCCTTGCGGCCCTGCTGAGGGAGGCGCTTTAAATAGCACGTCACCCCCCGAGTCGCGGGAGCGCCGGGCGAAGCCCGGGCAAAGGGCAGGCCCTCTACGGCCCTCAGAGGCCAGAGGAGGCTGGGCTGGGCCACCCCCCTAACTTTCTCTATACAATAAGATAGACTCTTTAACGGGTGAGAGAACATTGCTAATCTGATATCCATTTATCTTTAGAGCATGAGGAAGACCATTAAAACTACTAGGATGCCTACCCTACGCTCTAACACCAGGCAGAAGGCAGATACACCCCAGCCCTTACCAACGCTGACAGCGATTGATAAGATGCTAAAACAAACTATAGGGGCAGTAGCCACGGCAATAGTGAACACTGAAAGGAGGCTCTCATTACCACCGACCATAACCATTCAAGAGTCAGGAGAGGACCTCTCAGTAATAGTAACGGATGTCCCAGATACAAGCTTATGTCTTACCTCCTCCTATGCGGAACTTCCCTGCGCACAGGCACCCGCGGACACCCCCAGAGGATCTGACAACACCCAGATAAACCCAAGTCCTGCGCACGTTATTGAAAAGGAAAGACCAAGCAATATTAACCAGAAAAAGTCTAAAGAAACTCAAGGAAATAACAAAAGAAATGGGAGAAGTCATACGGCGAATCATAACTTAGTGGCTCCAATAGCTAAAACCACACGTGGGATACCTTGTTGGGTGGCAAACATGGTAGCCGATATAAAGGCAGACCTAGAAAAATCTATCACTTCCCACATTAAACCCCTGATATCAAAGATTGATAGACTAATATCTACAATAAATAATAATAGGGGGGTAGGAACATCTAGGCCCGTGTTACAAGAGGGATTACCAGTCCTGGCTGGGCAGGTAAGGGGAATCCCTAATAACACTCACAAGGACAAGGCAGTACCAGGCATCAATTCTTCCACAAATAAACCTAAGAAAGCCACTCAAACTACTACCCCAAAAAACAATAAAGCTTCCACACCCCTGATCCCTATTACCACCACCACGCCCCAAGCATACGCAAACCAGGGAAAGGGAAATCCCCCACTTTCAAGTAGCGCAACGGGCCCTAACATGAAGGTGAGCAATACTACAAACAAAACTCCCCTACCCAAAGATATACCTGAAAAAACAAAAACGGTTCGCTTCCACACAATCAATCTTCCCCCGGAAGCTTTGCCCTTTGTCATAGTACTGACAGGAGTCCCCCCCCTTAAGGAGGGGAAAAGAGAAAAACACTTTGAACTAAAAAACAAATGTGTACAGTGGCTAAGGGCGAATAGGCCTTTACCTCCAAATATCTCTGGTGAGATACTCGCTGTCAGAAGAGGGGAGTGGATAGGGAAAGGTATAAAAACTCTAGCAGGGGACATCATAACGATTAACTTTAGAGACACTGCTGCAGTGAAGTATATATGTAACGCCCCGCTGAGTGGAACAAATACACAAATTTACCCGCTGCATCTATCATACTTTTACCCAATTAAGCCCCAAAGATATATGCAGATAAATAGGGCCCCCGTGACTCGAGACTATCACTTTGACCCCCATCACAGAGTGCAACAATGGCAATCACCATGGCAGGGTACACCCATCTATGACCCAAGTATCTCACAGTATGCCCATTGGAACAGGTTTTGCGTATTGGACGAGGTGGACTGACTCGAACATGCAGAAATCAGCATAACACAGATGGATATGAGACCATTTGGAGAATGGCTTTTAGGGATAGGCAACATCACTCCCACCACCCCAAAAGAAAGTGGTAGTGGGAGGGTCAGTAGAGGGTACATCCTTGAACAACATGGGGAGATAAACTACAAAGAACCTAAGGCGTCAGCTAAATTAGCTATGACGAATGCAGATTGTTCAGTAAAAGAATTGGAAGGACCGAGAACGCTGGTGATTCAGGATAGCATCAGAATTGTTTCGTGGAACGTTGCAGGTATGGCGGCCAAATATGATTGCCAGGAATGGCGACAATACATAAACAAGTTTCAAATCATTTGTTTGCAAGAGACTTGGGCGGTTGACCCTAACCAGTACAGCATGGAGGGGTACAAATGCTTCTCTGTTCCCGCTGTAAGATCGTCATCAGGGAGAGCGATTGGAGGACTACTAATATATGTAGACCTCCTTATACAAGGTGTTAGGTCAAATTATAACTGGGACTCACAAAATATGAAGGCGATAGGCTACCGTGCTAAAGGGACTAATATTTTAGTGTTAAACTGGTACAATGCAGTGGGATTAAACGGCAGAGGAAATGTAATAAAAGAATTAGACACCAGATTAGATGCATTAACATCACTAAATAAGTTAACAAGTATCCCTAGTATAATACTCACAGGAGATTTTAACTGTCACCTTTGTGAGAACCTGAGGCCACTGAATAAGGATTGGTCCAGGTGCACTGTGTTAAATGGACCACACTTTGCTCATACCCCTGAGGGCTGGGAAATGGATAAGGTAACTAAAAGACATAATCTGGTCCAAACTATGGACCTGATAGAGTTAGACAGCAATGGAGACCCAAACCCAACATTTAAGGGCAGAGGCTGCCACTCATATATAGACTTTGTTATGGTCTCGCCCATACTCAAAAACAGGATTATTAGTATGGCAATAGAAATTAGTATATTCAGTGACCACAACCCCCTGGTCATTGAATTTAAAGGTCTAAATTGCAAGAAACCAGCACGCAGAACAGACACAATAGAAAAGGCGGTGGACCAGGGGAGGAGGCTTAAGTGGGCCAAGACAGATGGGGACAAATTTTATAGAAATGTAATAACTGCAGGGCAAAATGCAATAAATATATGCCTTGATTTAAGCATTGAGGGAGGGATGGTGGTTAGTGCATTTGAGGAAATAGCACACCTCGTAGATTGTTTATTAAAAACCTCCAAAGGAAGCAATACAGCACCTGTCTCGCGCTGGTTTGACCAAGATTGTATTAAGGCACATAATGACCTCAAACATAGCCTGAAGCAGCGCCCTAGAGACAATGCCAAAATAGCCCACTGTAGATCAAAATACAAAAAGGCTTTGAAATCTCGCAAACTAAGTCTACAAACACAAGCCTGGGAGGACCTAAGAGAGGCGGCCGAAAGAGGAGACATGTCGGGTTTCTGGAAAGTCATAAATACACCGTGCTTCCATGAACCCGACAAGCCCCAATTACTAAACGACATCTTACCAGAACAATGGTACAATCACTTTCAAAGTCTCTATAACTACACAGGGAAATCCACTCACGATGAAGAACAGAGGCCAAAATTGACCACACAATTAGACTTTTCTATGGCAGAAGTGGAATCGGCTATTTTAGGGTTGACTAAAAACAAAGCCCCAGGCCCCGATGGTATACCCCCTGACCTCTATCTGAGCAACATAGAGTTGTGGGCGCTCATTCTTACGAGGGTCTTGAACGAGGCAGTTGTGGCAGGGCTGCCACACTCCTGGTCATCGGCAACTATTGTTCCACTTTACAAAAAAGGGAATCGGGATGACCCACAATGCTACCGCCCTATATCTCTAATTGACGTGACGGCCAAGGTACTGGGTCGTGTTATTTTAATCCGTCTACAAGAATGGGCTGAGGATAATCAAATTCTCTCAGACATACAATATGGGTTCAGTGAGGGTAGATCTACGACCGACCAGTGTCTGAATTTATATCTTTTGACCGCCAAGTATACCATCGCTAGCAAGGGGGCTATTTACATGGGTTCATGGACCTTTCTGCGGCCTTCGATCGTGTAAATAGAGAACAACTATGGGCTTTGATGATAAATATAGGAGTGGAACAGAAATTAGTGGACATCCTCAACGCCCTACACTGGAACACTTCAGCAACGGTCCGATATAATCAAGAGGGCAGCAAGACGGATGAATTTTTATGCACGAGTGGAGTGCGGCAGGGCTGTATTTCAGCGCCTTTTTTATTTTCGTTATATATTAATAATCTGGGCAAAGAACTATCTAAACTGAGTGTGGATTCCCCCCAAATAGGACATCGTGCAGTGCCCGTGCTGCTTTACGTGGACGACGCAGTGCTGCTAGCAAGAACACCATTGGGGCTCCGGAAGCTGGTTGACGGATTCGTTAACTTTATGGCTACACTTGACCTATCACCTAACCTGGAAAAATCCTATGTTATGATAGCGGGAGATAGAGCAAATAGGAAATTCATATACAAGATAGGCTCTCACAAACTAGGCCAGGTCAAGTCTTTCTCCTATCTAGGTGTGTTATTTGATGAACACCTACATTTCCAACCCCTCATGGAAAAGCATGCAGCGAAACTGGTGGGAGAAGACTTGGCAGATGGTCACCAGAACAAGTGCTAAACTTGTATAGGTCAATCTGCTGAGCTAAAGTAACCTACAGCCCAGAAGTATGGGGTTTTTCAAATAAACATATGCACCAGATCCAGTTGGAGGAAAACAAGTTATTCAAAAGAATCTTGAAAGTGCCACAGAGTACTCCAGCCTATATAATTCATGAAGAGTTGGGAGAGCGCTACATTGAGGACTGAATTAAGATCAGACCGCTTTTATCCTGGATTAAAATCTGGACTAACCCAGAAGCAGGCCTTACTAGGCAAGTCATTAAAGACTGCCTGAAACGTGACAGAGGGGGTCAAATTCCCTGGATAAACTACGTAAAGGACTCCATGGATGCAATTGGCTGTAAAAACTTTTTTACAGCACCGGATACCTTAAGCACTCAGAACAAGTTAATGGTCAAAAAACTCTTCAAGGATAAGACAGGTACTAATAGGGCTGTGGTTGAAGAGCGTAAATCTACAGTCTTGACCTATTGTTCACTGAAACAGACCCAGGGAATGGAACCATACCTCACCGTGCAGTATAATGCACAGGATAGATTCAACATGACTTGTTTCAGACTTAATATGTTACACCATCTACTCTCTGTCTCCTCTGGTTTCACTCCATCATTAGAGTTGAAAGGTACCTGCGGCTGCGACGATAGTTCTCCGCAGGATACCCTTCACTTTGTTTTGTTATGCCGTTTTTATTCTGTCCCTAGACGTAAGTTTTTAGTGGGGATCCTGAAGGAAGCTAAATGTAGACGAGCGAAAGCAGCATTAATGTTTTTACAGGAAGCCCCAGATGCTCACACACTGTTCTGCACAGTAAGCTTTATCAAGGTGGCATTAAGGTTAAGGAACACTAGAGAAGCAAGAGACTGTATTTCCCTGTAATCAGAGTCTTACGTTTTAGAACCCTTTTAAAATTATTTTAATACTTTGTGGCCTTTTTAAATCATTTTTAAACGTGCTTCTGTTTTAAATATTTTTTGCTTATGTACTTTTATGGTGTCTTTTTAAGTGCCCAATAAAGACTTTAATTGAATTGAATTGAAACTGAGTACCACATGTTGCAATAAAGCATTTGTAAAAGCATACTAATAGTTTTTTTTTTAAACTGTTGCTTAACATATAATGCAAAGATACTGTATATTTAAAAGCCGTTTTTCATTCTAAGCATATATCTGAAATAAATGTAATATGAATGAATAGAAATATATACATATGACGAGATGATTGACAATTATTCAAGAACCAAAGCCATTTCATAACATGATTCAAAAATGAAATTGTTGTAAATTGTTTGTAAATAAGGTAACAATGTATCCCTGGAAGGATTCATAGAAGTCCGTTGTATATGAATAGTTCTACTGTAAGCAGATTGAATTGCCGTGTATTTTCAAATTAAGAAAAAAGTCAATTTTAGGAAGAGTTCCAAGTTTCTGTTCTGTTTTGAAAATATGGAGGCCAAATTCATAGCTTGCTCGGTACACTGTGAGCCAAATCAAAGTCAGTGTATGGGTCTGATGAAAACATGAAATCATCTATTCCTTAGACAAAAGATCGTCTACCGAAGTCGGTGACAGTTGGAATATCTCATTTGGAAGGTTAACTGCACAGAGATGTGAAGCGTAGCCTTCAGCATGGGATGCTAAGCCATGTTCACGTCCGTTGTCACCTGTGTGCCTGTGGATCCATCTTGTACCTCAGCAGCAGCAGGAAGCGTCTGTGAGATCTCATTCTCAATTAATGCCATCATCAGGATTGGTAGCCTCTGCGGACAATACAGAGCATGGCCAGTTATCGGGTCAAGCAGAGTATTGATATCCGTTGGCATGACTGATGGGAGTGTTAGAGAGATGTCTAGCACGCATTCTTCACAGAAAAACAGGCAGGTTAGAACAGGTAAGATGCAATCTTGCTAGATTGGTGTAAATGACAGAAACCATGTTGTATTAAGTTCCCTTAGGCGAGGTGTGCCCAAAAGTTGCACTATGCGCTCACAGCACTTCCGTTCTAGGAGAGCTTTCTTAAAGTTGCTGGGAGTTACGGCGGTGGATAGGCTTACCATAGCGTAGTAGTAGGAATACCAATAGAATTCCTGCAACAAGTGCTAGAATTATGGGCAGACCACCAAACATCGAATGCAAGAAGTTTGGAATAATGCCGAGGACTGCCTTAAAAGGAGTTAACAGTCCTGAACATATGGTCTTAAATACATGTACAATACGGCTCGTATCAGACATGTTTAAAATTCGTCCCATCATTTCTACGAAATGTATAGGGCAGTTTGTACTAATTAAAGACTGTATCTCAGCCAAAGACCTTGCGATTTGTAGATCATAGGTTTCTTTGGCCGAGGTCAAAGTCACGGTTTGCTGTAAAAGCATGGTTTTCATTCTGCTTAAAGTATCAAAACATATAAAAGAAACATTCAATGAAGGCCATAGCGGCGACTTTCTGACTGTGTCTATTTGGGGGAACAGTACTTGCATACAGCAAGTCACCCTGGAGTTAACTGTTACCAGATATGGGTTTCCTGGCAGAATGCAACAGCAACTTTGATCATTCAACATGAGGCAACTCCCATTCGAAAGTTGGCCAAACGTTGGACTAATCACAGCAGCTGAAGTACCCTGCAGGAGGCAGGACAAGTTTGCCACAGATCTATTAGTAACCCAGTTTAAAGAAATGTCTCGACATATGAGTGAACCGCTCAGTGCATTTTCACAGTGTGTACCGCTTAGAAACCCTTCACGACCCCACTCCAACATCTGTAATCGTAAGATAAATCCCTCGGATGTCTTAATGTATTCTTTACCCAACCATTCATATTTGCCTGCTTGCATTTGTTTGAGACAATACTGAAAATAAAAAGTAGTGACAGGCAGTTATTTTTCCATGTATAAGCCATTCTGTAGCTGTTTTTTCTTCTACCGTAAATGGTATTTTTTCAAGTTTTTCAATGCTCAGCACTGTATAGTTTTCCCCCCTTTGTGCCAGTTCGATCTGTTTATCAGTGAGATTGTATTCTGTAAACAGAGATGATGTGTTGATGAAACACCAAGGCACATAGCCTGCATGCAATGATTGCAGCGTCCAGCCTAATAACTTAATAGAATGTAACCGAGACTGGCCTTGTTGTAACATGGTTACATGTTGTTCCAGTATGTCAATAGCAGAGGATACAATGATGCCCAGTGAATATATTCTGGATGACAAAGTTGTTAAACCATTGTCGACCACAGTGAGAGATTTCGCTAAGTTAATACGATCTAGTTTACGTATTATCTTTGTGGCCCCTGCCTGTGAAAACTTCCATATTTCATTCTAAGCAGCATAGATGCCAGCATATATTAAATGTTTTTCACGTGGTTTTCTTGGTCCGAGCAAGAAATCCCTAAGGTCTGTTCCTTCTTTAAGTTAAGATAAGTGTTGTTTCACATCCTCAAGTGTAGATTTTTGTAACCAGTGAAGGCACATTTTTCTTAAACTGTATGTTGTTACTACCCCTGGTTGCTGTTGTTGAACATAACGTGGGTGTGGTGTATTGATATCAAAGCCCTGTATTCTATTCAGGAATCTTTCTTGACAGATGTTTGTGTCTGCGGGCCAGAGCAACCATTTTTCCCAATCATGATCTGATCTGCTGTTTTGTAGTATTGTGTCTACTGTTACCGCATCCTGTGTAGTGCTATTACTTGCAGGTGTTGGTACAGAAGGTGTGTTCATGTCTTTGATCTTGGCTACTCCAAGGCAAGACGTTTGTTGCACAGTGTCTTTCAAAAACATTATTTGCTGTGGGATAATGCAGGCTCTAAATAAAACTTCTATCCCCTGCAATTGCCAATCTTTAGAAACCCAGACAGATTTTGTGTCAATTGTGTCTTTCCAAAAGTCAAACCCTTGTCTAGACAGTTGGGCACTAAAGGCTGAAGAATACATCTGTTTTGTATTAGGTAACATATTTTTCTGTCCTGTTTACATTCTTATAGAAAAATGTTTCTGAATCAGATGTACTGTATCGTGAAAAATATGGAAACTTGTTTGCAAAAGTTCTTGAACTACCCTTTGGTGGTGTAGGACAATGTTCCCATTGGTTAAACATAAACACATGTCTAGGTGTTGCAGATTTTTGCAACAAATGATGACCTTAGTAGTTATAACAATAAAGCTGCTCGTAGTCTGATGAACCCTCTGAGTTTTCATTGTTAGAGAATGCAGCAGACCTTTCTAAGTCAGACATCATGTCATTAACAGTCTCAATGACCCAATCATCAGAAGAGGTACTAGAGGTAATGAAGTCACTCAATGAAATTTTAAATAAGTGTGGAATCTTCAAAAGTTCCGACGGGCCGAATATATCATAATCGGTTTTGTCCCAAATGAAACCATCTTGTGTAGGACCGGCTGTGATTATCACTGCTGACAAGTCTCTTGCTTCATGATGGGATGATTTGTGTGGTTTTAAAAGTAAGTGCACATTTTTACTTTCAGTGTCCAATAGAATGTATCTGCCTTTCAAAAGCATGCTAATAATAGTCATTACTAAAGCTAGCCAAAGCAGAAAGAAAAACATTCCAGAAATAATCTATTGTTCAATCCATGGTGAAACCAGATAACTCTCTTTCAGAAAATGAAAACAGTCTTGTACTCGTTCTTTGAAAGTTTTTTGGACTAGCGTTGTTTCAGGCTCACTTGGATCCTCAGAAAACATATCAAAGTTAATGAAGTAGCCAGAAGCAGTTTGGTCAATTGTTGGAATTGCATTAGGATTTGTTGAAATCGCTGGAACCAGTTGATCACGTGTTACATTGGTGTAAACAGGTGTGTATGGACGAACTGTTACTGTAATTTCAAGAGGGATGAGTTCCATAGCTTTGTTGCTTAGTCCTTCATTTCTTACTGCTGAATTCTCAATGGTTCTGAGTCTTTCAGTCTGAACCTCTTGGATAGTAGAGAGAAGAGTGCGTCTGCTACTAGTTCTCAGTCCACAAAGCCTACTATTTAGTATTGGCTACATAGTGTGGTTTGATGAGGTTGATTGACACAAATCTTTTCTCCCTTTTTCCAGCAAGGGGCGGCAGAATTACTGTTCTTGTTCCGTGGATGGATAGGACAGGTACTGGTTGTCTGTAAGAAGGCCCAAATTCCTTCTTGTCTGCATTTTTCTCTCTGATCCCCAACATTTGGGATCCAGACAGGCTTTGCTGGGATGGCCTGTTTTTCCCCAGTGGTGGTTGTCTTCAGGAACACCTTGCTTTGCCTCAATCCTAGTTCATTTAGATCCTGTAAAACAGCCAAACAATCTTTGACATCAAAGGGTATATTTTCCACCACTGCGCCTTTAAATTCGAGATCAGGAACCACCATTCTTGTCCCAAATAGGACCTCATAATGAGAGACCCCCCTAGAGAACTTCTTGGCAAATTATTAAATAAGTGTTGGACTCCATAAAGATGTTTGACCCGCCCATCACCCAAGCCTAATACTCTAGCTGTTATAGACTGCTTTACGTCCCTGTTTTTCCTTTCCACCCCTGTTTTTCCTTTCCACAACAGAATCTCCCTCAGGATGAAACGGAGAGGAGTACCACAATGCTACCTCCAAACTGGCCATGGCTTCTTTGTAAGCCTGAGAGAAAAATGCAGGGCCCTGGTCAGAATGTAGCATGCCAAATGTGTATGTGTCGATAAAGACTTGCAAATCTTTTATAACAGTTCAAGCGGCAGCCGAGCGCTGAGGCCACATCCATAGGAACCTTGAGCACGAATACACTCTGACCATTATATATTTATAGTTACCATCCCTTCGCAAGGGACCGCAGTGATCCAGGTAAACACAAGCTAATGGTTTGTCTGAAATTAACAGGGGCGTCTGTGCAGGACGTTTCACTATAGAGACTTTCATCTGTCGGCATATTTCACATTCCAAAACATAGTATTTGGTCTGTTTTCTAATGCCAGGCCACCAATATCTTTGTTTTAGTAAAGATACTGTAACAGAAACACCTGCATGGCAGAGGCTATCCAAACAAGGAAGATTAGGACTGATTCATGTGCCACTAGAATAAGTCCTAATCTACGTTCCTTGTTTGGAATTACCCTATCCCCCACTCCAGGGATTCGAGCAAAATAAACGTTGTTCGCATCAATTACATAAGAATACTTGAGAGGAAATGTTTTCAGTAACATGGCACCACTGCCTTTGCTTGAAGCATTGATAGCCAACAATATCTCACTGTCTATTCTCGTTTTTGAATGAGTGATCGCAGCTACGGAAGCCGTCTGAACAGCCCCCTTTGCGGCTTCATCATCCAATTAATTCCCTGCAACGTAAACGCCATCACGTTGATGACTAAGCATGTGTATCACGTGAGTATTTTGTAGTCTGTTTCGCAAGTGAACTACTTGTCCCAAAGCGTTTTATGCTTTATTGTCCCACCTTTTGCATCTTTGAATCTGTTTTTAAGCCTTGAACACAGTAAAAGGAATCGCACACTGAACTTGGATCTGTATTTTCAAGTGCCAGTTTGAATGCTTGTAGTTCAGCTCACTAAGCTGTACAATCTCCTAGAGATTGAGTTTTAGTGACCATAGGTCGGAAGATACCATTGCGCATGCTGCACTGTAAGCTTGCTTACTCCATATAGTGGGTTGTTCTGATCCGTCAGTATAAATTATAAATTTGTACTGATCAAGAGGCAGAATTTCAGTGGGCAGAGGACATTCATGTTCATATTGCAGAATGCTTGTGTTTTTAAATCAGGATCAAAAAATATTCAACATCTGTTGCAGTAAGAGAATTAACCCATTATATCCATCTAGAATGTAAAGCTTTTGCATTTGGAATGCTCACTTTTATAACTACCTCCAAGGCTGGTACTGGATTCACGTCGGTAATGCGTTTCCCCTGAGCTAGAGCTCTTTCTTTTGCTACAGCGATTTGAACTGCTGTCATTATTTTTTCTGTTGAAGTGAAGTTCATTTCTGCTTGTGTATACAAATGTGATTTTTCTGCTATTGGTATATTTTCATCCTCATTAAATGTAAAATAGATAAATCCGCATTGACCCGAAATTATTCGGATCACTAAATTGGGATTATTTACGAGTGTTTGTAAGTGACTTGTTGCTAAAATGTTAGTTTGGAGTGAACGCAGGATTTCTGTGTGTTCTGTGTCTAATGTTTTGTTGAAAAATCAGGTTTGAATAATTTGTAGAGAGGTTTAATCCTTTCTGCGTAATTTAGAATGTAAGTACTTCCACAATTTAGGAAACCTAGAATCAACTGTAAATTTTTCAGCGTTTTTGGAGGTTGGAGCAGCGCACACTTTTCTAAACAGTTAGCAGCCAGGCTTTTGCCTTCACTTGAAAGCTCATCTCCTAGGAAAAGGACATTGAGATGGGCAATTCTGGATTTCTTAAAGTTGAATTTATAGCCCTCAGAGACGAAGCCCAATATAATGGCACTCACACGGTTCAAGTGCCTATCTAGGTCATCGTCTGTCAGATAGATGTCATCGACATATGACAATGCCTCATCATCATACATTTGTAGTAACTCTGTTACTCTTGCTGAGAATAATCCCGGGCTGTTCTTGAACCCTTGTGGGAGTCAATGAAATTGAGGCTTGGTTCCCATTATTGAGAAAGCTGTTAAGTAACCGCTTTCAGTCGCTATGTTTTGACAAAATAAACCATTTGAAATGACTAGTGTGGTTTTATATTTTTCACGCACAATGTTATACATTAATGCTGTACTATGTGCAGTTTGCAAAGCAAATGTTTTTTTAACAAGTGTTCAAGTGTCTGTAATCTAAAACTATATGATATGTATTGTCTGGTTTGGATACAGGAAACAAAGGATTGTTCATTGAGGAAGTGCATGTTTTAATCACCCCTTGATATTCAAGTTGATCTAAGATCTCCCTGACCTGTTTTTTAGCTTCTTGCTTTATTGGGTACTGACTTTGTGCAGTAGGTTGATTTTTTAGCTGTATTTTGTGGTGAGGTGAGTCCTCAACCCATCCTACATGATTTTTGTATAATGCTGGGGCAAGGGCAACTGCCCATTTCCTGGCATAAATATATTTTAGGTGAATTGGAATATGGTTGGAGAAGGGTGGCATAATGATGTCCTCACCATGTGGGCACTCCCTGACAAATTCTGGTGGTCAGTCCTGTTCTGCTAGAAGTATATCATAACCCCTTGAAAGTTTCTCCCAAAAGAGTGCTTTCACTTTTCTTGGTATGTCTCCCTCAATCCGGAGTGTTATTTCATATAACTTTTGTCGAGTACAAACCCTGGTGTCTACAGTCTTTACTGTTATGTACTCATGTAAGTCCCCTATCTCCAGAAGTTCCTTCAGGTTCTGGCAAGCTATTGTTACTTCTGCTGCACTCTCCAGCATTGTCTGAGCCCATTCTCTGTTCTTGAGTTGTGTTCTCAATATTATCAGCATGTCTGATCTTTAGACCTGCTACCTTCTTCTTGTTGAATTGAGGTTTTGATTTTTTTTCTGAACATGTTGATCGTCTTTGGACTTCACGCGTTCCTCTTTGTGGTCTGACCGTCCTCTTCTTTCGGATGTCTGTGACAATATCTGAACGGTACGAGAGGAATGTGTATCAGTATCCTGATACCTGTCAGATTTTCTTAAATTATCCCTATTCCTAAGGTTATACCTCCTTTCAGAGGGCTCCTTCTGAGGAGACCTACCTCGGGATTGAGAACGTTTCTGTTTTGAATTTTGTTTATTAGTTTCCCACTTCTTTTTAGAAGATGTAGGAATTTGCTTAATAGGGTGCTTTTAAGAACCTTCAGACAGTTGTGGCTTCAAAGGTTTTCCACCCAAACTGTCTCAGCCTAATTCTGCATAAGATTTTTTTATTATTCTGGGTAGTTCATGATGATATTCTGTTACATCAAATTCCCTTAAGCGTTGGCAAATCACCATTGATGCTGCCTCCCTGTTAATATTAGATAATGTTATTGTTGAGACCAGGTTGAAATTTTTCAATAAATTCATACCTAAATTCAGAGCAGGCTCTGCCCCTTATTCGTTTTGAATTTGTTTCAGGACATCTGGTATTATTGCATTTGACGGAACACCATGTGTTTTAGTATAGATGGCAGCAAAGACTGTGCCACAAGTGGTCCAGTCTTCTAGTTGTGGTGTGATCCCCATTGGTAAACAGATTGTTAGAATTCTGCGTTTCTCATACGGGCGAGTATTAGGAAATACTGCTTCAATTTGAGTAATATTTTGAGCTATCCAGAATGGAATTTGTTCATGTTGTGTGGGCATTTTACCCATGATGGCGGTTTGATTTGCTATGGTCATTGATGGTTGGATTGTGAAAGTCTGCATGACATATTGGACTAATTGTCTGTACATTTTTATTAACTCTTTTAGTTGAGTGAGTAATTTATCGTCTGACGTCTCTTCGATGTTAGGATGAGGTGTATAGCTGGCTCAAATCGGCCATTTTGCTCCTGGTCTACCTGGTGGGCCGAGCCTGGTAATGTTTTTGTGATGTTTAAACCAGAGATCATGCTCCTGGTATGTGAGTGGCATTTTAATATTCTCGAAAGGAATATATTCCTCCGGTGGTTCATCTTCTTTAAAGAAGTGAAACACTTTTGTTATTGGATTTGATTCTGGGAATACAATCCATGAATAGAATACCTCTGCCTGAAATGATTTGTGTGCCTCTGTCAAGAAAACTGCTCTACCACCTTTTGGTGTTAGGCCGTGTTGTATACATTTTAGAGTGATGGCTCTACTTAAATTTGGATGTATGTTTATAACACCCTCATCAGTTTCATTTAAACCTGTAGAATTAAAAGCTGTTATGACTGGCTCAGCTGCAGCTACACCGTTCTCAGTGTTCGTATCCCTATTAAGGGACATTGTTGTTGAAAAATGTAGAACAAGTTTCAAGGAAACAAAGATAAGGGGAACAATATTTTTGGAACACTGTATCCTTCAACGTTGAACAAACTAAACAGCTAATATATAGGATTTTTGTCCTATTCAGCTTGGGCGGATACTTAACCCTACCCACTCCAGATGTTTTACGGAGAATGTGAGTAGGGGTCTCTGAGAAAAGAACGACTTAGTTACTAAGGGCCAGATGTAGGTAAATTAATTTTTCCGACTCTTAAATACCGACTCATACCGAATCGGTATTTCAGAATCGGAAAACGGGATGTAGGAAAAAAAATCAGTAAAATTTACCGATTCGGTAACACTCGGAATATGTAATCGGTATTTACCGAATCGGTAAATACCGAATGGGTAATACCCATTAATTCTTATGGTCCTCCCGGCCCATAGGAATGAGAGGGATTTACCGAATTGATGTTTACCGATTCAGTAAATACCGATTCTGTAAATACCGATTCGGTAATTTTAAAAATAACTCATGTGAGCCTGTGAACCAACCAGGAACACCCACCACACCCCACAACAAAGCCACAGAGGAACCAACCAATCAGATGCAACCACCTCTCCCCAGTACCTGGGAGTGGTCACACCCATGCAGGTGCAGAGAAACTGAACTGCTTTGAGACCAGGAGGAAATACAGAGGAGCAGGCTTCCCAGAGCATACCTGAGTAGCAGAATGGAGACCCAGGATGGCCAGAAGGATGCAGCTGAGCGCAGGAGGAAAATCAAGTTCAGCCCAGCAGAACTGCAGGTCCTGGTTGAGGAGGTGGTTAAACACCACACCCAAATTTTTGGAAAATAGTCACTGCATTTTGCAGATTCTGTGAAACTTACCACCGGCTAGACATCCAGTCCAAGGTAAATGCCATTGGGGTCAACAACAGGGACATAGATGACCTCAAAAAAAGCCACAGGTGGAGGTAAAAACAGAGCACCAAGACTGACAGACCTTGAGGAGCTGGTTGAATCCAGCCTGGAGCTGGAAAGTATCCATGAGATTGGGGACACTGACCGCTCTGCCAGAGCTGCAAGGAAACAAGGTAAGATGCATGGAGATAAATCCTCACCCATTTCCCTGTCCCCCTTCCCCACTGTGTGTGTCTGCATCACACTCCAGAACAGGTTTCACTTATGTCCAGCAATGCATCATGGGAGATGTAGTCATAGGTACATACATTAATGCAGTCATCATATAATTCAGCAAGGCATGCGACACACTACGTCCAGAAGCTGAGGGACACTAGGCAATTGTGTGATAGGAATGTGATTTATTCATGACACACATGTAAACTACACGACTGACCCAATGTCCATATCTGTCCACAGGAGAGTCATCGTGCAGTACAGCACAGGAGAGGGAAGAGAGGCCACCGACAACTGAGAGGAGGGAGAAGACAAAAGACAAAACAGGTCATAGCGCTGTTCAGCAAGACACAACCACAGCGCAAGCAGACACTACACCTGAGCGACCCACCACACCACAGCCTCAGTCACCTCTGTTGTTCGGGACACAAGAGTCGGAACCAGCAGCACTATCCCCCACACCAACATCACAGTCATCTGTGCAGGGAAGGTCAAGGAGGCTTGATGTGCCCCCTCTCAGGATTCTTGAAACAACAGATGAGGAAGATGAAGAGAGTGTCATGCCAAGTAATCCACCTGTGTCTGACAACGCTGGGCAGCAGACTACTTCAGGAGGTGCGCGGGCCAGTGTCCGAGGCCGAAGGGCACGGGAGAGAGGCGAAGGCCAAGATGGTGAGGGGGTCTTCTGCGGTCTTGAGGCCACCATGGTCAAAGATCAGTGCCTGCATCAAAGGCAGTTCACAAGCAGGTTCAGAGTATAAATGGCAAGATGTCAAAAAAAGACTATGGAATTGGCAACATGACAGAGGCAATGCAGACCATGGCAAAGGGGATGAAGGACATGACCCACTGCATGAGTTTTCTCTGCGACAAATTAGATAGAGACCACTCAGAGAGGTGCAGGGATCGTCAGTGTATGCGGCAACAGACAAAAGCAATGAACCGCTTTGCTACTGTAACCTCCCTGCTATGCCAGCATTCTGTCGCAATGCAGGATGCAATTGTGCACTGTTGCACGGATTTGTCAAGGGGGATGGGGAGAATCACCTCTGCCATGGAGCTGATGCTCACACAACAGGCAGCCACTGCTGGAGACACAGGTGTCGGGGAAACAGAAGACTCAACCAGCAGGAGTGGCTCAAGCACTCCTGTCCCTGAAATGCGTGGGAGCAACAGGCGCCAATCTGCTGACCCAGGCACCACCGAGAGCATTGAGACCCAGCCTACTGCATCCCGCACTGTAGTGCTTGGACGCCAGCGTTGAACATGCCCTCAACCCACAGGACAGGTCACAGTGAGGTTAAATGTGACCACCCACTCCTGATAATAGACACTGTAGTACCATGGTGTTGTATTATTTAAATGCCGTAGTGACAATCAAACTACGTACTTCAAAAACTAAGCCTGTCTGCATCTCCTTACTTAGAAATATTGGCGTGTGATCTCTGCCCGTCTCAGTCTCCCATCTGTTGCTGGTGCTGCTCCTGTTGCATAGGGCTCTGCCTGTTCTGTGTCATCATCAATGTCCTCATGATGTGTGATCTCCACCTCTGTGCCTTCCTTGGTGGCAAGATTGTGCAACATGGCACAGGTCGCTACCATTTTGCAGCACAGGATTGGAGTATACTGGCGTGCACCTCCGCTCTTGTGGAGGCAGCGGAACCTGCTCTTGAGGAGTCCAAATGTGCATTCATCAACGATGTGAGTCGATCTGTGAGCCACATTGTAACGCCTCTCACTCCTGCTAGATGGATTGAGGTAGGGGGAGAGCACAAAGGACCGCAGGGCATATGCACGATCGCCTAGGTGGAAAACAGAGTGCCATTAGTTACATACTCATGATACATTCATCTGCTATTACTATCAGGGTGTGTCACAGTCATTTATCTAGCAGGTATCCATCCCCAAACTCTCCAGCAACAAGGCGTGTGTAAATTCCACTGTTCTGGAATATGTACCAGTCATGGGTACTCCCAGGGAATTTGGCCACAATGTCTAGAATGATGTTGCCAGCATTGCATATCACCTGCACATTGATGGAGTGCGTTGACTTCCGGTTCCTGTATATGTGTTCTGTGGCTGCAGGTGGGCAGAGTGGGATGTGGGTGCCATCTATGCAGCCTATCACGTGAGGGAAGTGTGCCAGTTGATATAAATCTGTTTTGGTCTTCGCAAGTTCTGCAGGTGTGTCAGGGAAATGTATATAATGATGCATCCTCTGCATCATGGCCTCAAGGAACTTCCTGATGAAACGGGACAGGCAGCTCTGGGACACACCACCTACTCTAGCAATCACACTCTGGTAACTACCAGAGCCAAGCAGGTGTAGGCTATACAGCACCTGCACATGGGGTGGGATGGCGTGCGCCCTTGGTGTTGGGTGCTCCAGGAGTGGGTACAGGTCCCAGATCAGGTCCAGGATGGTTTAGGGGTGTAGCCTGTACCTTTTCAGTATCTCTGGCTCAGTCAGTTGGAAGAGTGTTATCCTCTGATTGTACACTTGCTCCTCCCTTCTCCATTCCCTCTCTCCTGCTGCCTGTAGCCGTAGCTGCCTTGCTATGATGTAGAATGCTGCCATTCTGGTTACACTGTTGTATTTTGGGGCCTTATTTTATAGCCTGCACCTGGTTACCACCTGCTTTCAATCCATGGTAAATACCAACTCTTAAATACTGAATTTCATAAAATTCTGTATTTTTTTGGTTACCTACATCTCCATAGACATTTTTTACCATTTCTTATTTACCGATTTGGTAAATAAGAATTCGGTAACTATGGATTCGGTAAATTCCGATTCGGAAAAATACTGACTCATATTTTCCGAATCCGTAGATTTTTTACTTCTACATCTCATTTACAATATACCGGTCGGTTACGGACGAAATTACCGAATTTTGGCCGTTACCAACCGGTATTAGGCTACCTACATCTGGCCCTAAGTATCTAGCATTAATTTAGTGCCTTACCAAAACATTGGGCGCCATGTAGTGTAGTTCCTATTTCCCTAATAGGCTCTTGGCATTGGAATATTATACAGTATAGGTTTGGCATAGGACTGAGATCAGTATGCCCCTAATGAGTATATTAAACTAAATTACTGTGTGCCAGCTAACTCAGAGGCCAATAGAAACTCCTTGTAAACAAGAAGGGAGTTGTTTCTGGCAACCGCATAAGCATGACAACTTTGTTTCCCTTTAGAATCAGAACACTCTCAGAATCGTGGAAACAATAGACAACAGTTTCACTCAGCTAATCGTGCATGCTTAGTTTCTTCAGAGTTACACAGAAAGAATAGATGGGCGTTTCAATAAAAAGGATTTATTGAACAGTCTTATTTCTCGTGTAAGAGATATGAGCTGTTAAAATCATAAGACAGAATGCAAGATATATTATGTATAGCGTAAGCAGTAGAAAGAAATAATACTGCGCTAGCAGTATCTTTTAGCTATGACACATATATTCATATACATAAATAACATAGGCTAAAAATGCGCTCTACTCATAAGATGCGTTCTCTACTAGCTCTAACCCAGTGTACCTAAGTGTAGTACAAGGTAAGAAATAGGTGATATATTCTGTAGTATGGTATGATATAGTATGTCAAGTTTGTATGCCAAGAGTCCCTCTAGGTTCTAGTCAGCTCCATACCTTGAGAATGAGAGAGGTTGGAATCTCTTTCCGGGTCTCGAACTCTAACACGCTGGGAAGGGAATCAGAACACTGGAAGCTGGATTCTCTGCGAGCAGGATGACAGCATCTTGTCAGTGCGTCAGGTCGGGACACGGGCTCCTCTAAAGTCGAGGTATCCTCCTACTTGCTTGGGCAAGGTATGGTATATTTTTACCTGGTAGGTACCTTGGAATGTTAACATTGATGTTAAGTCGGGCAGAGGAAGACGTCAGGAATGAACCCTTACGAAATAGCGGTTCATGCATAATAAATGAGTTCTTGAAGAAATCAATAATCCAGGGCTAGAGAAACTCCCAACAGCTTAAGGGTCTGGTTTCTAGGAACTCGTTGTGATGTTGGGGTGGATGGATGCCTATATTTGGATAGCATGGCTAATTCCTAAACAAGGACTGGGATCTTATGCCTATATAAGAGCAATGCAAATTGTGCCTATATAAGGACATGTATCAGGAAAACCTATATACGGACACCTAAAGCGGTATACACCACCATCATCTTTAATCACGAACCAGCATGCTTTATAGCAGAGCTATAGTATCTCTCAAATGTGACTTGTGCATAGTGAAACTTGGATTTAAGACTTGACAAACAGCTTTTACATGTAGAGAAAGTAGTGGAGAGTATCCGTAGCTCCATAAGATTTTGGAAGGACTAACCTCAGTGCCTAATGGGGAGGGTAGTAATCACAAGAATGATTATTTTACCTTGCTGCCTCTACGCCCTTCAGCACTCTCTATATGAAGTACCAAATGATATTTTTTAACATTAGACAGTCTGCTGGTAGAACTCCTATGGGCAAATATGCGCAAATTACTACAGTTAGGATCACTTCAAAGAAAGTGGGAAGATGGTGGTTTGGAGGTACCTTACTTAGAGCTGAGCTTTATGGCCTCACAACTCCAACATGAAGTCTACTGGTTGGATGAGAGTGATAATTATGAAAAGCAACTCTTGGCTGGCACATATGGCGATACATCCCTGCCGAGGCTCCGTATGCATGGAGACAGAATTTCCAAAATGTACTCATACACAATACAACACATGGCTACGGTTGGGAGGCTGCAGTCAGGAGGGTGATTCTTCATTTGCCTAATGCCCCGGACATGCTGCTATGGGTGGTGAACCCTTCAAGGGAATAGCGGACTCTATGCCAATCCGAAAATGGAAAGACAGTGGATGCCTTAGTGTTAGACTTGGCACCATTGGCGTGAGTCTCCCTTCCACTTTTTGCAATTGCCTCATCTGTTTTTGCTAGTCTAGATGCTTTGGACACTTCACTGCTGCCATTCAGTGCCAAACTGCAAGTGCACTCTATTGTAAAATGTTGTTATGGGTTAGTCATTCCATGATTGGCTTATTTGATTTACTTGTCAGACCCTAGTACAGTGCACCATGTGTGCCCAGGGCCTGTAAATCAAATACTGATGGTGGGCTTGCAGCACTAATTGTGCCGCCCACAGAAGCAGTTTATAAAATGTGGCTCCTTCCTGCCATGTCGACTTGGCAAGTGCACATACTTGCAAGTCCCTAAACCTTCCCTTTTCTGCATGTTAGTCACCCCGAAGGTAGGCCCAAGGTACCCCTGTGGCCAGGGTGCATTGTAGGTAAAAGGTAGGATATGTCCTGGTGTGTTTGATAAGTCCTGAAAGTGAAATACTGCCAATTTCGTTTTTCACTATAGCAAGGCTATCTGTTCCAGTGGTCAAGAATGGGCAGTTTGATTATAAAATCTTATAAACGTAACCGACCCTGGGAACAAGAAAGGAAAATACAGTTTAGTATGCCTGAATTCAAAATGTTAAAGTGCACCTTTAGGTGTGGGTGATTTTAACATTCTGTGTTTGAAAATACCACTTTTAGAAAGTAGATATTTTCTTGCCTAACCATCCAGTATGCCTCTGTTGGTTTGTGTATTGCATGTCTGGCTTATGAGTGACAGGAGTTGGGAGAGGGCTGTGGCTCCAGCAGTCTGATGAGCCAGGGCTGGGTTGAATGGGACCTGGGTTGAATTTAGATTAGGGGGAGGAGATTTCCTTTCACCTGCCTGGGCCAGGTCTGCTTTCAACAATGCTGTCTCCACCTCCTGCCAGGAAGCTGCACCAGTGAGGACAGAACTGGTTTATGGTAGGTACAGACACTCTCCGCCTTCAGAGACAAAGGAGTTGCTTGTATAAAAAGAGGGACCCAGACCCCAGAACTTTATATCACTTCTGTGAAATCAAGAGGAACCTTTGAGCACGTGGTCGTTTTGGTGGAAGAGGAACATGGCGGCGGCAGGCTGACGCCGGTCGCAGGGGCTCGGAGAGGCGGCATAGCATATACGGCGATCAGCGACATGAGAGAGTGAAAGTGTGGATTTTCAATCCTACTCGGTGAGAGGATGATGTTCTTTCCTCCCTCTTCTCGACAAAACTGGATTAACCGGCTCCTCTTCTTTTTTCCCAAAAAAAACTCCTGTAGCGTAGTGGTTGCGGTAGCGCTCTACGGCGCTAGGACCTCGGGGCAGCGGATGGGCTACAACGTAGAGGTCGAGGCGGAGCAAGTACTCCAGAAAGCAGGCGCGATACCAGGCGGCAGCCTGAAGGACGTCGGAGGAGTCTTTGGTGCCGGGCTCGGGCTGCTCTGGTGTTTACCCAGTTTCGAGGGCCGGTCTGTAGTGATTACCTCCGTCAGCACCCCAATTCTCCACAGCTAACCCCGGTAAGGAGTTTCCATGTAGGGGAGGAGCGACAGTGGGACTGCATGGATCTGGATGTTGCTGAGTTTCAATCAGTTAACCCCTTGTGTGAGGGGGGTAGTTGTACAGCGGGTAGGAAACCCCAGCTTACAGGCGACTATTTTTTCAAATTGTAGCAGCAGAAAAAATCCCACTGGAGGGCGGAGAGAGCTGTCAACTTCACCCCTGAAAAATAGAAATAGATACCAATTAAGATCCCAACAAGAGCTGAGGTCAAAGGGCGTACTGGACTCTGTGGAGAGAGAGGGCCCAATACCGCTAACCCCTTATAAAAGGAAGAAAAAATCAGGAGGCATCAAAAAGGTAAAAGGCCCAAAGGTGGTTCAACAACCCCAAAAGAATACTCCATCGCTTAAGACCTTTTTTAAAATTATGGAGCAGGTTGTAGGTTCTGAGGTGACAACAGATACCGCCATATCAGTTCAGGAGCTTAGTGGCCCTTCCTTAGTGCTTGAAAACCGCTATGCACCCTTAGAGAGCATGCCGGACTTAGGGAATGTGGAGAGCCTAAATGAGGACCTTACTGTTGATACACTTGCAGGTCCATTAGTAGTCAGCCATACTAATCACTTCTCCCCTCCACAAGCTCCTCAGGTTTCTCTAGTGACTCTGGACCCTCTGCTCTTACAAGTTGAAGTGGACCGTAGTGTTCAATGTCAATCTCAAGCTCTAGTCCAGGTCCAGTCACAGGTTCAGGTCCGGGGAAACTTGCTGCAGTGAGACTGTCCTGATCGAGACGGGCATAGGTTGGGTTCTTTATTTCAGTCATTAAGGGGGGACCTTATGACTAAATATGAAATATCTGAGAATAACCAAAAAAGTATTCATGATAGGTTTGATCTCTTGGAGTCTAGACTGGATGGCATTTGTGCGCGGACAGGATCGCTCGAGTTTAAAGTTACCACACTGTCAGAATCTGTTCAAGGAAACTCTAAGGATATTGATGCCTTAAAGACCCAGAATCGGTCTCTTATGATGGATATGGAAAGATTAGAGATACAAGCCCGCAGGAATAATCTCAAAATTTTTAAGATTCCCGAAGGGGAAGAGATGGAGGATATCAAAGGATTTGTATGTAAGTTATTAAGGGATGGAGTCTTAAAAGATCGGCTTGATATTGATCTGGAGGCGGAGATAGAAAGGATGCACAGGGACCCTTTTAGGCTACATCCAGACAGGAAAGCACCTAGGAAAATTCTTGCTAATTTCCAGACTTATAGCGTTAAGGAATTAATTTTAGGCAGGTGCTAATCTCAATCTACTCTCCATCATCGGGCCAATCCATATAAAATTCGATCATACATTGGGGGAAGAACTGCGCCGAGGCAGCAGGAACTGGGCTCTAGAATGCCTGATTAAAATCACTCGGAGCACAAGTTCAAATGAAGTTGCCTGCTCTATTGAAAATAATGTGGAGGAACAAAATATACAACTGCAGTTAACCAGAAGATGTTGATGACCTCCTATTTCAGATGAAACGGCAATAAAGAAAAGTTGATAAATCCTCTCTTGGACTATAAGGAAAAAGGGTGAAGGAGAATACAAAAATGTGGGAAAAAAGTTTTGTATAAAAAAAAAATTAAAATATATAAATTAAAAAAAGTGGAAACAAAATATAAAAGGAGGGAAAGACAAAAAGGTATATGTATATGAATTCAAAATAAGGGGGGGAAGAAAAGAAAAGGAGAAAAATATATATGAATAAATGAATAATACACACAGTAGGAAAAGTAGGAAAAGTTATAGAATCATGTCGCTTTTTTTGTTTTGGGTAATAATTTAACCGTTGTGTCGCCTCCGTAGGGGCTCCTAAAGGCGGCACCAATGCCAGGTTTGAGGGGCGGGTTCCTCAGGGGAGGGTTAGGGAGGGGTCACAGAGGGGGGGGTAAAATGGAAAAATTGTCCTCATGCGAAGCAAAATTGTCTTTCTTTCTAAAATCTCTAGCTGTATGGCGGTCACGGGTTAGGACATGAGCATGCTAATCGGTATAAAATTCCTCTCCTGTAATGTGAACGGCCTAGGGGGAGGAAGGAAACAATCCAGGGTTTGTGAATATTTTAAAAATACTGAAGCCCATGTTTATTTAATGCAGAAAACCCACCTAGAGGCCAAAGCATGCAAACAAGTCTTTGGTAGATTGGGTGGGGTACAGGATGTACTGTGTTCAAGGCAGAAGGGGTGCACAAGAGGCGTAGCAATTGTTGTCAGGGCAAATAAAGGGATTAAGGTCCAGAAAGGGGACACAGATCAGTCTGGTAGATGGCTCGTGGCAACCCTCTCTATATGTAGCTCATTGTTTACTTGTGATGTGTACTATGGTTCGAATGAGGACAATATTGGTCCTCTTTCGAAACTTGGTGCTAGTTTACTACAAAACTCGGCCCCGGTTTTACTTGGGGGAGATTTTAATTTGGTTTAAGATAAGCAGTTGGACCGGACCTCCAGGGTTAAATACTGTGTTCCAACTAAAACAGTATCGATACTCAGGAATATTATGAAAGATTTTAACCTGCTGGACTTGTGGAGAGCTAAATATGGCGCTATAAGAGAGTATTCTTTTTATAGCAAAAAGTACAAGCAATATTCTAGAATAGATGACTTACTGGCTGATCAGGTATTGCTTGTGGATATTGTATCGGTTTGCCATATTCCGGTGGGTATTTCGGATCACTCAGGGGTTGAACTAGTATTTAATCTAGGGTCTAAGAATATAGAGTAGAGATGGACACTGGATAGAACACTCTTTCTGGATGAAAGAGGGGAAGTAGAGGAAAAAGAAAGAATAATCTTTTTTTAAAATTTTAATATAGGTTCCTCTGCTGAGCAAGTAGTTTGGGAGTCCATCAAGGTCTACCTACGGGGGTTACTGAGTTCACAAATGATTTACAGGAGAAAAACTATTAGGAAAAAAAGAAATAGATGATCTTAAAGCTATAAAGGAGAAAGAACTGGAACTACTGCTGGCTGCTCTGACAGTTAGGGAGAGTATCCCGAAGTTGGAGAGAGAGCTGCCAGAATTACAAGCAGCATTTAAAGCCAGGAGCGATAAGATCATCAAGGAAAGGTGGGAGGTCAGCAGTTTAAAGAATTTTGAGTACGGTGAAAATGTGGTGCCCTCCTGGCGTGGAAGTCGAGGACTGAGAGGGTCAGAAATAATATTAAGATGTTGATGCAAGGAGAATCTGGTCTACTGATATCAGAGGATGAGCTGATTAGGGAGGTGGCTAGGGGGTTTATGCAGGGTTTATATCAAGAAGATACTAGACTTGGATTAGAGGAGGTTAGTGCCTGGTTAAACCAGAGAGATCTACCCCAATTGTCTGAATTAGACAAGATTTATTTAACTAGTGAAATTACGGAGGGGGAAATAAGAGAACAACTTAAGAAAATGAGCAGAGGTAAAGCCCCTGGCCCAGATGGCCTGCTGGATGAGATATATTCTGACATCCTAGAGACAGTTGTTTCGGTGCTTAGGACACTTTTTAATAGAATTTTTTTACAAGGGGATAGTATC
Source organism: Lissotriton vulgaris (assembly GCF_964263255.1). Taxonomy (NCBI): domain Eukaryota; kingdom Metazoa; phylum Chordata; class Amphibia; order Caudata; family Salamandridae; genus Lissotriton; species Lissotriton vulgaris. The sequence goes on from NC_141685.1 coordinate 1,577,797,515, forward strand.
CCTCCTTCTTGGTCAGAAGCCACCATAACTTTGATAGCTAAGCAAAATAAAGACCCACAAAAAATTGAGGGGCATATTACCAACAACTAGCGATAATTATCGCTATGTTGGTTTAGCGGGGATATTTTTATCGCTGAGCTGCGGCGATTTTTATCGCTTAGGAACCTTGCTATTATCAAGGTTTATCTCCTGAGCGATAAAAATCAGCTGAAATGCATGAATTTCGCTGAAAAGTCAGCGATATTCATGCATTACAGAGCTAATGCTCTTAGCCATGTTATCCACCTACCAGAACTGCTCAGGGGCAGGTGGTAGCTTTTGGAGATATTCGCGCTTAGCGTGAATATCTCCAAAAGTTGGTAATAGGAGATAGCGATGTTAGCGACTGTTTACCGTCGCTAACCTCTTGGCACGCCCACTTTGCATGTCATTAGTGATAAATATCACTGACATGCAAAGCGGGGCCCAAGATGTTACTGGTGTTAGCGACAGCTAGGTAATAGGGAGATAATTTTACCTCCGCTTTCTTGGCTTTTAAATCCAAAAAAGCGGAGATAAACCCCCTTGATAATATGCCCTCAGTTTTATAGACCAATTTCACTGTTAAACTCAGATCTGAAGATCTTTTTCGGCATACTGGCTACTAGATTAGTCAGAATAATTAAAACGATCATACACCCAGATCAGAGAGGGTTTATACCTGGGAGGCATCTCAATGAGCTTACGTTCCAGGTAATAGGGGCAATAGATTTTGCAGCGGAGAGGGGGTTGCCACTTGCCATCATAGAAATCGAGGCAGCTAAAGCGTTCGATCAGGTTAACTGGGCGTATCTCTGGGCTACCATGACGAGGTTCGGGTTTCCATCGATCTTTATTGAAGGGTTTAAATCCTTATATCGAAACCCTCGAGCAAAAGGCCTCGTTAACGGCGGCTTATCAGAATGGTTTAACATCTCCAGAGGTACTAGGCAGGGATGTCCCCCGTTCCCCTTATTGTTTGATGTTTATATTGAGCCTTTTGTTTGTACACTTAGGACTGACAGTATTATTTCACCTTTTAAAATTGCAGATCTAGAGCTTAAAACCGCCCTGTATGCGGATGACCTCCTCTTGTATACTTTAAACCATGTTGAGGCAATCCCGCGGCTATTTGAATTGGCCGAGGAATTTGGAAGGGTATCTGGTTATAAAATCAATAAGGAGAAAACAGATATAATGGGTTGGAATAACTTAATTGCTATACAGGGGGTTAGACAAAAGATTAGGTATCTGGGAATATATTTAACCCAAAATTTGATTGATAACCCTAAAATCAGATGGCAGATAGTAGCAAAGGAAGTGTGTAAGCTACTGTTAAGAAGGGGAAGCTTGCCACTGAATATATATTGGAGAGTAAATCTCGTTAAAATGACTATTATCCCTAAAATAACCTTCCTTTTTAACACCATCCCGCTACCATTTAATCCTAAGGATATCGCTAACCTCCAAGGTATGATTGGATCGTTCATATGGGCCGCAAAATCACCCAGGATTGCCTGGAAGAAATTGAGGGGAGGGCTGAAGATAGGAGGTCTGGCCCTACCCGATTTATTTTTATATTTCCATGCCTTCCTCTTTAAGAACTTTAGAATATTGGCCAATAAACTGGATTCTTCTTCACAGGGCCGCCTTTTTCAGGCAATGTTGCATGATCAGCCACAGGGTCTGGAATTCTTTCTCTTTAAATTCGGGGACCAAAAATTCTACAAAAAAGTCCGCCTTAAGATCCTGCAGGCGGCGCTTAAGAATTGAGGATACATCCGGAGAGCTCTGGGGATACCTAATTATAATGTACAGGCTCCAATTTGGGATTCCCCTGGCACTCCGGAATGTCTTTTAGATCAATTGTCACAGCCACTTAAAGCAGCCTGTTTTAAAATGTGGGGTGACCTTTGTGTTAACTCTTGGCTTATGAATTGGGCGTCCTTTGCGAATTTAACTAACAGGTCCCTAACCAGATTTAAGTTTTACCAGCTGTCTGCGTGGTGGGCAAGACAAGCATGGGGGACTGGAGTGGATACCCTGATCCCAGATTCCAGCTGCAGGGGGGGAGTTTGGAAATGGGATGTCTCCTTCTGGTATAGGACACTCACTGGAGTAAAAGATAGCTTGGACTCTGAACTGGCGAACCTTTGGGGTAATGTTTTAACCTGGAGTTCTGAGGAGGTACAGAGAATATGGATGGATTCATTCTCTATGCATCAGAGAATAATTAAACCAGCAAACCTTAGGAGAAATCATTTGTTTACAGCTTACAGGGTATATTGGACACCGGCTAAATTATCCAGGGTAACATCGGAAAACTACTATTGTCCCAGATGTAAACATCCTAAGCGGATGATCAACATATGTTCATGGACTGCCCAGAGATCTCCAGATATTGGGCGGCTGTATGTAGCTTTTTAGAGGAGGTCCTATCAACGCCGATCATATGTTGTCCTAGATTGTTTTTTTTTTGGCTTGCCACAGCGGTACATTATGAACAACGTTGCTTCACAATTTTTGTTCTATGTGATAGTTATCGCCAGGAGAGAAATGTGTAGAGAATGGAAGTCGGAGGCTCCACCCAGATTTGCTGATTGTTTAAAAAACATCATGATGATCAGTCAGTCAGATATGGCTTGCGACGAAGCGAGTGCCAATAAGATCTGGTCCTCATTAGTGGCCTGGTCGAAGAACTAAAATTGGTCCAACCATTATGCCAGAGGTTTGTGGTCTGGTCCTCCCTGGTACCTATGACGGTCCATCGAAGGGAACGGGAGTTGGACAAGGAGACAGCCTACCTCTGGGTGAACCCTGTACGCTGTACACAGACACCGTGGGCGGAAATCGAGCTTGTTTGTGTGAAAGGCACAGAGAGATCCCATCTAGAGCAAATATCTTCTGGTGGCATGTATGAGGACTAAAAAAAACAACAACAAAAAACAAGCGGAACCTTTGCCAAGGAGAACAACCGGAGAAGCTGAAGGAAGATTACTGACCCTGTTCTGTTTGCTGTTTGGGGTTGGCCTACAGTGGTTACTTGTTGCCAAAGAAAGGAGAAAAATGACTTTGTTGTTTGCTTTGTCATCTTGAGGAAGATCTCCAAGGGCTTGAAATTGAGCTTGCCACCTGTCTAAAGTCTCAGAGACACAAAGACTTCACCCCCAGCTCCCCTCAATTCCCTTGCTTAAAATTCCAACATGCAATGAGGTGCCTGCTGCTGTTTTGGACCTCTAGAGACTGTTTGTTGTTAGGAGCTGGAAGTTCAACGCAAGGAGGAAGAAGCATGTTGCATCCGCACCGAATCCTGATGCATCACCAAGTCACGGAGAAGATGCGTGCAGCATCGGCACCTGGTCCCGACGCATTGCTGAGCCCCAAAGAAGAAGCACGCTGCACCCACACCGAGTCCAGATGCATCGGCGAGAAAATCGTCGCAGCACCTGCCCTGCGGCTGCAAACGTTCACGCATCGTCGCATAGCATCAAGCAACCATTTTGTCGCATTGCACCTGATCGTTACCACTCATCATGGTGCCATCTTTTCACATCGTGACCGGAATGCAGTAAGAAACAGACACATCCCCTCCTATCTGGTAAGGAACAGACGCATCGCCTCCCCTACACTGCAGTAAGGAACAGGTGCCTCACCTCCCCTGAAGCAAGGAATGGATGCATCGCCTTCCCTGAGACCCTTTTGTGTGTTTTGCATGACACATCTAAGAAACTTTGTTGGAAAAGTGTTCCCTTTACAGCTTACATTGAACTGAACCGTTTCTACCATTTAAAAACCTTATTTTTGATACTGTTTTGTGGATTTTTGCTGTTTGGTCTTGTTTAGATAAAGATCACTTACTTTTCTAAACTGGTGTGGTGTCCATTTGTAGTGTTTTCACTGTATTACTGTATGTGTTCACAAATGCTTTACACACTACCTCTGAGGTAAGCGTGCCTGCTCGTGCCAAGCTGCCAAGGGGGTGAGCAGAACTTTTTTTAGCAGTGTACCCCCTTACCCTGACTAGAAGCAAGGGTCCCTATTTGGACAAAGGTACCTACCTCTGCCAACTAGAGACCCCCATTTCTAACACTTAGGATAGGAGACCTCTATGACAACGGACAGTTTCTGACATGAGAGGCAGCCGAGGCCGCCTCTGATCTGGTAAATGGCAGTTCCTGTAGTATGTAAACATATCAGCTGTTGCCTGAGAACAATGGCATTCCTTTCCTGAGGAGCCTCTCAGCACCTCAGTGCTAACGGTAATGTTATACATGACAAGAGAAAGACGCCTAACTTCCCACATTTATGGAGCACTCTGCAATGACCTCCCCAGGGGTACTCTCCCGGTGGAGACAAGGTGAGAGGAAGTGGTGGACGGACCCATATCAGAATGAGAGTGGTTAAAAATTCATGAAGGGGTCCGGAAGGTGAGCTCTCATATGCAATTTAAATGAATGCAATTTAATATCGTTCACCGAGTATATCTAACACCACGGACCCTCTGTAAAATTTACTGAGATTTAATGATTTACTCAAATGCATGCCCCATATGTAGTGAGACAGAGGTACTCTTCTTGCTTAATGCTATAGGGCATCCCCTGCACTAACACAATACTGAGAGGGTACACTGGAGGGACTATACACAGTCAAAGGGTGGACAATCCCCCGGAAAATACGGTCTGTACTGTTGGGACTGTTACCCACTCCTTAGACCAAAAAACGAAGCAGGCGGTTTGTGCTTCTGGGATTAGCACTAGCAAAAAGATGTGTTAGAATCTCGTGGCTCAGCCCAGTCCCCCCTAGGATGGATGGGTGGCTGCGAGACATATGTGAATGTGCAACTGCAGAATAAATCCGTATGAAGCAGGTCAGATGACATGAAAAGCTTGAAGACGATGTCGGATTCATGGGCAGCTATACGAGCAGACTTAAGAGACCCACAAACCTTGGACGCAGAGGAGTTTTGAGGTAGTGATGGGAATGATGGCTGATCTCTGAAAGAAAAGACGAGTGGTAGTGAATAAGAGGGAGCTAAATAATTACTCCAAAGTATTAAAACCAGCCTTAGACACGCACACTGATAATTGGGACCATGACATGGGCAGGAAGGGAGGGGGAGGGGTGTTACCATTGTTTTGTTTCTCATGGAAGTCATAGTAAGGATATGACAAGAGGATGGCAATACCAATAGATGTGAAATGAAATGAAATGAAATGAAAAAGAAGATTAATAAAGCGCACTGCGACCAAGCGGCTTCCTGGCGCTGAGACCAAACTAGACTCTAAGGAGGAGACCAAGGGAGTTCAACAGGGGAATGCCTGGGAGAACAGAAAAGTTTTCAAAGCTTTACAGAAGTGAGCATAGGTGGGAATAGAACGAATAGAGAGAGGAAGGGTATTCCAGAACTGGGGGGCCAGAACCGAAAAGCGAGTGCCCCCCGTTCTAGATTTACGAAAACGGGGGACATGCAGGAGGGAAAGAGAAGAGGAACGAAGAGTACGGGTGGGAGTGTAAGGAGTAATCAAAGAACTAATGAAGAGGGGGGCTGAGTGTGTATAGGCCCGAAAGGCCAAACAGGCCAATTTGAAAAATGATCTGAGGTGCACGGGGAGCCAATGGAGGGCCTTAAGTGCAGGCGTGATATGGGATGATTTGGGGAGGCGGAGGATGAGACGGGCAGCCTGATTTTGGATGGCCTGTAGGCGGCGGATTTCATAAGCAGGAATGCCTACATACAGACCATTCCCATAGTCAAGGCGAGAGGTGATCAGGGCCAGGACTATGGTTTTAAGGGCGTCCGCTGAGAAATACCGGGAGATCTTCCGGATGAGACGAAGGGGCAAAAAACAAGAGGATACAACGGAGCTGACTTGGGCATGCATGGTAAGGTCATGGCTGACCTTAATGCCCAAGGTCCGAACAGAGGGGACCGGAGAAGGGGGGGAGCCGAAGTAGGGGGGCCAGTGAATCGAGGACCAAGGGTTGGAGGGACCACCCATGAGGACGAGCTCCGTTTTGTCAGGATTGAGCTTTAAATGATTGGTGCTCATCCAATCAGAAATAAAAACTAAAGTGGAGCAGAATTTAGGAAGAGAAATCGAGGGAGAAGAAAGATCAAAGACGAGCTGGAGGTCATCCGCGTAATTGTACACAGAGACCCCCAGCTCGCGAAGGGAAATGATGAGAGGGTGGATATAGAGGTTAAAAAGAAGAGGGGAGAGGGAAGAGCCTTGAGGGACCCCACAGGTGACTGGACGAGGGGGAGCGGAGAAACTCGAGAGGTGAACCGCTTGGGACCTGCCCGAAAGAAAGGACGCCAGCCAAGAAAAGGCTACGCCACAGATGCCTGCTGCGCTGACACGGTCGAGAAGGGTGGCATGGTCGACCGTGTCAAATGCAGCGGAGAGGTCGAGGAGAACCAGGGCTTGGGGAAGATTGGTAACCGCTTTCCCCTTGAGTTCGTCCAGGACGGCGATGATAACTGTCTCCGTAGAGTGTCCTGGTCGAAAGCCTGCCTGATGGGAAGCCAGGAGGTGGTTCTCCTCGACATAAGAGGACAGGCAAGAAGTAACATGGCTTTCAAGGATCTTCCCCAAGTAGGGGAGAAGAAAAATAGGCCGGAAGTTAGAGGGGAGAGAAGAATCTAGTCCGGGTTTCTTAAGAATGGGAAGAACCCTTGCGTTTTTAAAAGAGGAAGGAACAGAACCCAAGGTCAAGGAAGCATTAAGAAGGGTATGAGGAGGGGCGGGACAGTTGGTGAAAAGAGCTTTAAGGATCCGTGCCGGGGCACAGTCCGCTGGCGAGCCAGATTTGACTTTAGAAAGCAGATTAAGAAAGCAATCTATAGAAATAGGAGAAAAATGGTCCATTGACGAGGAAGGCAGGGGAAGGGAACAGGGAACACCAGTATGTTGTGCCAAGGGAATATTGGCCTTTATATTGGCGATCTTGTCAATAAAATAATCATTAAGTGAGAGGCACCCTGAAATTTCAGCTCCTTGACCATCCACCAATACCCAATGTGGATTACTTGGTGGCCCGTTCGTACATGGTCTATGATTGTTGATATGGATAACAGAGGAAGGGTGGGAAAGAGGCCCACACATTAAGATTCCTAATTGTGTAACTTGCTTTTATAAATGTAAAATGGCAATAAAGCTGTTTAAAAAACAGCTTTTACATGGCAAATCCAGCTACAAGTAAAAGTGCCCACACAGAATCTGTACTACCAAACATTATCTATGTTTGAAAATGTATTTCTTAACATGAATGAGAATGTTGCGTCAATACTTGTCAACATATCAAACAAACTGTAGGAATACATATGTATCAGTGCTATGAGATGTTTAAGTAAATGTGCTGGGATGTGACTGTCTATTTTAGTATCTCTAAGACTTTCTTAATATTTATGTAAGTGGCTATAAACAAACACCTCAGTTCCGGTGGTACAGAAAAGAGAGCAATATAGCTCTGGCTACAACTCTGTTTGAATCTGCTAAATGCTCAAATAATTTCTTGCTACGTGACTGCATGTATAAGTGCTTCCGTAGCTGTCTGACAAAGCAGTGTAACAGAACTACAACACCCAGAATTCAAAGAGAAGCACTCTTTGAGAACAACACATCATACATGCATGTGTAAATATTTCCACATCTTCTAATGTCTTGCTAACTAAATGTTTAACTCTTAATGTACAGTGTTTTTACTAAGATAAACATCATGTAGTAAGCAGCAAATGTACAACATACTACTTCAAAGCAACATATTGTAAACCAACTTCTACCACACCTAGTCTGCAAATCAGACAAACTGCCACATTCTCATACACTCAGAAAGCTCCTTTCTCACCTTTTAATAAGCATACAAAGCCACTCATAAACCCACTCATGCATTACCTTATTTAGTTCCAATATTTTCTAACAAATATTTAATACTCGCTTATAACATTCTCACATGCAAATACACCTGTTCAATCAGTTTTTTCTCCAAATTAAGTTCACATAGCTGAAAATTGTGTTTGTCGATCAAATATTATTTTTTGGTCTTATCAGGTAGATATAATACCGTCAGAAAATGTAAAAACTAAGCATAATAATGCCACACCACTCTCACACAAAGCAACTATTAATAGCAGCATGTTCAACTTTGCACCCTCTGATAGTGGGGAAGGCAGCCAATTGCCAATAAAAACATAGCTTTCATTTTTTTATGTTGTCACTCCATTCCTGAATGGTTAGTATGTGCTAACCCTTTCATGCACCTTTATAAAGAAGCTGATATGTGTGGGTGTTTAGCACACTTCTAACATTCGGCTACACTTGGGCTACATTTGGATGATATTTGTGCTACATTTAGGTTCTTTTCTCTCTGGTGGCCATGTTGGGAGACTTATTTATTATGAAACCCCCTAGTCTCATTTACTGCATTATCTTCAGTAGAAAATGCTTTTAGTTTTCCACTTCAGTTCCCTCAAGATGGCAGTCAGATGTGCTGCACTTTTGGCATAAATTTAGAATGTTATCACTCTAGTTGCTCATCAGAACACTGTAGTAAACTGCTGACACCAGGGAGCTAACTGGCAGTCAACGGTTTGTTTTGAAAGTGCATGTTTCAGTTTACATGTCAGAATAGCTAAATAAAATAGAAGAGAAAAATATTTGACAACTCACTTAAAAAAGTGTCCTAATTATTCTTTCTACATCACTAACCATAATTTCTAAGCCAACATGAACTCCCTCATTGTGTTTCTTTCTAAATTACATTTTACCAGTTTGATTCAGTCAGGATGGTTTCAGGTGTGCCATACTTTTGTCATAAATAATACTGTTAGTGTTCCAGTTGTTCTTTAGAACTCTCTGGGAGGCTGCTGTAGAACACACAGGAATCAACTGACAGGATTCTCCTGTTGGAAGTACGTATTTTACTGAGAATGCCAGACTTCATTCTCATATGGCCTAAAAAAAAGGGGGTCATTGCGATGGAGGTCAATCGTATGTTCATGCCCGTGTTGTGGCCCAGGATAAACCCACATTGATCTTCATGTATCAAGAGGGGAATATATGAGGACAGACGCCCAGCCAATACTTTGCACAAGATTTTTACATCTGATTTCATCATGGTTAATGGACGAAACGCCACCGGGTCCTCCTCATCACCCCCTTTTTTTAAGAGCATACAGATCTCCCCCTCTCACATGAAGTAAGATTCCCTGCTCAAATCCCTCTTCAACACCAGTAACAAAGGCGGAGCTAGCTTCTCCATGTAGGTCTGATAGAATTTCAGAGGGAATCTTTCCCCCCGGGCTTTGGCCCAAGGAAACTTTTGCAATGCCTCTAGTATTTCATCTAGCGGCAGCCGGGTGTCCAATTCCTCCATCGCCTCCCGTAGGAGATGGGTCCGCGCCAGACCATGGAGGAAGGGAATATAGCGGTCCACACAAATGGTGGAATCTGCTGTGTACACCCTCTGTAGGTGCTGTTTAAAGACTTCTGTTATTCCCACCCTCGTGTAAACCACGCCCCCCGTGGGGTCACGCAGACAGATCAGTAATTGTGGAGCCTGCTCCGTCCTTAGTATCCAGGCCAGTAAGCAACCAGATTTGTCCCGTTAGGCATGAAACCGTTGGTGATTGTGGCTGAGCATATATTTTCCAGCGTGTCCTTTGTGTCATGTTCTCTAATCTCTTGCTCTCGGCCATCTGTGTTAGAGAGCTCCGGGTCACCCGACTGAGCCTCTACTAGGTTATCCTCCCCTTTTCTTAGCTCCTGTTGTAGCAGGAGCTTAATCCCACAAATCAACCTTATCGACTCCCCCGTATCACTGCATTCAGTGTCTCCCATTCTGTGGCTCTTGGTAATGGTCAAACTCCAGTTGTGCGTCATGTAGTCTGTTATTGCCAGGTAGAGCACCACCCTTCCCTCCTGCGCTTCCAATATGTCAGGTGGCATCCTCCATCCCGAGGCCCCGGCATAGGGGGATTTCACTGAGCTATGTAGCTAACCAGGGCGTGATGCGACAGGAATCCGTCTAAGTTGGTTCACTCCAACAATGGGAAAGCCGGCACAGCAGTACCCTATCTAATCGGCTATGCACATTGTGGGTCGGTGAGTAACACATGAACACCTTCTGTGCTGGTTGCCTATCACGCCAGGCACAGCACAATCCCAATTCTCCCATCACAGCGCACCGTTTCTTTGTCATTTGAGGTGTTGTGCCACTCCTGGGCTGGTGCCTATCTAAGTCAGGATCTAGGAAGCAGTTGAAGTCCCCGAGCCACAGGAGTGGCACCTCTAGATCCGATGGCTACTAGGCCTAATATAGTCTGATAAAAGGCAGGTTCATCAGTAATTGGTGCATAAGTGTTCAGTATTGCAATCTCGTACCCATCGAGAATGCCTTTTACCAATACAGACCGGCTGTCCACATCAGCATCCATGTATTGCAGGGTGAACAGGATCCCCAGGGCCACCAACTCCGGAGTCCATCTAGCATATGTTGACTAAGAGGGATGAAATATATGGCCCCGTCATTCTCTTGCCATTCTAGCAGCCACATAGTGGGCCAAGTGTGTTTCCAGTAAGCAAGCAATCAAGATACGGTGCAGTTTTAAGAAGGAGAGCACCCTGTGACGCTTTTTGCTAGTTCCTAGCCCCCCGGACAATCCAGCTGAGGAACCTAACCTCCACTGTCATACCGGCTCATCTCGAAATCTGCGCTGCGTCCAGACCCCCCTACACCATCAACACTCCCTGCCTGCCCAAGCTACCCTCATGGTGTGCACAACCTTGAATACACTGTAAAATAAAACTCCCCACCCATGGACAACATACATGCAGAAATGCTAGCCGTATTGACCAACCCATGCTCATGCCAGGATGTGCACTGCTTCCCCATTAGCTCAACCGGGGCTTGTAACTAAACACTTCAGTGCAACGTACCCCTGGCATGCCCACCGAACACTTACTAGCAATTGCTTGTGGAAACATTATTATCTTCCCCACAGTTCCATGCGTTAGGATCAATCTAAGGAGGCACACACTCCCACACTCAAGTCACCCCATAATTTTGTACTCATCTGCATCCCTTTAACCCCTCTAGGCCCCCCAGACTAGCCAACCCCTCCTCCCGGCCAGCTGAGACCCTAGGAGCGGACATGTAGCAACACACTCAGGCAAAGTGTGAACTATGAGGAAGAGCCATCTCCTAGTCCCCATCTTCCATCATTGTCTGAGGTGTTATGTCAATCGTTAGGTCAGGCACCTGCGACTGATCATCATGATTCAGAGTTGTGACCAAAGAAGGAGTTCCCAGGCCGTCCACATCAGCCTCCACGTATTGCTGGTTGGACGGGATCCCCAGGCACACCCACACCAGAGTTCCTCTAGCGTATGCTGAATAAGAAGAATTAAATACTTGGCCCTACCATTTTCTTGCCACTCCAGCAGCCCAAGAGTCATCCAAGTGCGTTTCCTGTAAGCAAGGGATCACTATACGGTGCCGTTTTAAAAAGGAGAGCACCCTGTGTCGCTTTGTGCTAGTACCTAGGCCTTGTTCATTCCAGCCGAGGAACCAGTCCTCCAGCAGATCACAGATCAGCTTGTGTTTCAGGAAGCTAGGCCAGAGACCCCCTTAAGGCAGCAGGGTGAATCACCAGTTTGCGCTGGTTTTCAGGATGACTGCGACAGGATAGCACAGGATTTCCCAGGCAGGCCGGCCTGGAGCTCAGAGGTTCACGTCCTGTCGGCCATGTTGCTTGGCCACGCCCCCTGGTTTTTACAATATTATATTAAACTAAAAAATCACATTGCAACTACTCATTGTAAAGACCATGCACAGTGAGCATAATGGTACCTTAGCCGGATTAGGGAGGTCAGACATTCTGCCTAGACCTTGCTCTGTACAGCCAAAGTCAGTGTGGAGTTAGTGCAGTGGCATAGCCATCCTCACAGAGCCCACTGTGCCCATCTAAAGGCCATCTTAAGGCCCTGCACAGGTGATTTGTTTCACATACGCTGATGCAAGACCAGGCCATACTGGGGGTTGGTTGTGCAAGAGATTGGGCACAGAACCTTGCAGAAGTCCAAGCCAGGCACTGCTTAGGTAGGTTTTATAGGAGGTCTATGTAGTATATCATCAAAAACCAAACACTTACTAAATAAAGCTTTGTTAATGCTGTTTTGATTTCTTCTGCTCATAGGACATAATGTTTGTTTAAAAAAACCTAAGCCAGTCACTTATGGTATGGCCAAATATTTCATTCTTATTCAACATACACTAGAGGAACTCTGGTGTGGGTGGCCCTGGGGATCCCGTTCAGCCAGCTATACGTGGAGGCTGATGTGGACGGCCTGGGAACTCCTGCTGTGGCCACAAATCTGAATTCTGTTAATCAGTCACAGGTGCTGGGCTCCACAATTGACATAATACCTGAGACATTGATGGAAGAGGCCACAAGGGCCGATGGGGACTGGGAGATGGCTCTTCGCATAGTTCACACTTTGCCTGAGTATGTTGCTGCATGTCCGCTCCTGGGGTCTCAGTTGACCAGGGGGAGGTGTTGGGTGGTCTGGGGGGCCTACGAGGATGAGAGGGATGCATGTGAGTCTAACATTATGGGGTGAATTGTGTGTGGGAGTGTGTACCCCCTTAGATTGATCCTAACACATGGAACTGTTGTGAAGATATTGATGTTTCACAAGAAATGGCTAGAATGTTTTGAGTGTGCATGGCGGGGGGTTTGTTGCACTGAAGTGTTTAGTTACAAGCCACAGTTGGGCTAATTGGGAAGCAGTGTACGTCCTGGCATGAGCATGGGTAGGTCAATTCGGCTAACATTTCTGCATGTATGTTGTCGATGGGTGGGATGTAGGGAGTTTTGTTTTACAGTTTATTCAAGGTTGTGCCCTCCATGAGGATAGCTGGGGCTGGGAGTGTTGATGGTGGAGGGGGTCTGCAAGCAGTGTAAATTTTGAGATGAGACAGTATGACAGTGGAGGTTAGGTTCCTCGGCTGGAATGTCTGGGGGCTAGGTACTAGCAAAAAGCATCACAGGGTCCTCTCCTTCTTAAAACTGCACCATATCTCAATTGCTTGCTTACTGTAAACACACTTGGAAAACTCTGGGGCTGCTAGAATGGCAAGCCAAGGCCAGATATTTCATTCCTCTTAGTCAACATAAGCCAGAGGGACTCCGGTGTGGGTGGCCCAGGGATCCTGTTCACCCCGCAATATGTAGAGGCTGATGTGAACAGCCATTTTGTATTGCTACAAGGAATCCTTGATGGGCACGACATTGCAAAACTGAACACTTATGCGCCAAACACTGATGAACCTGCCTTTTATCAGACTATACTAGATCTGGTAGCCATCGGATCTAGATGTGATACTCCTGTGAATCAGTGACTTCAACACCTTCCTAGATCCCGAATTGGATAGGCACCCAACCAGTGGTCAAACAAAACCGCATATGACAAAAAAAACTGTGCGCTGTGATGGGAGAATTGGGATTGCGCTGTGCCTGGCGTGATAGGAACCCAGCACAGAAGGTGCTCATGTGTTACTCACCCACCCACAATGTGCACAGCAGATTAGATAGGGCACTGGTATCTGCGGAGCCGGCTTTCCCATTGTTGGAGTGAACCAACTTAGACGGATTCCTGTCGGATCACGCCCCGGTTAGCGACATAGCTCAGTGAAATCCTCCGATGCCGGGGTATCGGGATGGAGGATGCCACCTGACATATTGGAAGCGCAGGAGGGAAGATGAGGTGCTCTCCCGGGCAATAACAGACTACATGACTCACAACTGGAGTTTGACCTTTACCAGAGCAACAGAAAGGGAGACACTGAAAGCAGTGATACAGGGGAAGCTATGGGGTTAATTTGTGCGATTAAGTACCTGCTACTACAGGAACTAAGAGAAGGGGAGGATGACCTAGTAGAGGCTCAGTTGGGTGACCCAGAGCTCGCTAACACAGATGGCCGAGAGGAAGATATTAGAGGACCCGACACATAGGACACACTGGACAAATATACGCTCAGACGCTATCGCCAACGGTTTCACGCCTAAGGGGACAAATCTGGTCGCTTACTGGCCTGGATACTAAGGAGGAAGCAGGCTCCACAATTACTGATCTGTCTGTGTGACCCCACGGGGGACAGGGTTTACACCTGGGTGTGCATAATGGAAGTCTTTAAACAACACCTACAGAGGGTGTACACGGTGGATCCCACCATTTGTGTGGACCGCTATATTCCCTTCCTCCAGGGTCTGTCGCGGACCCACCTCCCACCGGAAGGGATGGAGGAATCGGACACCCAGCTGCCGCTTGATGAAATACTAGAGGCATTGCGGGAGTTTCTTTGGGCCAAAGCCCTGGGGGGGACAGGTTTCCTCTGAAATTCTATCAGACATACATGGAGAAGCTAGCCCCACCTCTGTTACAGGTGTATGAAGAGATGTTTGAGCAGGGAATCTTATCACCCTCCATGTGGGAGGGGGAGATCTGTATGCTCTTGAAACAAGGGGGTGATAAAGGGGACCCGGTGGCGTTTTGTCCATTAATCATGATCAATGCAGATGTAAAAATCTTGTGCAAAGTATTGACTGGGAGTCTGTCTCCATATATTACCCTCTTGATAAATGAGGATCAATGTGGGTTCATCCAAACCACAACACTGACATGAACATATGACGCTTAACCCCATTATGTATGAGGTCCGGGACTCAAATGAGGAACTAACTCTATCCGCCGTGGATCTCAAGAAAGCATTTGATACCGTTGACTCTGGGTACCTGCTGGAAGTATTGAGATAAGCAGGGTTTTGCCTGTGGTTCTGTAAATGGGTAAAACTCCTCTACACAGACCAGTGTGCTTCTGTGCGGGTGGGCCCATATCGGTTGTAGATGTGGACACTGGAAAAGGGTACACGCAGGTCTACCCAGTGTCATTGCTGCTTTTAGCACTGGCCATTGTGCCGCTTGTGCATTTGGCACATAGGTACCTCGTGTGTTGGGGCATTGGGGGGGGGGGAGCCTACAGATGGTCTTGTTGTATGCAGATGATACCCTATTTTATATCTCCCCCCCACTGCGAGGAGATGCCTAGGCTACTTCAGCTCGTAGAAGACTTCAGTGAGTGTTCGGGCTTACAGTTAAATAAGCGCAAATATTTGCTCTTCCCCCTGGCTGGCTTGGCTGCATGCCCACTGGAGCGGCTTCCGGACCTTGGGCTGAGATAGGAAACTGGTAACTTCAGATATCTGGGGGTGCAGTCTCTGCATCTCAATGTGTGCAGGGTGGTAAAGGCACTCAAGGGATCAGTGGTATTCTGGTACTCGTTGCTGCTATCTCTTATGGGCAGGTTGGCTGTTTTTAAGATGGTGGTGTTGCTGCAGTGCCTCTACGTGCTCCAGAACATGATGTGTAACATCCCCATGCATGTCTTTAGAAAACTGAACTCAGTGCTGGTCTCCCTGCTTTGTGCGGGCCATTGCATCAGGGTAGCCTTGCATGTTTTAACATGGAGGTATGAGGAGGGGGACTTGAAGCTCCCAGGCTGGACCTCTATTACAATGCCACACAACCTGCAGCATGCTACCTGGTGGCTAGATGAGGGTGACAACTGGGAAAAAAGGCTTCTAAGGTTACGTGTCCAGCAAGATAGACTCTAAAGTACTCTAATGGTTGGTGCTGGAGTTGTAGTTGGCGTGCCGTACGTGGTCAAACAGACTGCCCAAGTGTGGCAATAGTTCATGGAATGCATACTGAGGCATGCACCGTTTCACAGGGAACTCCCCATATGGATACTCACCCCAGTACAGATAATGATGGAGTGGATGTCGTTTCAGGTATGGTTGGAGGGGGTTGTCGGGTGCTGGCACATGTGTACCCAAACAAAATGTTTATCTCATATGAGCAGGCTCGAGACTGTTTTGAGCTGACCACAGGTTAGTTTCTTCAATATGCCGACCTTTTGGATCACACTAATTCAACATGGCTCACATACCCAAACATCCCACTGGCAACACAAACGCTGGACATAATGCTTACTTGCCGTTCAGGCTGTCGGCTTATCTCCCTCATCTATAGTGAAATGAGATCGGATGCGATAGGCCCAACCCCTAGGACTCGCTCAGCCTGGGCTGGGTATCTGTCAGACCCTTTGTTTGAGCCAAAGTGGAAGGCTATTCATTCACTCACCCGCAAAGTGTCTTGTAATGCGCGCTTCAAGCTGCTACACTCCAGCTATCTACATTGCACATAAATTACTCTTATGAGCCTGAGCCACATTGATCCCACGCGCTCTGGAGCTTGCCCTTTTTGTGGCTTCACAGGGGCAGATTTCCTGCACCTGGCCTGGTGTTGTCCCAAGGTACACTGATTCTGGATCAGGGTAGTGGAGGGGATAAGGGGGGTGGGGGGCGGTCTTCGGGTGCAGGTTTCACAGTATCATTGTTTACTTGGCCTTGTGGCAAAACCTAAGATATGCAAACAGGAGTATAAATTACTAAAACTCCTCTTGGTTCTGGCTAAGGGCAGGGTGGCATTAACTTGTTTGATAATGCTCTCCTCCTCCATGGATGCCTGGATAAGGGATGTGTGTGAGTGGTCCTTGTTTGAGGAGATGCACATGAAGGCTAGTAGAAGGGATGAGAGGCTCGAGGAGGACCTCAGGTCCTATAAGGAGTTGTGTTATGGGTTTCTGAACCCTGTGGGATGCTTGAGTAAGCAGCATGGTTTGGACTCCAGTGGTTGTACATCAGAGGAGGATGCCTGTTGAGGCCTCAATATTCTTATGGCCTGGCTAAAACTGTCTAATAGCTGAGAAAATGGATAACATTGATGTACTGTGTTGTGACCCTGCTTTCTGTCTTCGAACTCTCCTTGCTGTTCTCTTAATACTGACAATCTCTGCCTCTATTGGTTGTGCTGTTATGTAAAAACTAAAATCAAGTTAAAATATATATATATATAGTAAAAACCTGTGCACTGCAAAACCACCGAGCCTTGTTAGAAGTCCAAGCACTTATAATCAATTACAGAGACCTTTTACTTCTTCAGTTGAAATTTACTGTGCAGAAATCACATTTTAAACCAAATTCACATTCCATCTAAAAATGAATCTTTGGGTTGTGTGAAGTCAATTGATTGCTGGAAAAAAAAACATATGAAACATATGATTACAAGTCCAAAACACAATGCAGGATGGTCCACAAAGACGAATTGTGCATTAGTATATACCCACATGAGTATGTCTACACCTAAACTTCTCAGGAATTGAATTTACCATATTCATTCAGATGTTGTCACCTGCATGTAGACTTGCGAGTCTCAACAATTTCATATTAGAGATGGAGACTTAAACAACTGTATATATGAATGAATAGCTCTAAGCTGTAAGCTCTAAGCTGGTGATCTCTGCCACCAGGATGGAGAGCTCCTTATAGAGTGTAAAGTAAATTTTAAGAAAGTTAATTTTAAATTTAAAAAAGATTATTTATTATTTTAATTAAAACATAATAAATCAGATTTCCTAAACTCTTATTCACCTAGACCTACTACAGTAACAAGGGACAAAATACATGCACTCAATATTAACATCTTATATTTTAACTTACACATTTTTTTATTTGTATTTACATTTTTTCATTAAATTAAATTAAGTTGTAGGTTACTTTTGCTTCCCCATACCTTTCAGTATCATCTGTGTTCAATGTGACATAGTCTCAGGTGCTAGTTATGCATTATTTATGTGTGATTTAATATTTTAAAATTAATTCCCAAAATATTTTATTAAAATGTTTTTACAAAAACATGCTTTTATGTTTTAGTTGTAAAAATATTTAAAATAGAGTACATTCAAGCCTTTTTTGTCTTTAAAACAATGATAGCATATTTAAATGTCTATTTTGTGACTTGCCATACTCTCATGTGGATGTGTGCTTCGTCCTCTTATGCTGGTGTGTGTTTTGTATTTGTATGTCCTTTTCTAAACCTCTCCTTTAATTCTCTTAATTTACCCATTTAGAAGTCAGCATTCCCAGATTTCCAACCACCCCCTCTTGTCCCTCCAACATTTACTGCTAAATTGTAAACCTAAACGCATGGATATCTCCTTTAACAGAAAACCTCCGTACAGAAAAGATAGGAGAGGTGGATGTGGAGATCTCTACCCTACTGTTTGTGAACTGCATTTTAAAGTATTTTAAATTACCACTAATGTATGCCCTCCAAAAAATCTTGAATTTGCAAAGAAAAAAAATAAATTGTATGTATGGGAATGTTGATTTTTTTATATTAAACAAAGGAACATGATACCGTTTAGATGATCTGGGTACAATCTATCTGACATGCTTACTGCAGCGTCAATGTTTTAACCTGGGGAACCAATTGCATTGAAAACAAGTTTATTTTGTATTCATCTCGAAATGATTTAATGCATACTTGAATTCAAACACTAACATGCCAAAAAACGGTTTCAGATATTTCTGCTCTAAAAAAATTGAGGCTATTGTAAATGATTATTACATTTATATTTTTTCAACTCCTCTGTTTATTCCTCCAACATGGTATACATTGTAGCAATTGAAATAACTTTTCCCAATCAAAATAAAGGCAATAAAAATGGTACATTACCAAGTAAATATCGGATTATGGTTAGTTCTGTTAGAGCACTGTTTCTATTTAATTTGATGTGATTTGTTTTGATTTATTAGTGGCTTAAATAAATGTCTGACATACAGTGTTTGCTTGTAGTAATTGGATTTTGGCTTAAGAAGCATCTGAGGAAATATCTAAAGTAGGTATCGGTTCATGTTGCATGCTTAAGCAAATTATTGAGATTTTTACATCAAATCGTGATGTCAGGCCAAATATTTAACTGATACACGGGTGGATTATGGAAAGTAAAAATCTAACATTATATTTATTCTGTCAGTGTTGCTCACTACATTGTTAACCCAATATTTAAAAAATATATATCTTTGTGAATCCCATTCAATTTTTAAACATATAGTATTGGTATATACTCTAATTAAGATTAGATTCTCTTTTTCCCTTATATATCTACACAGATGTTCTATACATTTATGTATTTATTTATTTATGTTGTTAATGGAAAACCTTTATATCTACCTATGTTCAAGAGTGACATTTTTTTCTGAATTTTCCACATCACTTCAACAGGTATCTCACTTTATACAACTCCTTTGGGTAGGTCGGAGCTTTTATGGAGTCAGCTTGGGGCAGCAAAGAACAGACAGAAGGTTGAGGTCAGAACTACTTAATGCAAACACATTTTAGTATAATAAACTAATAAACATAGTAAGCTGGTAACATATATGTTTATGTTTGTGTTTGTTACTCTAATTACAGCTGTACAAATATGATTACATGTTCTCATGATATCAAGATCTGATATTTGAAATAAGAGGGAGAACTGTTGGGGTCTGGATAACTGCTCCCACCTACATATGGCCTTCCCTTAACATGAAAACCATCTGCCAAAATGTGCATATCTAAATTTTTTATGCAAGTCAGCTGTAAGGTGCAATCAGATGATAAAGGCGGCCAAAAGAACACATTATGGATGCAATAGTGCAGATACAATTTACTACACTTATAAATAAAACATAATTGTCAATATGAGCTTGAAAACAACATGACGTAACACGTCAGGGATGTGTTAAAAGGAAAAGCAAAAGCATTTTGCATTAAACGTGCTAGTTTTCATTCTTTTAGGTATGTGGTGGATGCCTTTTGGGTTTCTAGGATAATTGTTACTTTGTGACCTCAGCCTTTCTAGTCAGTGGTGACCAACTGACCCACTCCAAAAACTATCCTGGTCAAACAACTACCTGTTCCTACAATGAACTGCAAGATCATATATATGTGTTACAAGTCCTCATGCCAATTCTTCCTTTTAGGTGATGGGTTATATAAGACCTAGGTGTCTCATATAAAACATGAGGTAGGAAAGAATAGTTCAGAGAGATTGAGAATCTTTGATCCTCTGGGCTGTTAAAGCACATTTCTATTAAATGTACTTGATTTAGATAAATGGAACTCCCTATGCAAATCTTATGACTGGATTTATTTTCATCTAGAATAAGGCACTGTGGTATTGCTTTTATTTTAAGGAAACTTTGAGGGGAAGGAACTGGATCACAGTGCAGTAAAACCTAGGTAGAGAATGCATCTGAAATTTAGCTGTATTTGTCTAACATATGAATAATTGCACTCTCCAGTCATGCTCAGATTTTATGGACATGGGAATTGCTCTTGGACTGAGGAAGCAACCCTCTTACTGACCTACAGGAAAATAAATGTCTAGGTCCTGTTTAGTGATTTCTACCTACTGTTAGGAATGTTTCTTCTGAGGGCCGATTACTGTCCCGAACAAATTGGTTTCGGAATAGCTTCCAAATGAATCGTGTCCTGTGAGTCCGGATGACCGATTACGATGCTTCCCAACATCGTTCAGTCGGATCGTATTGACCTCAATGAGAGCCTGTGTCCTGAACGAGAACACAGGCTCCTGCTGAAAAAAGGGGCTGTTGGAGAACACCTTGCACCCTGTGACAGGCGCCATATGGTTCCTGCCACAAGGTGCAAGGTGTTCCCCAACTGCTCCTTTTTTCAATGGGAGCCAGTGTTCTCGTTCAGAACAGAGGCGCCCATTGAAGTCAATGCAAGTCCGACCAAACGATGTTGGGAAGTATCGTAATCGGTGACTGCCACATTGTGCATGGTTGGGAAAAGAGGGTTCCCTGGGTACCCCACAGGCTACATTAGTACGTCTCCATGTGAAGGGGGCCCACAACGGGCTCTCAAATACAGATTCCGGCAGCCGTTTTGTTTCGTGCAAACCGAATTGGAACGGCTGTTCGAATCAGTCATCATAATCGCTCTTTGGAAACCATATCCATAGAGGTGTACGAATCAGCTCTGAAAGACTCAGGCTGTCAGGATGCCTTTCGGAACCAATTCAGTCTGCTCAAATGGTTTCCTGGCATTGTAATTGGTCATTAGGAAATCTGTATGATTCGGTAGGAAACAAGAGTTCTGAATCAGATGGTGCAAGACCGATTCCCATCCGGAGCCTTTCCTAATGACATCGTACTCGGCCCCTAAGTAGGGAGAATGTGGATAATCCTGAAGACACAGGGTGTTATTTCAGCCTGGAAGAATTCATCAAAACAGTTGTTACTAGAAATCTGCCTATAGACCTGACTGCAGCTGTTGGGACGGCTCTTCTACCACTTTAACCTATAGCCTTAAATCCAAAAAGACATTCATGAAAGTACAGAGACTGTTAAAATGTCTCAGAAGGATTTATAGTCCTTTTTCTGGAAGTTCAAACTTCAAAAATGTCCTCCATAGAAGTCTATGACATGTCATGCAAACCTGACAAGGGCATACCCTCCAAAATTGTATCTTATTATATTGTCCTTCTCTTTGCTGCACAGTTTGAGGCTCCAGCAGTAATTCAGAAATAAGATACCTGACCTTGAACAATCACATCTTGCAGCCTTGGCCAGCTAACCTTTTTATAAAATAATACGGCAGATTAATGAATTGTGAGGAGAAAGGCTCCAAAGTGTGTCAAATGAAGATGTGACCTCCACAGTTGTATTTTCGTGGGTTATCCTACTGTATATTTTACCTTTAAATGTGAGGCACCAGCTGGACATGGAAACAGAAAAGCTACTTTTCTTTGCCTTGCGGATGACTTTCAACTTTCAGAACAACGACGAAGTCAGAAGGTAAAATGTTATACTGGGATGAACCGTAAAGCCCCGCCCAAAATTGCTACATTGCTGGTCAGTTGCAAAAAAAAGCCTAAGCCCCAGTCCTTACCAATCCTTAATAAGAGTGAAACACCATGCTGAATCCAGTCTTGTATGTGTATAAGGCCAAGGAAAACCCTGGACTATCAGATGCACAGCTAGTGGGCTGTGTGCCTTTTACAAAAGTTACCTTTTTACATAATCAAATAAGTTGGGTGTGTAATCATATTGCTTTTAATGCACAAAATTATATATACTAAGTAGAAAGCATAATCAAAAATTCCTCCAAATGCATTACTTTTTATGATCAAGCACTGATGTTTACATATTAACTGAAAAATGTTCTTGAAACAAATTCAACAATTCACATTGTTTTCAGAATTGCCTTGATGAGCAAACTTGAAATTATAAAACTTATGTGCGTTTGTCCCAATGCATTTCGGGTTCAAACTGAACCCTTCTTCATGGGGTGCACAGTTCAAGAATATATAATGAGAGTCTTGAGATGATGAAATTCTGGTTCGAAGTCTCTACGGGACCTAGAAAACAGCAACAGCAACAAATGGATATATATATCCAACACTTACATTATTTACATACAGCTCCAGAAGAAACGATAAAGCTGGGGAGCCACAGAGGAATAGCCTTCACATGTGCCATTGCCAGTCAGCCCCTTAGGATGTATAGGACTCTGTCATTTGCACCCTATTGACTTATAAAAAACTTTGTGTTCCTATTATTTTCTATGGCTTAGTTAATGTTTTTTTAATAAACACTGCCCCTTCCTATTGGTTTTGGTGACATTTATCTCATAAATGCTGTTCCTTTTAACTAAATAGATCGGGGAATTGTTTAGTTAAATTTTAGCAAGCAGTAATGCTATATCTGCATGGACACTCTTGTACCACATGTAACGTTAAGGGGAAGACCTTGCTGCTTGTGCTGTACTACCACAGGTAAGCTTAGGATACCTCATAGTATCATTTTACTTGCTAGATAGTGCAATGTTTTGACTTGTGGGAGTTCAGCCACAGTTTACACATACCGGTTCCTCTCTAGCCCTTAAATAATCTGCTTCTGAATGGTATGCATTAAAGTATACATACATAATAAGGTAAGACGTGGAGGTACAAGGTTTTAAAACTGAAATGTACAAAAGATCATAGAAACAAATCGTGCACGATTTGGACCAAAGAAGAAGTACATTTGAACCCATAAATGTATATCTACATGTGGGTGTAGATGTATTATTTTTTAGAATTTACTAATATTCCTAATAGTAAGACTGAAGAGCTCGACCAAGTGCAGGCTTCCAACCATACTACTGGAACGTCAGGTGAAGCTTCCCTTGAGTTTTTATTCCCATTTAACAGAGTTCTCATAGTGGAGAAACAAGTCTGCAAAGGGTAAATCGAGCTCCCTTTACAGATGCATACTTTTATATATATATATATATATATATATATATATATATATATATATATATATATATATATATATATATATATATATATTCTAACACTTTGCGCTCAGCTATTGAAGATGCCCACGCGGCGTCAGTTTCATCCTTTATTTGCAGAACATTCACGGAGACTACCCCACCGCTGCCAGCGGATCCGTGTGTTTGTGAACACGAACACAAGAAACGGAGCGACGTGCCCTGCAGAAACAGCTCAAAAGAAGCAACGCCATGGATATCAACGGACTAACAAACCCGATGGGAAATACTTGTTGTAGGTTAATGCAAGCGGCTTCCACTATGGATAATACTTTCTAAAGACTACAAGACCCACAATGCTTTGCGACTGACACGCCCTGATGGGCGGTGCCGATACTCAGCAACACCTGAAGAGACTGTGGCTGCTTGCCTTACCACATTATACACCAAGCCATGATTAAGGAAGGTTCTTCTGAAACGCGTAGGCATATTGGTGAACTTTGTTTGAAGGAGATCCCCTGACCGCTGCTGCTGTTCTGCAAATAAAGGATGAAACTGACGCCGCGTGGGTGTCTTCAATTGCTGAGCGCAAAGTGTTAGAATAAATGGTGGCCGGCTTCGGGTCACGGAGACTACCCCACCGCTGCCAGCGGATCCATGTGTTTGTGGACACGAACACAAGAAACAGAGTGACGTGCCCTGCAGAAACAGCGCAAAAGAAGCAACGGCCATGGATATCAACAGACTAACAAGCCCAATGGGAAATACTTATTGTAGGTTAATGCAAGCAGCTTCCACTATGGATAATACTTTCTAAAGACTACAAGACCCACAATGCTTGGCGACTGACACGCCCTGATGGACGGTGCCGATACTCAGCAACACCTGAAGAGACTGTGGCTGCTTGCCTTACCACATTATACACCAAGCCATGATTAAGGAATGTTCTTCTGAAACGCGTAGGCATATTGGTGAACTTTGTTTGAAGGAGATCCCCTGACCGCTGCTGCTGTTCTGCAAATAAAGGATGAAACTGACGCCGCGTGGGAGTCTTCAATTGCTGAGCGCAAAGTCTTAGAATATATATCTATATATATATATATATATATATATATATATATATATATATATATATATATATATATATATATATATATATATATATATATATATACATATATATATATATGTGCTTCAAAAGCTCGCCTCCTCCACAACTTCACCACAGACTTGCAATGAGATGAGGTAGACCCAATTTGGTGCTTCTTTTTAGTTTATTTCATATGTGCCACCATTCATCACGACGCGTTTCAGCAGATCCCTGCCTTGATCACATGACAACAATGTCGTGAGACACACCTCTTTTTAAAGTGACAGTGCTTAAATAGACATAAAAGAAATACTTGCCCTTCATTGATGATTTTTTTGTTCATTGCTGTTCCAAAGATAATCATTTGATTTAAATACATGTAAAATACAGATAAAATCAATTCCTCATGTCCAATAACTGCTTAAATGCATTGGTGGACGGGCATAGCTGTGATTGTAAAATACATTGTTTCATTGTTCACAGCTAGCTAAAGTGCATTCTATATTGACTTTCAATGTATATTGCAATACCCTTCAACTTGGCATGCATCCTTATCTCAAAACGATTCATGGTTTTTCTTAAATTCTTGTTTTTACCACTGAACACATCAACTTTGAATATTATTTGCTTCTTTGTCTAAAAAACTCAATAAAACAGTGTGTATCCCCTGAACCCCCATAAATAATACCTAATAGTGTTAAAAAGTGCTTAAAAGTGACTAAACAGTGCCATACATGTGACACCCCAAACCTTCTTAAATTAATTTCAAACTAATATTGGGAGCAATTACACAACCTCTAGCTCAGTATCCATAAATAAATATGTTTCTCTGAGACAGTTTTCTAATGGGCTTCCTCGAATGAAACATTCTAACATCACATAATTAATTCCCACAATTATTTAAACCAGTATTCAAGCAAGGTACTAATTAATTTATTCATTAAAATTCTAAAATCCGCTTCAATACCATTGTAAAACTCTCCTTTTTGTAGAAAAATATATATGTCTCAATGGATAAAACTTCAATTGTATAAAAAGTACTATCAAAATATTTACATAATCATATTTTACGAATACATAGTCTTTCACATAGTATAAAATATTGATGAGATTTCATGCACAGATCTTCAATAGTCAAACAATTTCATAAAAATATATCATCCTACATTTGCTGCGTACAACCCATATTTGATATGAATAGACACAGTTGGAGGCCGTCAGTCCAAATAGGTGTATAGATCCTCACTCATATTCAATCCTTTTGGCTGCTTGGTATCTAACATTAATATGTAGTGGGTCTCTAATCGACGTAACAATCCCTCCATGTCCCCACCTCTTCTCTGAATTGGGACGGTGTCTATTAAGTAATATCTCAGATCTTTGGGTTTGCTCTCATGGGTTTCATGAAAATGCCGCGCTACAGGGTAACTTGGATCATTATTATTTATCGCCCTGATGTGCTGCAAAACCCTCTTGTGGCCTGGTACCTTTGTACTTCCTATGTACTTTAGATTGCAGCTGCAATCTAGGACGTAAACCACATACTCACTCTTACACGTTAGGTGATATTTTATTGGCTGGGGTTTTAAATTAAAGGCTGTCATATATGTAGTTATATTGACGCCATATGAACATGCCTTGCAGCTGGGGCATTTACAAAATCCCTTATGGGCCAAGGACCATCCTGTATTATCCTTATATTCGGGGCTGCTTTTCACCAGAATATCTGCCATGGAGGTGGCCTTCCTGTCAGTTATTGCAGGATATTCAGGGAGATAATTACCTATCACTGGGTCATCTTTCACTATGTGCCAGTTACGTTGTACAATTTTATGCAATTCCCTATGTTGTCGACTATAGGTCAGGATGAGTCTAGGCGTTTCGTCTGGTATCTGTACCCCTCCCTTCTTCTTATCCAAGGTGGTACTTGCTACTTCCAGAAGGTCTTCCCTAAGCCTCAATCTTGACTTCCTGATAGCTATGTCAATCGTTTTGGCACTGTAACCTCGGTCTAGGAATCTGATCTTACTTTCCTGTTGATGTTTATATAGTTCTCCCTCATTACTGCATATTCTGTGCAGCCTCAGCATTTCCCCATAGGGGACGCTGTGTAGAAGGTGTGTAGGATGTGCACTTGTTGCATGTAGCAACGTATTTCCTGCAGTTTCTTTTCTATATAATGTAGTATTGATTTTGTCGTTCTCTATGTTGACTTGCACATCCAGGAAGGATACCTGGCAATTACTGATGTAGGACGTAAATTTTAAATTGACATCATTGTCATTGATGCATTCAGTAAATATTTCCGCCTCCATAAGTGTGCCATTCCAAACTATTATCAGGTCATCAATGTATCTTAACCACGATACAATTTTGTCCCTGTATATGTTACTATATTGCCTCCTGAGGACCAGCTCCTCCCACCAGCCCATAAATAGGCAGGCGTAGCTGGGGAGAAGCTGGACCCCATGGCTACTCCCTGAACCTAACAAAACATTTGTTTATTAACCTTTTTGCTGCGGCGGCTATTCCGCCGCAGCGCTAACAGGGCAGGGCGGCCGCGCGCGGCCGCATGCTGGTGACAGAACTGCTCCGTCACCAGCCGCGGTTGAGCTGTGCTCGTGACGGAGCGGTTCCATCATGGTCCGCCCCGCCCAATAGAACCCGCCGCGCAGGCGCGAAATCAGCGCCGCGCAGGCGCGGCGGCCGGGCCATGACGGAACCGCTCCGTCATCAGCACAGCCCAACCGTAGCTGATGATGGAGCGGTTCCGTCATCAGCAGGGGAGGGGTTAAAGAGAAAGAAATTATGCTCTAAACAAAAAATCAACATGTCCATGAGCATTTTGTTGTGCTGTGTGAATTCAATTGGCCTTTTCGCAAGGAAGTGTCCTACAGCTCTTAACCCATCAGAGTTTTTGATACACGTGTATAATGACGAGACATCAAGAGTTATCAAATAATAGCCTTCTCGCCACTGAACCTTACCGATTTTGAGCAAAAAGTCTCCTGTATCTCTTACATAGGATTCCAAATCTCGCATGTGATCCTGCAGAAAAAAGTCTATATATTTAGATAAATTTTGAAGTGGACCGTCACATGCTGCAATGATCGGCTGACCTGGCTGTTTTTCCTTATCCTTGTGTATCTTTGGTATGAAGTAAATAACCGGCGTTCTCGGATGTTCTTTCTTTAGATATTTGAATTCTTCCATATTTAGAAGTCCAGGACTTTTCCAGGCCAATAGTTTGCTACACAAGTCATCCTGCATGTGTTTATAGTTGATGGGAGAGCTGTGATGATAGCATTGAGTATCACTGAGCTGATTGTTGGCTTCAGTTAAATATTGGGACAGAGGCCACAATACTATGTTTCCTCCCTTGTCGGAATTTCTTATCACAACATTGTTTTCTTTCTTTAGTTTGTCCAACAATAGGCCATATTGTATTTCTTCACCTGATCTCTTTCTCTTAGTCATTTTGATTTTTACATTTAATTTTTTCACTTGGGCCACCACTACATCATTGAATACATCAATTGAGTCCTTCATCATCACGGGCACAAATCTGGATTTTATTTTGAAAGGTGTTTCCGGTTTCTTATCTCCAAGTCCCCTTACTTACTGAGTGTTTAGAATTGGAAATGCTGGCGGAAACCCACCTCCTTGTTGTGACTCCAAATATATATTTTAAAAAGTATGTTTCGATAAAGTATATATTGAGCTCTCTTTACAGATGCGTACTTTTTTAATTATAGAAATATATATATATATATATATATATATTACCTACTGGCGGTCGCCAGTTGGTAGTTATAGTTAGGACCTAGTTTCCATAGGAAATCTGCAACATTCTATTTGGATTAACTTTGGCACCGGTGGACGAATCTTTGCGAATTTCTCAAAGAAGATGGCTCGGTCCGCTGCGCTCCTTCCCTGAAAGTTTTGGTGGGATTCGTCAAGTGGGGGCTGAGATAAAAGGGGGTCCCAAAACGTGTTTTCCCCATGTTATTTTCCATAGGACGTTTAGACACGGCTACAGCTCGAACGGCTGAATGGATTTATAGGAAATTTGGTAAAAAGGTAGATTCCGGCTCGCAGATTACGCTTTTCTTTGAATGGTGTAAATCCGTTCAGTAGTTGCTGAGAAAATTAAAGTTGAAATCAATTATATATCTATAAGCGCGCACGGGTGCGCGCACTAGTGCGGCTGTGCGCGAGCGGAATTCTGATTTGCTGTTTGACGTCTGTCAACATTAAACTCGGAGGAAATCAGGAAGTGTTGACCGCCATTTTGTTAGTGCGAGTGAATATATTGTACAGAACAAAGGGGTAGAACATGGAAAGGGGACAAGGTAGAGACTCTCTGGCCCCGTAGGTTCTCTCAGGGGGTGCAGTAAGGACCCTCAAAGCCAAAAAGAAACTTTTTTTTTTGCAAAAAAGTTGGGGGGTGCGCGCACCCGGTCGCGCACTGCTATTTACAAGAGTGTGAAAAACTATAGTGGAGAGCATGGAAAGGGGGCAGGGTGGAGACTCCTTAACCTCGTAGGCTTTCTCAGGGGGTTCATTAAGGACCCCAAAAGTCTAAAAGAAACATTTTGTTTGCAAAAAAATTGCGGGGTGCGCGCACCCGGTCGCACACGGCGAACAAAAAAAAAATGGAGTTAAATTACAAGTTTGAGTGTTTAGATGTAAGGTGGCTCTAAAAAGAGCCATTGTGTTAATTGGGTATTTTTAGTACTTATAAGTAAGTACCGATGCAGAGTCTCATGTTACAGAGGAAGATTCTATTCCCCTCATCCGTGAAATGAACACCATCTCTCCTATAGATGCCTTGCATGTTGTAACGCAAGTTGTTGTGGTATATAGAACCCATGCTATAGTCTCTGAGGAAAGCAGAAACAGATTTATTTACATGTTTCCTTGCTTTCTCAATCTGTGGACAATGTTGATTGGACCAATTCCATTTTTTTCTTTGGCATATATTGGAATACACCGAGGCAGTTTGAGGAAAAAGTGTCATCAATTGCCGAAAGGTGTCATTTAGAAGCATTTCCAGACCTACCCCAGTCAATGTGCCTAGATCATTTCCACCACAGTGCACAATTATGTGGTCAGGTTGTGGGAGATGCATAAAAGTTTTCACCAATAGTATCAATTGGTGACATCTCAATCCTCTCTGGCCAATCCGCGTAATGTCCACATTTGGTAAATCAAGGTTGGAAATGTGTCTGTTTGCTGCATATTTTTCACTCCAGTGAATATAGCTGTGTCCTAAAAGCCAAACTTTCCTTTTCAAGGCAGAAGCAGTAGTACTCCGATGGGTTCTGGAAGTGCAATGGCAGTTAGAAGCTGAGAGTTTGGATAAAAAAGTGGATGAGTTTTGGTGTACTTGAAAAACTAGAAATGATTGGTTGATTCTTATAATTCAAGATTGAAGAGTAGGTTGCATGTTAATGTTTTTTTAAAACGAAAAATGCTATTGTTTGTGAAAAAATAATGAAATCTAACAAAGCAGTGGATAAGCAGGTGTGTTTGGAGGGAAATCAGCCTTGCTGGTTTGATTTGGAACATTGAGATATGAACTTTTGACCTGTGTCTTCAGCCAGGTGCAGAATGAGGTGTTACCATGGTAACAGCCAGAGAAGGCAGAGGGTGAAGGGTGACCTTTATGTGACTTTGAAAATATTGAAAGGGACAACCAACTGAAATGTTAATTTGATTTTTAATTTGTGCGGGAACAAATATGATTGGTTGTACAGACAAATATGAGTCTGTATTGAGAGGAAATCTGTGCCATTAATCTTTGGTTGCAGTGATAGAAGCATTATTCAGAGTTTCTGCAAACGAATATCTGTTTTGTGACTGTCACTGTTCTACATCTAATAAAGCATTGGTAAAGGTGAGTCTCTAATTCTTTTTCATTGTGATTCACCGTAAATTATGCTTTAGTCACTATAATTGTTTATCTCCCTCACAGTCTCTGACTGACCTCATTTTTGACTTTGGCACTGTTTTCTATTCTTTCTACTATTCTTCCTTTTCGTTTCCTCACTCTTTATATACATTATTTGTTCTCAGTTACTACTTTTAATTTTCTCCTAATATGTTTCATTATGCTCAGTGCTCTTCACTCATCCTGTTATTTAATCCCTCACTGTTAGATCTTTTTATTCACTGTCAGTCAGAGGCGCAACTGGAGCGAAGTTTCGGGGGGGGCTAACAAAAAATTTTGTTAGGGGGGCCTGAACGTTTAATCAGTAGGCAGAGTGAAGCTGCAGGGGCTCTTAGAAGGGATGAAACCACTGCAAGGCTTAATTAACATTCAAATGGTTCTTTAAAGACATGTGAAACGTTCGGGTGCGGCTCTGTGTGTACCCAGGATCTATCTTATCCTGGGCTGCCACACCCGACGGGGGGGGGGGCTGAAGCCCTGTGAGTTCAATGGGGGTTGAGCGCCTGCTGTCAGTTCATTTTCCTTATTCTCCTTCTTCAGTTTCTTTCTTTCAACTGTAAATTATAATTTGCAACTATTTTTGGTATACTGAATAAATGGTATATAAAATGTGTTTAAAACAGACAGTAATTATTTGACTGATTTGGAAGCGTTTTTCGTTATCTGTAAAGTTGGTTTAGAGATCGAGAAATGGTATTAGCAGAGACACAGATAGTCCAGGTAGAGAGAGAAATGGTAGATTACATGTGATATAGTGGTCATGTGTCTAAGATTACATTGGGAATTAAGTTTATTTTTAAATGAATCTGGATGAATAATTATGTCAGTTGATGTGTTAAAAAGTCAATTTTTGAAGTTAGTTAGTCTTCGTGAAATGTACTGGTACAGAATGTTAGGCAGCATGTCTGTTAGGTCTCTTACTTGCCAAAAGATGCAGGGTGTGCTGTTGAAATGAGAAAGTAATGTTTTTTCTTGCATACATATATATGGTGTATTTTTTTCTAGTAAAGGTATTGAGATGGTATGAGTAGAGCCACATATAGTGTAGATAGAGAGAGACATGGTATATTGCATGTAACATCCTGGTCATGTGTGTTAGATGAAACTGTGAGTGAAGTTTGATTTTAAATAATCTGGGTGAATAATGTGCTTACTTGATGTGTTAAAAAATCATTTGTTGAAGTTAGTTAGGCTAGATGGTATGCACTGTTTGAGAATCTTAGGCAGAATGTTTGTTAGGCCTCGTCGTTGTCAAAAGATACATGGTAATTCCTTTTGCAAAGTAAGAGGTCTAACAGACTGTCGCAGGGATTTCGTGCTTAGACAGAACTGTGCATAGAGGCATGGAACCTCAGTGAATTACGATGTCCCAAAACTCACCTTAGTACCCAAAAATCCTCCACCAGACTAGCAATCAGTGACTTATTGGTAATCATAAACTGCCAATGCTTAGGGTACTCATAAACTTTCTCTCGGGGGCTACATTTACCGTGTGGTTTGTGGCCGAGGGCCGCACTGGTGGGGGTGGGGTGAGAGGGGGAGGGGGCCGAGTAAAAAAAAAATGAAAACTTGTGACCATGAGGTTGTACACTGATCCGTGTAGTAGATGCCTTCATGCATTGAGCTACCAGTTGTACTATGAGTACCCCAGGTCGACAAACCAGAACATGAACTTAGTACACCTGAGGTTACGTGGAACACATGAATACTCTTTCAGCATACAATAATTTCAGTCCAGAATAAGGAGTAAAATAGGGAACGTACATATTTGAAATGTTTATTCACTAATGCAGTGCTTTCAAGCGCGGTATCCTATCTAATACAAGCAAACATATTATAAGAAACAAAGTATTCGGCATAGTCACTAGTCCATAGAACACAAACGGTGCAAGCATAGTATGATGCAAAATGAATAGGGTTTAACAAAACTTATTTCACACCCTCCCTAGCTAGTATATTATATTATATCTAAGAAGGTCTCTTTTGAGTTTAAGTAGAGCGACCATAACTCAAAATCCTAGCGGTTAGGGATCACATCATTAGCAACCAGCTCTCTGCATGCGAAGCACCATCAAGCCTGTGTTATGCTCTTGTGCAAGGAAATATAAAACACGCCAAAAGTGAGAACTTGGCTGCAGCTGCATGTATGTTATCTGTAGGGACGTTCGAAGATCAGTGCTCATAACAACTACTGTATTGAGATATCTTTGAAGGTTTCAGTACTCGCTGTACAGATACAGCTCAGCAAGCAAGGCTGATATCAGTGTAACCACATAATATTCTCGTATGAACCGAAAACATTTCACTAGGCTGAAAAGTAAAGCAGCAGATGTGTGTCATGCGCAAAAAAAGCAGCAGAAAGGAAAAATGGCGTTTAAACTCATAAAAAGCTCATGCTTAACACAGTAATCAGGGCACATTTATCCATATATTACCCTGCCTTGCTCCAAGCACGTATAAGATAAGATAAGATAAGCAACTCAATTGTTGAAATCAGAGTTGAATAAAATGCTCAGTTCGAAATCGAGTAGGTGAGGAAAAAAAATGTTGTCCACATAAAAAACTAAAATCTCACCAGCACGAAATTGTAATGTCCACTGTTAGTAAAGCTAATAGGTCTGTTTATATATAAAAAAAGTCCATAAAAGGTCGGAAAAATAGTGAGAGAAAAAAAAAATTATGACATCAATGGCTTCAATAAGAGTCAGCCTAAAACTGAGTAGGCGAAATAAGCAGCAACCGCTTCTAAAAGGAAGTCACTGTTATCATCCGAAAACAACTCAGCCATCCAATTCAATAGAGGAAAAGAACATACATGCTCTTCAATTACCGGAGCCTCTAGTACCATCAGAGGACAACTCAGTGGGTTTTCAATGTAGCTGTGTGCCAAGAAATCTTGCACCGCTGCGAATATATTCCAACGACCCAGAACTCCATGTATCGCTGCAAAGGCCATAATCCCTCCGTCAGAACAAAGCAATTCATGATCAATTAAAGGACTCATGAGATGATTGTAATTCACTTCAGGAGATACCAAGTTGCAGAGACATGAGTCCAGGGCCCACATGAAATCACAGCTCAGGCACTGAAATACAGGCTGCACACAGGTGAAATAGGAAAATCGAAATGATAATCCATATGATGCACTCAAAGTCGCGAGTGGCAGGATCCCATAGTACTCAAGCATCCTGTGGCGAAACAGTCCTAACTGCTCCAGCTCGTTTGCGAAGACAGGACGGACATCCATTTTGCAATAAACAAAATAGGAACAAAAAACCAGCAGCCAGTGCCAGCAAAACAGGAAGTCCACGAAATAGACCGGAGAATATGGAGTGAAGGAAAGCAGGAATGACTCCAAATATTTTTGGCAAAGAAGTCACTAAACCATTGCTCACTACTTTAAAAAAAAATTAGCCAGCCCCGAAGTGGAGGATGCGTTAAAGATTATGTGAGTCAGCTCACCAAATTGTAAAGGAAGGTCACTATTTATTAAGGCATGCACTTCTCTGCGAGTGTTAGCTAAGTGAAGGAGAAAGGTTTGCGAGCAGATGTCAGGGTAACTTGTTTTTGTGACAATAAGGCTCTTGTTCATCTCATGTGATTGAACTTTGAATTCAAGGCCGGAATTCGCGGCCGATTGGAAAATCAAGGTTCCCATGCGGGGGTGGATAAAGTACATTCTTACAGGAAAGCATATGCTGAGTGACTATTACAACGTTAGCTGTGTCTTTTAATAACTCATAGCAATTCTCATTGTTTAAAAGTAAATAACCCCTGTTGACCAATAAGGTAAAAGTCGGCATTATAGCAGGCACCGGTGTACCTTTGAAAACACATGCTACATTACAGCGGTTCTGGTTACATGACTCATGCAATTGAAAGTGCCTACACATCAGCGAGTGATCCCGTGTTTCTGTACACTCTTCTCTATTCAGATATAATTCTTTGCCATCTCTAAGGCATTTATATGTGAAAGGGAGCGACTTGGGTTCATGCAAGTAGGAGGTACTGAGCCGCTCGTATCTGCTTATGTCAAAATAATTTATGGAATTTCAAAACTGAAAAAGCGCGAAAGGTAGAGTAATTAATCAGTGGATTAGCCACGTTGCAGCTGTGGCTTCTGCTACTAAAAAGGGCAAAGTCTCTAGGCGTTGAATGTGGAACCTCGAAAAAGAAGCGTGTCTCATGGAAAGCAAACGTTGTTTGTCAGTCAAATTTAAGGGTGCAAAGAGAGAGGAGACATTAACATAGTTTCAGGGCTTTACGTTGGCCGGGTCTCTTCGGGTCTGAGCACCGGCAGTTTTTTGAAGGCAAGTTCGAAACGGGT
The DNA here is from genome assembly GCF_964263255.1 of Lissotriton vulgaris. Taxonomy (NCBI): domain Eukaryota; kingdom Metazoa; phylum Chordata; class Amphibia; order Caudata; family Salamandridae; genus Lissotriton; species Lissotriton vulgaris. Next base: position 1,577,832,130 of record NC_141685.1, read on the forward strand.
CTCTATCAGGCTCTGTTTTGAGCCCTGGCACAGGCAGACTGTTTTTTTTGCCGGACTGCAGTGACAGCCTGCTGTTGCTGCAGTTCGAGAAAAAGTGCCAGGGCATAAAACAGAGCCCGATACAGACACATTCAGAAACTGCAGGTAGATTATGTGCGCTGCTGACGCTGCTGACGCTGCTGACACTGCTTAGTTCTAACTAGTGGAGAAGTGACGGCATGAGGTCATGCTAGGTGAGCGTTGTAAGGGAAGGGAAATCCTTTAAAGAGAGTCATTTTCTGTGTGGATTTTCCTTCTTTTTCTGAAACTCAGGTACAGCAATATTGTTGTGGCGTCACCAGGACTGTAAGTGGAAGCTTTCTGAAGATTATCGACAGGCCAAAGTTTCTGTTTATTTAACTTTTGCAACTATCAATCATTGTCAAAGCCAATAGTCCTCACTTGTTGTAGGTATGATGTTACTTGTTGTATCATATTTAGATGCAATAACACGGGGTCAAATTTACAGTGTGGTTTGTGGCCGAGGGCTGCACTGGTGGGTGCGGGGTCAGAGAGGATAGGGGCGGGGCTAAAGCGAAACAAAGACTTGTGACCATGAGGTTGTACACAGGTCCCTACAGCAGATGCCTTCATCCACTAGCTACTAGACTCCACATACATACATCTGTGTTCCTCCTTCCCTCCCTGTCCATCTCTCTCTTCCTCCTGCCGTCCCTTTCTATATCTCTCTCTCTCCGGCTCGCCCTCTCTATCTCTGTCTATTTTGCAGTTCCTCTCCATCTTGCCTACCCTCTGCTTCCTACCCTTCCTCTCCCTCATGCACTCTCTCTCTCTAGCCTGCTCTCGCTCTCCCTCGCTCTTTCTCCTGCTCTTCCTGTCCCTCCTGCCCTCCCTCTCCCTGTTGCCCTTTTTCCTGCTCTCTCCCCCTTCTGCCCTCCCTCTCCCTTCTGGCCTGTCTCACCCTCTTGCCCTCCCTCTCCCTTGTCATCTCTCTCTCCTTCCTGCGTTCCCTTTCCATCTCTCTCTGCCTCCTGCTCCCAGTCTTTCTCCTGCCCTGTCTCCATGCTGCTCTATCTTTCTCTCCCTTCTACCCTCCATCCTCTTCTCCATCTCTCTCTCCCTCCTGCTCTGCTTCTCCATCTCTCCCTCCCTCCTGCCCGCTCTCTCCCCCCTGTCCTGTTTCTCTGCTGTCCTCTCTCTCCCTCTGCCTCCTATCGTTTGTTTCCCTCCTGCCCTCTCTGTCCCTCCTACCCTCTGACTCCCTTTCCATCTTCATCTCTCTCTTCCTTGTGCCTTCCCTCTCTCTCGTGCCCTCTCTCTGCCTCCTGTCCTCTTTCTCCCTCTCCATCTGTGTCTTTCACTGCCGCTCTCTCTCTGCATCTTCCTCTCCCTCCTGCCCTCTCTCTCTCTCCTGCGCTCCCTCTCCCTTCTGCTCTGCGTCTCCTTCCTGCCCTCCCTCTCCTTCCACCTCTGTCATTAGTTTTGTGCAAGTAGTGATTGTCAAAATGTTAGAAAAAAAACAAATCACCATAATTAGCAGAATCTAAATATAAATCTGGTAAGCAAATTATTCACCCAAAATCATTTAAATACAAGCTTAACTCACAGTGTGATCTTGCTGATCCATGGTGATTTCTTTTGGCAAGTACGACGCCTAACAGACATGCTACGTAAGATTCTCTAGCAGTACATATCATAAAGATTGCATGTAGCATCCTGGACATGTGTGTAAGATCACACTGTAAGTGAAGCTTGATTTTAAATACATCTGGGTGAATAATTTGGTTATTTGCTGTGTTTAAAAATCATTTTTTTAACTTAGTTAGGCTTTAGGATATCTACTGGTAGAGAATCTTAGGGAATATATCTGTTAGGCTTGTTATTTGCCACAAAGGCTGTATGTTGTGTAATAAATATGTGTGTAATATGGTAATAAAATTTGAGTTTTTTTGTTTTTTTTTAGTGTTTGCTGCTGAAAAGCAAGAATCTGCAGGGTAATTAATAGAGTTTTCAACGTTGAAAACCATTTATAAATGTGAGTTGGTAATTTGCAAAGGGGATCTATTTTTGTGCAGATTAAAATAATAAGCAGAATTTTTCAGAATGTTTGCACTATTTCTCTTCTGTTGTAGCATTTTATCTTTTATGTGTACCATGTCTGTATCTGCTTGCACTACTTATGTATGTTGTCATACTATTTTACTGTCTCTCAGCACTATCTTTTTATGGGACTGGTCCATGTGTTCTTTTCTTTGCAGTTCTGCTTCATCTATCCTCTGACTGTAACAGTTTACTGTCTGCGTGCATTAATTCTTGCTAAATCTGCATTATCTCTCTAACTCATGCTGTACCATCTGTCTGCACTCGTTCTTCTGTATTTGCAGAGGCGTATTATGATATGGCTGTTGGTGTGTTGGGCATAAGCATGGGCGGAAAATCCGTTTCGCTCGCGGATTTTGCGGATTTTCGGTAAATTCGCAATCCGCGAGATTCACAAATCTCCCGCAAAATCCGCAAATCCGCGAGCAGCGGATTTTATGGCTTGCTCGCACTGTTCGCGTGAGTTCGCGGCTTCCCAGTACAACTTCGCGCCCCGCGAATAAGCGCTAAATTGCAGAAATACGATCTTAGCAAAACTGAAACTACTTACCAGGTTCAAAAGTTCAGGCTCATCATTAGTAGCCATTTCCTGTAGTGCTTCCTGAGGGGCCCCTCCAGAATTCAGTTGCCAGTTGCAACTATTATGTGACCCTGCTCTGAACCTCAGAATAGTTACACATATGCCACAAAGGTCCTGAATTACAGCTAAGGGAGACAAGCAGGAGCCAGGCTGGAAGTTCAAATCCATTAATCAGCCCCTAATTCATTATTGTCAGTTGGGGCAGGGCAGGTGTTGTAACTAATTTTGCAACAATGAAAGCACTTAGCAAGTGCAAAAGATCACTAATCAGGAAGCACTAAGGAAGCAGGTGCCAGCTAAAAAAATATTCTGTGACACATTAATCAGCCCCAAATTAATTCAGGTCACTTGAGGCAGGGAAGGTGTGCTTTGCTTTGCCACAATAATGTACACTGACTGGACAACCAGAGGGTGCTGTGATGAAACAGAGGGTGGCATGGGTGGGCCAGAGGGTGGCATGAGTAGTCAGAGAGTGGCAGTGGTGACAGAGAGTGGCAGTGATGAAGAAGAGTGTCCCAAACAGGCTGGACACGTAGAAACAACAAGTTCGCGAAACTTGCGACCCGACAGGTAAGTTCGCATTTGCAAAATTGTACAAAACCCTCGCGAACTGGCAGAAACCCGCGCGAACACAAAAAAAATTCGTGAACGCGAGATTCGCAAAATTCGCCCATGCTTAGTTGGGCATCATCTCTGCATATCTGTGCCTGTACCATCTGTCTGCACCCTTTTATATGCATTTGCAGAGGTCTATTATGATATGGCTGCTCATGCTTAGCATGAAATTTTGTACATGCTGTGGAATGTAGATGCTGAGTGTGCTGTTGAAAGGCAAAAGCAACTGTCTCTGTGGCAAGTAGTAATCTGTTTAGTGAATTTTCATTTGTACATTGTGAGTCCCACCTTCAGACTGTATACAGTTTGAATAGCAGTTTATAGTGGTAAACTCAGAAAATCGATCCTAGTAATAAATTATAAAGTCTTTCAACAGTTTTACAGTCCAGAAAACCTTTAAACAAATCTCACAGTAAGATCTCTTTTGACTGCAGTAATTATTTAAATAAATTATAAGGGATAGTGTTAATGTCTAGGATCACAGTGTGAGTCTGTTTTCAAAGAAGAGGAAGGTGGTACCTTAATCTATGTAGTTAATGTGTTTCAAAGTATGGTAATGTATGTACTTAAAAAATTAGTAAAGGTACTTTTTAGTTATCTATTCATGAAAAAGATATAATTTAGTCTTTATATTTTTTTGGAAGGACCAGCAAGAAAATCTATTTGCTAAAATGGAAAACCATCCAGAGAGCGTTGATTTGCATTTTGAAATCGAAAATGATTTAATAGAGGAACTGATTGATGGAGTTTTTGAAGAGGAAACTGAAAGTGGAAATGAGGATTTCATGGATGAGACTTTGGACAGTGCTTATTTAGAAATGGTTGAAGATTTGGAAGGGGAAGATGAGAATTTGGAAGATGAGAATTTTGATTATGAAGGAGATGAAGTACCTGATGAAATTATGTTGCAAGTGTTATTAGAATATTAATTTTTAAATGAATACATTTATTATTTATAAAAAACATTTTTCGAGTCAGTCTTCTTGTACTATTGATCGTTGATCTGCTTAATGAAAATGAGAATAAATGTTTTGATGAAGTGTGTTAGAGATTATAGTCAGAAATATTAATTGCACTATGATCACCTACAGCGCCTGAAAATCAGTGTACTGTTCTTAAGCCTGAAAAATTATTATCAGCAAATACGTCTGTAATGTTGACACAGCTATGGACTGTCATAAAGTCAGAAACAGCATTCACTACATGATTTCCTACTCTGTTAGAGAGACTGTTGCTTTGTCTTTATTTTACTTATAAAGTAAACCAGTGGTTATAATTTCTATGTTATATGTTAGTAGAGGTCTATAACATTTTTTTCTTTTTTCTTAACAGATTGTAATTTTGATCACAAAGAAAAATCAATATGCCGACCAAAAATGAAAAAAGAAAGCACTATAAACGGACATACCATTCGAAGAGAAAAGAATTAGAAGAATTACGTAATCAACAAAGGACGGATAAAAACAATAGTGCTCCTGGTAAGACAAGCAAGGATTTTATAAGGAAGTTATCTCAAAGGAAAAAATCTTTGGATAATGTTGAAAAGGAAAAACAGTTGTCAGTATCTACTAGGAGAAATCAGAGAAAAAAGAAAAATGTTTCTCAACTCTGCGGTGAGGAAAATGTGTACAGTAAAAGCCGTACTAATCAGTTTGCGGAAATCAGGAAGCACATGTTTTATAATAGAGTAGTTTCGAATGTATTAAAAAAGGAAAAAATTTCTAAAAAGAAATCAGCTCTTTATAAGAAAAAAATATATATTGAGGATGTTGTTGAACGCGCGTTTGAGACAAAAAATAAGTAATTTATCTTAGTAATTAATAGAATAAATACACTGAATAAGGCAATCAAAGTTTTAAAAGCTAAGAGTAAATGGAAAAGACACATAAATAGAAGTAATTTTTGTAAAGTTTCTTCTGGAAAATGGATGCATACTTAAAGTTCTGAGCCATTAATGAAGAGAGTTACTTTCAAAGTAACGATTTGTTGCATGCAGTTGACACCAGTGGTCGAGCATATAAGGTGAAGGACGGTTGTCCTATTGAAAAAGAGAACATTGTGCTTAGAAATGCAGAAGAGGTGATAGCTGATGAAGTTTTAGAGAGACGTCCTAAGGTTTCTGTGTACAGTTGGAATTGTAGTAGTATTTGCAGTGTACGACAGGATTCAATTGATTTCTTTCGCAATTTCTTACGTAAGTATACTAAGGAAAGTCTAAAAATAAAGATTGTAATGTTGCAAGAATTAGACCGTTGCAGTGTGAGAGAAAAAACAGGTCTGCAAGGGCATTCTCTGGCTTGTCTTTCTAAAAAAAATATGCCAGAGTGTTTTTCATCATTTCAGGATGTTAGCAGTGCATCATACCAAAATGAGGAAACTAGTGAGAAAGTTGTATTATGCAAAAAGTCCAGCACTTAAACTTAAACAGTTAAATAGTGCTCTTATGCATGGATGTGAATTAGATGCTAAGAAGATTTGTGCAGAAATGGAGGTTAGTTACTTTGGTCCAGAAGAAGACAATGCAGAAACTGATACAGTAATAGAAGGAAATGTGGTAGAAAATGTCAGAAATTTTAATACTGAAAATTTTGAACAGGAAATAACAAAGTTTAAGGTCATGGCAGGTGAAAAACCAAATTTTCCTTGTGTGTGTTGTCGACGCACTCATTACAAAAATCAAACTAGGTTAGTTGATTTATATTTAAAAAGTGAAGAGGAAAATAATAGTGAGTGGAAAGATTTTGCAACTTATTTGTTGGTAGAAAACTGTTTTGATTTGGGTTTTGATCAACGTATTTGTAAATATTGTTATAATAAATTAAATGAAAATAGAATGCCTGCTAGAGCTGTACATAATAATCTTGAGTTGATAAATATTCCATCTGAACTGAAGGATTTAAATACCGATGAGACTATTCTGATTCAATGTGTACATCCATTTTAGGCTATTGTTTGTATGGAGCCTAAGACAGGGAAATTAAATCCTTTAGATTTACAAAGAGGATTAAAGGGTAGAGTTGTATATTTGCCACTTGATTTAAAGAAAAACATTGAGACAATTGGTGTTGAAAATGTAGAAGAGGAACTTCTTGTTCTTCTAGTTAATGGTGTACCTACAAAGAGTAAGAAAATCTGGCAAGATTTAGTGGATGTTAGAAAAGTCAAAAAGGCAACGTTGTATTTAGTCAAAAACAATAAATACTATAAAAATGTATACGAAGAAGAAGAGGAAATAAGTGAAGAAGAGGATAATGATTTGTCTATTGGACAAATTGAAAAAGTGGATCTGTCCAGAAGTGAAGAAATGTATGAACATTACAGTGTTCATCCACTGCATTCCAAAGAAGCAATGGGGAATGCTAATGAATTATTTCAGATGAAAAAAGCAAAAGGAAGTCCTATTAGTGTATGGGAAGAAAGCTTGGAAGCTCGTTGTTTTCCACAGTTATTTCCAACAGGTCAAGGTGCACGATATGATGACCGACCTATGCAGATTCCTGCATCTGAATACCGGACAACAAGATTATATGCAGAAGATCCGAGATTTCATCAATGTATTCCATATTTGTTTAATCTTCTGTTTGAGAGTGACTTATCTAGACTTTATTATGCAGTAAACCATATCTTAAAAAGTGGAGTGCATCTGAAAAATGTTTCAGCAAAGGAATTTATGGATAAAGTGCAGCAGAAAGACACTGTTTTGGATTCTCACCTAATTAATCTAATGGCATGTCAGCGTGGTACTAATGAGTATTGGTACCGTCGTCATGGAGATTTGAAATGCATGCAAAGAAACTTAGGAGCACCTACATGGTTTTTAACTCTAAGCTGTGCTGAGTATGCTTGGGAAGATTTACTTGAATTTCTTCGGGAGGCGAATGCAAATATAGAAAATATAGAGTACAAGACACCTGGAGAATTGTATTGGATCCGGTTAATGTTTGCAGATATTTTAATCATAGATTTGAAGCAATGATGTCTTTTATTACAAACAAGAAAAATCCTTGTCTTGGCGAAGTTCTGGATTTTGTTTTGGAGAAAAGAGTATCAGGTGAGAGGTGCTCCTCATATTCATATGCTATTATGGATCAAGGATGCTCCCAAATTTGGAACAGACTCAGATGGCACTGTACTGTCTTTCATTGACGAATATGCAACATGTGAGATACCTAAAAGTACAACTAATAAGGACTTAAGAGGAAAAGTGTTATGATTTCAAAGCCATCGTTGTGGAAAATATTGTCGGCGAAAATTCAAATCAAAGGATAAATTCTATACCAAATGTCGTTTTGGATTTACACGACCGGTACTTTCAATTTTATGTCATCTTTGCGACATAATATCACAAGAAGATCACCCAAAACTACCTACAATTTAGGAAGAAGTGAAGAGTCAAAATACATAAATGACTATAACCCAGTCATTTTGTCCATGTGGAATGCTAACATGGATATTCAATATGTTGCAGACAACTCTATTGCTGTGGCTCGATATGTAACGTCTTACATCACCAAATCTGAAAAGACGGAACTAAAGGATATGTGGGAAGACATTTCTCATGAAGCCTAAGTAAGAAATTGTATACCTACAGTTTGAAGATGTTATCTCATCGAGAAATTGAAGCATATGAATGTTGTGATCGATTATCATCAGCAAGTCTTTATGCGAAATCTAGAACTATCCTGTGGGTGAGTTTAGGTCTTACAGGAACACAAAACCGAGTTTTGAAACCTGTTCAAGAAATTTAATATTTAGCAGGGAAAGAACCAAACAGTACAGACATTCTGAAGACAAACATGTTGGATACATACTATCTAAATAGAAGTAATCCGCTTGAAAACATTTGTCTGTATGAAATACTACAAAACTACACTTTTAAAAGGAATATTACAGAGAATATCAATAAAGGTGTATATGCTGTGATTGGACATGAAGGATGTCTGGTGAAACAAAGAAAAGGACATTTGAATAATCACCGAAAACTGAGTTGTGAAACTCCTGACAAAAGAGAATTTTACTATTTAGCTCTTTTGCAACTCTTTAAACCATGGCGTACAGAAGAGGAACTACTTGGTGAGTTTGATAGTTATGAAGATTCATTCAACGCATCTAAAAATAGTATAGAATGTCCTGTTTTTAGTAATTATCTCCAAATGTTGAACGACGAAATAGAGCAAGAAGCAACAATTGCAGCGGAGATTGCTAGAGACAGTTCTAAAGATAGTCAAAGTTCTGCTTCGTTGAGTCAAGATCCACTGGGACAACCAATTATCCAAAATGAAGCAGCCAATGCCGTGGATGAGGTGGAAAGAGCAATGGAGCAAGCTCAAGAGGATGTAATAAACTTAGAAGAATTGGAAAAGCAACTTAATCTTGATCAAAAACAGATATATGATGAAGTGACAGAGCAGATTGAGCATGGTTTTCGTCATGAGAAAAAAGAATGCTCATGTATGTCATTTGAACCTGTACGACTATATGTGAGTGGAGAAGCTGGAACTGGTAAAAGTTTTCTAATTAAAGGAATTACCACATATCTACAGCAAAGAACTCAGTCATCACTCTCTTGTGTTGTTACTGCTCCAACTGGATTGGCATCACACAACATTAAAGGGATTACTTTACATCGTTTATTGATGCTGCCAGTTGAACATGAAAATAAATTACAATATCACAAGCTATCTGGAGAAGCTTGTTGTGAAGTTTCTAGAGTCCTTAAAAAAATGAAACTTCTCATTATTGATGAGGTATGCATGGTATCAAATTTAATGCTTGCCTTTGTGCATTTAAGAATGCAACAGATTCTTAAAACAGAGTATGATGTGTTATTTGGAGGCAAACATGTCATAGTTTTTGGAGATCTACTGCAGCTAACTCCTGTAAAAGGACAACCTGTATTTGAAACTGTTACACATGAAGACACCAGAAAGTGCCTGGGCAGTATTGGAAATGTTAATATATGGTCACATTTAAATTATACCGAACTCATTCAAAATATGCGACAGGCAAAGGATACTAAATATGGAAATATTCTTCAAGATATAAGAATTGGAAAACTAAGTGAAGATGCGAAAGAAACTTTACAAACACGATTACTTTCTAATTTGTTTCCCAATGAAAATAATGTGGCTGAGAAAATATATACTAAAGAGGCAGAAGATAAGTCAGTTATATGCTTGATGCCAACTCTACAAGAATGTTCGCTGTTCAATGAAAAAATGTTGAAGTTAAAAAATCAAGAAATTAAGAAAAGAGCATGAAGGAAGTACTATTATTTTGTCAGAAAGGTTGAAGTTAAAATTGGATTCTCTACAGAAATCTATATCTAAAACTGCTGGCTTAGAAAAGAATCTGTATGTATGTTTAAATTGTCGGATTATTTTACGAAGAAATTTACATCTGGAAAGAGGTTTGGTGAATGGAGCAATGGGTAATGTTGTTGGTTTTGTGAATTACGAAATAGAGATGAGATTGAATTTTTAAGAATCAAATTTGATGGAATTGAGGAAGTTCAACAATTCAGTCGTTGTTCAACTCGATTTTTGCTTGTGAAAGACTTATATGTCCATCGGAAACAATTTCCTATTTGTTTGGCATATGCAGTGACTATTCACAAATCTCAAGATTTAAGTGTAGATAGTGCTTTGGTAAATATTGGAAGCATTGTGTTCAAAGAGGGTATGGACTATGTTGCTTTATCTCGCGTTAGAACTTTATCTGGACTTTATATAATTGATTTTGATGAGACAAAGATTAGTGCAGATCTAAATTGTGTGAAGGAGTATAATAGGTTAGGAAGAGAATATGCTCCAAGCTTACCTCAATATCCTTTAATTGAAAAGTGTGTGGTAGGTCAAAAAAGGAGATATGAGGAAAAATGTAGTGAAGTAGTAGAGAAACGAAGAAAAAAAGATGAATCTGTGATTGGTAGCAAAAAGAAAAAGGTTGCTATTGAAGAGATTGTTGGATTTAAATTTGAAAACAGTTCTGGTGTCAACTGCTATGCAAATGTAGTTGTTAATGTTGTTTTTTTCTTAAAACTTTACAGCAACAGATTGTAGAAAATCGGGAGCAAACATTTTGTTGTTCATTAAATTCTGTGTTTTAAAAATGTAGCAGTGATAATAGTGAAGTAGCAAGTGTTTCAGAACCACGAAATGTTTTAGACATATATGCTGGACTAAATCAATTTTCTCAGAATATTCAGCAAGATTGTCAGGAATGTATTATGTATATGCTTACAGTTTTAGAAGATGAAGGTGTAGATATTGATAGTCTTTTTGGCCTTTCTTATAAATGGCAACATAACTGCGATAATTGTTCATTTTCAAGTAGTACTGACATACACACAGAAAGATTTATATATTTAACATTACCAGTCTGTAAAGCAGTGTCCTTTAATAAACTAGTTAAAGATGCGCATCAAAACATGGTCTGCTCTCAATGTAACTTAGAAATGTTATCAACATTATTTGTCCATAGATATGGACAGTATGTAATTTTAATGTTCCAACGATGCAGAGCTGATGGAACTAAATTGACAACTTCAATTAAACATTTTGTGGCTTCTCAAATATCTATTTCTAGAAGAACATTTGTAACTGTAGCAATTATCTTTCATGAAGGTCCTTCAACATCATCAGGACATTACACAGCTTATTTGAAGTCTCCAACAGGCTGGACACACTGCAATGATAGTCAATTGACTTTTAAGAAACGTTTGCCTTTTGACTTACCAAATTCTTATCTGGTGTTTTTGCAACCCAAATTTCAGTAAAATTACTTGGTGTAGGAAGATTAATGTTGTTAAGAAAAGAAACTCTGTTGTTCAGAAGTATCGTGTGACTGAGGGTGTGCAAATTTAAAAATGAAACTTCTATTTGACATAGTGATAGTATCAGGTACAGGTTTAATTAATGTTTGATGGTACAGAACACGTTGGAACTTTTCATTCGAAAGCTCGGGAAAAGAATGGTTAAGAGTACAATTAAGTTATTTGGGAAAATAAGGACTTTACTCATACTATTTGGGCAAGCAGAAAAGCATGAGACAACAAAATGAGTACTTGAGATAAATGTTGTTAGAACATACTTGCACAGACGTTTATTGAGAGGTATTTAAAAGTAATTGTTATTGTTTTAAGACATGTTTTTTTCAAGTAATTACATTATGTATACAGATTTTGTATGGGTTTTTAAACACAATCATTTTAATTGTGTTTTTTTTTTGCCCGTTGTCATATGATGAGTAGTATTGAAATCACTGCTTATAGTGAAAATCAATATATTCTGAGAACAGCAACAATAAACCATGTAATATGTTGTACAAGTTATTTTGTTAGATTGGATTCAGAAATATTTATTATAACAGATTTGTTTATTGTCTTTCACAGATATTACATTTATAAGGTAAGTACGACTAATAAAAGAAACTTTTTCATTAGTTTCTTATTTCTCTTTCTCCCTATAGTTCCCTCTCTCCCTCTCTTATCCTTACTCCTTTCATCCCCTTCCTTTGTCAGTGCCGTTCTCTCACGCTCACTCCCTTTAAGTCATCCACATTTGGTCGTTTACCTTTCTTTCCTGCTTCCCTGAGTTCTTTTCTGTCACTATTTCCTTCACTCCGTCTATCTCTTCAGTTTGTTACTCCCGTTGTCTCATGTTGACTCACCTTTATCCACCCTCTATCACCTCTGTTTCCTCTACCTTAATTCCCTTCTCTTACCGTACCTTAATACTTGTTCCCTTACTCTGCTTCCATCACTTATCCTCATTTCCCATACTTAAATCTATACTTCAGTCCCCTTACCCTACTTTATTTCTGTTTATCTGTCCCTTACAACCCTTCCCTGTTTCTGCCCCGTTCATCTTCTGTTACTCACCCTTTTTCACTCTGTTTCTCTTAGTGTCCTTCCCTTATTTTATCTATCTCCTTAACACATTCCCGTACCCTTAGTCTGTTTGTTTTAGAGACCGTTTCTTTCGTCTACCATCACTCATCATACTCTCCTTTTCTCCCTCACCATACTTTCATTTACACAGTCATTCCTTCAGTGCCATTCTCTCTTTCACTTAATTATCTTAGTCATTGATTTATACACTACACATTCTGTCTTTCTCTCTCTCTCTCTCATTCTTCCTTCTTTCAGTTTCTGTTTCATTCACTCCTACTTTGTTTTGTTTTATGAAATGTAGATTATAACCCTATTTTTACTTTTCTTCCACAGATAGTATGTTTTTTAAAGAAGTTTACTATTAGTTTGTTACTATTTCTTAGGTAAGTATGACAAACAAAAATACTTTTCCATCACTGTCTTACTTCTCTTTCTGTCCTGGTCAAACTAGTGTCAGGTTTCATGTGACCATTTCCACGCAGGAGTGGCTGTTCTGTCACAAGAACCCCCTTAAAAAGTGATTCTATGAAATCTACAACATTTTACTGAGTCACTTCACCAACGCTAATGTGTCAAAACATTGCAGCTATTGACGTATCTGTAAAGGTTGATGTACCACGTTACAGATAGAACAAGTTTGAAAGGTGCTGGATTTGCGTTGCGCATGGAACACAATTTAAACACTGTGTCAACTTTCAGCCCTAGATCTGATACGCATCTGTTTATTCCTCCGACATGATAAAACCGATTTGGAAATGCAGTCCATCATGACTGGTGCAAAGATTAACTTGTATGTCGCGTCTTTCCTGGCGCATCTATGCTATTTTTCAAAGATATGTTGGGTAATATAAATCTGTGCCTCTGTTGCATTCCCTCTCTACGCTTTCCTAAGTCCCTTCATTCCCTTACTCAATTTTTAAATCACTTATTTCCCACTTTTCACTTTCACTTACCTCCTTTTTATCATCCTCAAATCCCCTTCCTTCAACATCTTTCTATTTGTTTTACTTTCACTCCCCTAACCCTACTCTATATATCTCTCTTTCTACCTTACTCTTCTTCCATATGTCCATCCTCAGTCTCCTTTTGTGACTCCTTCCCTTTACTTTCTTTTCCATACTGCTCTTCTCATAATTCTTAATTTCCCTTAATTCACTACCCTATCTTTAGACATCTTGGGGCAGATTTACAAGTCCTTTACGTCTCTTTTGCGCCGCTATTATGTCACTTTTGTGATGCAGCAGCGGTGCAAAAGATGCACCATGGTGCGGACTATATACAACGTGAAGTATCTGTGAGATGTGTCACGTTGTAAAGACCTGTGCCTTAAGGAGGCGTTCTGGTGCTGGGGGGCACATCTAACATGGGCTTCGATTGGAATTCATAGAGCGTATTATCAAGGCCATTATCGCCGCTTTATCTGCAGTTTCCTGCCGATAAAAGCGGCGAAATGTATCGCCTGTCCTTGATAATATGACCCTTTAAGTATCGCCGCTTTCTCGGCTAATTGTGCTGAGAAAGCGGCGATACTTCAGCTTGTTAATAGAGCTCTTTTTGGAAAAATGAGTTAGTTCTAAAAATAACTTTTTTTTTCTTTTGTTATTTTATTTATTTTTTTTATTTTTGAAAAGTTTTATATTGTTTTTGATTTTTCCAACAGGCACCGAAATCTTCAACTGCAAAACTGTTCAACAGGAACAAAATAAATCGAAACTTTGAAAAAATTCATCTTCTCTGGGAGCATTGATGTTCATTAATTCTTTTCTCAATCAGAGTGAGGCTCTGCTCCCCGTACACAATAATTTGAGAACACAAGTTGCATTCCATATGCACTCTTGACAAAAATGGTCTTAAGTCCAACTCTGCAGTGGATGGAGATGCAGGTCGTCCTCCAGATGATGTGCTGGCCACAGCTGGTGGTAGTTGTGTTGCCAGAGCTCTTGTAGATGCCTGTGCAAATTGCACAGGGTGCACTTGTCTGACATGCCTCATCATTGTATGTATCGAAAAGGAATACTTTTTTGAAGGGTTTCCTCTTGAAAGAACAGTGTTACATAACGTGCAAGTGACTTTCGGGTCATTCACTTTTCTCAGGATAAGTAAAAAATTTCCAGATGAAAGATTCCTTCCTTTGTGTTTGAGGCAGCCGATAATTTTCCTCAGATTCAGAAGATGAATTCTGTGTTGCAGCCATTTCAGAAAATTTTCCGGAAAGATGTAAAGGGTTCTTCTCCCGTGAGAGTAAAAAAGATAGTGAGGGAAGTTGGTGGGGTTGTTGAAAATTCCAGAACAGAAACTACTATGAACCAATAAAAAGTGTTGTTTTCGAGTCACATGACTTGACGTGCGCACACTAGGACGTCTACGAGGTGCGATTACCCGGTCACGTACGTCGTTTGAAAATGGCGTTTCGCTCTAATTAACATAAAAGTTTCAAAACGTGAAAAGGAGGCAAGGTAGACACTCCCTGACCCCCTAGACCTTCTCAGGGGGTCCAAGAAGAATCTCGACAAGCCATAAAACCCTTTTTTTTTTAAATAGCACCCGGTCACGCATGGCTGTTTAAAATGGCGTTCTGCTCCATTTACATAAAAGTTTCAAAACGTGAAAAGGAGGCAAGGTAGACACTCCCTGACCTACTACAGCTTCTCAGGGGGTCTAAGAAGAATCTCGATGGGCCGAAAAACCCAATTTTTTTTGAAAAAATATAGCGGGGTGCGCGCACCCGGTCGCGCACGCCGGTTTAAAATGGCGTTTTGCTCCAATAACATAAATGTTTCAAAACGTTAAAAGGAGGCAAGGTAGACACTCCCTGACCCCCTAGAGCTTTTCAGGGAGTCCCTAAACAACTCCGCCGGTCAAAAAAGTTAGTTAGCTGGACATTTCACTCATAAAAAACCATTGAAATTCCGCCGTTATAGTTACTTCAGCTAACTATAACTTGCGCCCCTGCAATGCACTGCTGATGATGTCACATATTACATCACTCATGACATGGTCAGTGACATCACTCATGACATCACTGATGACATCTCAAATGACATCACTGATGACATCATCCTTGTGTAAGAGTGGCAGACCTTCACTCACCCTAATATAACCTTTATTACACACAGTCAGAAATAGAAAATAACATTTTCAATACAATAGCCATACTAATGTCACTTGGAACACACCTATTTAGTAATTTGAAGATCTATAGACACATTCACTCATTCATCAACAGACATATACAATCCCTCATATATCATATACAGTCACTCATATATGTACTTAGTCATCATATGTTCTCATACACTGATACATCCTGATCATCCTGTTACACCCCCAACACTCAACCATAGAGTTACTCACACATAGCTCATATGTATTAGTTTAAAACATATGTACTTACTCAGAAATACACTATTAAAACAGTTATTCATTCACTTACACAGTGATATATACACTCAGCGACTCATACAGGAAAAAAATCAAATAATAACCTATATACCTACTCACCACACACACTCATTCACCCATACAGTCCAGCAGATATGCTGCCTACAACACATACAAGCAGTAAGTCAGTAATTCATGCATCTATGCACTACGTAAGATCTCCCGACAAAGCATACAGACACTTACACACTCAGACACTCCTACTAATAATGAAAAAAAGAATAACTTATATAGACATTATGTATCACTCATATAGCTACTCACCAACACATGCAGCCACTTATATAGAAAGTGAGAGACTGATACAGAAATATATATATTTAAACATTACTCACTAACCCATGTATTCATTAAGATACACTTGATCAGTCAGTTACACAATCTATTTTTCACCAAAAAAGCAGCCATTTATACACTTATATACCCATTTCTTCTTCCGTCAACCTTCACATATACATATATAAAACATATTTCATTTTCAGAAAAAACCCATTCACTGGATGATGTCATCAGTGATGTCATTTGAGATGTCATCAGTGATGTCATGAGTGATGTCAATGACCATGCCATGAGTGATGTAATATGTGACGTCATCAGCAGTGCATTGCAGGCGCGCGAGTTATAGTTAGCTGAAGTAACCATAACGGCGGAATTTCAATGGTTTTATATGAGTGAAATGTCCAGCAGCTAACTATAACATGTGTCAAACCTATGGTTTTTTCAGTGAATATATATATATATATATATATATATATATATATATATATATATATATATATATATATATATATATATATATATATATATATATATATATATATATATATATATATATATATATATATATATATATATATATATATATATATATATATACATATATGTTTGAGCAAAAGCCTTTGGGCTTTAGGAGTGCACTTGACGCTGCCCCAAGCCTTCCAGCCAATATGCATCTGTAAAGAGAGCTCGTTTTACCCTTTGCAGACTTGTTACTCCACTATGATAACTCTGTTCAATGGGAATAAAAACTCAAGGGAATCTCTGATCATTTTTAGGGTTAGAAAGGGGACTGAGGTCATTTTGGGAATGCCACAAACTAACATGTTTCTGGCCGTTGCTAAACTTCCAAGGCAAATCAAGTAGGAAGAAAGGTCAGATATGTAATCTAGAAAGTAAAAGAATAGGGGCCTGATTCACAAAAAAGAACTTAGACTTTGGAGTCATTTTAGAATTTTCTATTCACAAAGGTATTTTACTAGTAGTAACTTTATGACTTCGGAGTGTCCGTGCAAACAAAAGGACAGTCGTATTTGTTTTAGGGGCAGATACTAGCTACTTCTAGCAAAATACCTTTGTGACCAGCAAACAATCGTAAACTTACACAAAAGTGTAAGCTTACCTTTGTGAATCAGGCCCCGAGTTTCTTAAAAATTTCACAGGAGCAAGAAACGTTACTTGAGTTGCATTTTTCGATCACGAAAGTAAACAAAAGCCTCGATTCTGTGGTATGTAGATCTAGCTTGGAATTCCAATAAATAATTATTTTAAAGAAAGTGGCTGCCAATGGCTACAAGATGTCAAGAAGCATTTCTGAAGTGGGAAAAGATGTCAGTGATAGATTCCACTAATTCAGGCGAAGACAAGATTTGATCAAAAGAGAACATACTTTTACAAATGTCACTTTGAAACATTGCTTCACCTTAGGTTATGGATGTTTCCTCAAGACGTTCCTAAAGCGGGACCTTCATCATGAAAGAAACCTGCATCGTACTAGGGAGAAAGCATCCTTTTCAAGAAGAATCTCATCTTTAATAATGAATTCACAGAGCCATTTGACCCATGTGCCTATACAAAGGCTTCTCTGGGCTGCTGAACAACGAGTCCAAATGGTTATGTTTTAATTACACATTTCATTTTTTTAAGTCCAAACTTAAGTGATTATTACAAGGCGCCAAAATATTTTATGATGGCAGAGGAACATGGTGGGAAGGGCAAACCTTTTACAGTGAACATAACCTGGGCCATGAGCCTGCCATATAGGGATGGGACCGAGGCCTTCTTCCCCAGAGAATTCTTCTGTGATTTTCTTGTCACATTGGAGTCGCATTTGCTAAGATCAAACAGATTCTCGGCCCACCCAGTGATTTTGGCTCTATGGTGTGTGTGTGTGAGGGGGGGGGGAGGGGGTTGATACCAAAATGATATGCATGCCAGTATTACAGGTTCCAAAGATCTGATTTTATAATTAAAATGAGAAATACCACGCTTTCTGAGAGACAAACGAGGATAATGTGTAGGCCAGCCTAAATATTTGCAATGATTCTGTCGTACTTGGAAGTTGAGTTCGATTTTGTTGTTTCGTTGTAAAACGAATATAGCGAAGCCTAGTATCCTTTGCGTTAGCATTAATATTATAATACCAATGAAGACAGATTGTTTTTCTGTAACTCTCCGTATCGTACTCTTTTTTCTAATAAGTGCTGATATTACCAAATGAAAAGGTATTTAAATATGTACATTGGTCTCACGTGGCAGGCTATACTGTCTATTTGTTAAGAAAAGAAAATTAACTCTTTTGCTGCAATCCATTTAGCATTAAACACAAGCTACACCTCGCTGATGAGTTTGATTGGTAGCTGGGCTATGGTCTAGAATCTTGTGGGAGGAATATTGAGCGTTCACAATATCATGACCAAAATATTAAGGACCATAATATTAACAGGTAAGTATGTATAGACGTTCTATTTTCTATAAGTCCGCAGTGGCATTCCTTGATGATATATGTTCATATGTATATATATACTGCAATGCAGTCTCACTTGTTGCTGTGCACTCTGCTGTCGGTGCATGCGGTGTGAGTAGACCAATTTCCCATATTTTGACCTTGAGCAAGTGCCTCTTCAGGCCGAAACGTATTGGTGTTTGTTGGAAAAATAAAGTGTGCTTAACTACAGAGATTGGTGTGCAGCAGTAACCTTCTGGTATTACTGTGGAAAACATATATGTATCTTCAAAGTACATAGGTGTAGAGTTAAGAATAGTAAGTGCATACCTCCTTCTGTGCACTTTTCTTTTCGATAGTTTCCTTTTGTATATTTTGGTCATGATATTGTGTCCACTCGCTATTCCTTAGACAATATTCCCGACTACAACAGGTTGTTGGTGCTCCTTTATCGAGAGTGTGGCTTGACAGTTTCAACTGGACTGTACCATTAGAGTAGGGCCTATGTTGATTTGCATATTGCTGGACCACATCTGTTGTGGAGCTGCAAGGGTTGGTTACCCAAACAATTACCAATACACACTGAAAACTCCCTTGGTCTAAGGTAGCAACCAGACAGAAAAGAAGAGAGAGACACCAGAGATTATCTCTTAAAATGTATGGGGATATCCCTTGTTAGGACGAAATCCCTCACCCACCATAGGCGGCATGCTTCATCATTGGGATTCTCCCCGTGGAGGGACAGCCTAGCCCTGCCACGGGCTACCGCCCCCTGACTATCCGGTCCTGGTTGCTAGTTTTAACATCACTCAGATGGAGCCACTGAAACAGCGAGCTATCCGCCGGCCAGCCAGGTGGTAAGAATGGGGATTGTGTATTTTTCAGTGGCAGAATCTGAAACCAGGAATTAAACACAACCTTTGGTCATACATATATCAGCAGGGAGGTTGGGATCATACGATTTTAACGCAGAGTAAACTGTTTCTCCAACCCTAGCCATGACGGTATGCTTATGGTGTGTTGCTGCCAATTTGAAAGAGGTAATTTTGTCTTCCCAATTCATGAGACCAAATGGCGTGATCTGAGTGTTTACGTTAGTGCTGTAATGACTGTATCAAGGTGTTGCACGATTTTCGTTGGAAATCCTTATTTGTAGTCCATCTCTATTGTCTCTTTACAAGTCGGGTTACTTTCCAAAGTCTCCAAACGTTAACCTGAGGAGAAACACCTCTGCAAACAATCCAGCATATACATTGAAACGGTGAAAATGCAATGAAGTGTTGCGAGATAAGTTTTTTATTATTCAAAAAGACATATGGAAAATGAAGAATAACTGGGGCTCGTGAGATTTTTCCTAGACTCGAGCATTAAAGTGTTTCCGCTGGTATTTAAATGTAAGTCTAGAGGTATTGTTGTGGACTTCGTGATCCCAACATCGTATTCTCCTAAATGCTTAACATGATTAAGTGCTAAGTCTAACTTCAAGTTGCACACTTATTACCTCATAAGTGTGTCACCCTAGGCACCAGTAATCTTGTGCTGGAATCTCCAGCAAAAATTTCAATTCAAAGTTCAACTTAAATGCTTCTCAATAAAGTTTACTTCATACGTTGCTTTTTTGTTCAAAAACCAAAGGTGTTTTATTCACTTTTCTTTTCATTCAAAATTCAAGACAATCCATTGTTCCAATGCATTTCGGTGTTTTACTACACCTTCGTCAGGGAACGTCTAAAATAAAACAAACAAAACATATTCTAAATTCATGTTACTTAATATTAGGCTGTTCTTACGCGCTGCGGGTGTAATTTAAAACTCAACTTGGTGTGGGGCTAGGCTAATTCTCTATGTATAGTCTATCTGTTTCTGGCAACGGTATCGAGTATTTATTTTGTTTAGTCATTTGCGTTGTTTATGTGTAGTTAATTACGCGCTCGATACACTATGATATTATGTATCCATGGGTGAGGTCCCTACTACTGTTCGGCGCTAACCGTTCCTGAGACCGTGACAAACGGCATGTATTGCCTGCTAGGTGACTACGCCCGTCATTTCTCACCTGGTTGTTTAAATGAATCCCGCTCGTTTTGCTAGGCGAAGCCGCTCCGCTTCGCTAGCCCTTCAGAAAGTCGATGCTCACTACGCGCTGGTTCGCGCATGCGCTATGTGTTGGACTAACAATCAACGACTCCATGTTAGCACCATGGTTAAATATCATAAGGCTCAGCGGATACCCAGAGGCCTTCGAATAGCCCTGAAACCATCGCTATGCAAAAATTCTAAACCTTTTTCACCGAACGTTGGTGTGCTATACTCAACAAGTGTAGCTTGGATTTAATACTGCTAATCATAGAGGAACTAGCAAAAATACTGGATGAACTTAAGACAGAAATAGAAACAACCACGGAAGAACTCAAAAAAGGAGTATCAGAAGAAGAACTACAAAAATACTACAGGACATAAACACCCAATTAGCCCATCACACACAAGAGGTGAACGAACGGAAACTAAGGAAATATAAAAGGGACACCCTTGATTATAAACTCCAAGAAGTTTACACATGGGCCGAAGTCTATGCTAAAAGGCGTCAAACTAAACAGTATACATCACATACCGACACATCATCTACGGACAGTGATAGACCCACTTCTGGATCGCAAAAACAATATAACCAACAGAAAACCACACCCACAGAGGGACCATCCAAGTTGAGTTTTAAATTACACCCGCAGCGCGTAAGAACAGCCTAATATTAAGTAACATGAATTTAGAATATGTTTTGTTTGTTTAATTTTAGACGTTCCCTGACGAAGGTGTAGTAAAACACCGAAATGCAATGGAACAATGGATTGTCTTGAATTTTGAATGAAAAGAAAAGTGAATAAAACACCTTTGGTTTTTAAACAAAAAAGCAACGTATGAAGTAAACTTTATTGAGAAGCATTTAAGTTGAACTTTGAATTGAAATTTTTGCTGGAGATTCCAGCACAAGATTACTGGTGCCTAGGGTGACACACTTATGAGGTAATAAGTGTGCAACTTGAAGTTAGTAACACATACACTCCAGGAGGAGAGTGATTCCCAAGAGCACAGTCGAAACAGTATAAACAATTGGCGGTGCACAACCCGATATCTAGAAGCTAAGTGCTAAGTCTCTCATTATGAATGCCTGGTGTCCTGTGTGATAATTATTGCACTCAATAAAATCCAATACAGATGCATTCGGATTTTATCATCTATGATAAGTGGCATCTATTACAAGTTTAGTAAGGAAAATGAGGCATAACTTGTGGGGTGTGGTGTTTGCTGTAGGTATCATCACCATAGTTTATATTGTACCGCTAGTGTTTTTAACATTGGTCATGATGATTGCAATCTTTTAGCCCTGGTATTTATAGCACCTGTTTGCAACAGCAGAGCTTGATGTGAAGAACTTGCACTTTAATTCCTTCTGATATGGAATACTTGTATTTGGCATTTTAGTCGCTATTTAACTGACCCCCAAAAGACTGTGATTTTTCTTGCTATTTTGCACTGCTGTTTTTATGCTTTTATTTTTTAAATTAACGTTAAAGCAGTATTATCGTGCTTTGCGTTGTATTTCTATTATTTTTAGGTCAGACATTCTAGACCTTTTGTTTATACTTTAGTATATCAATCAATCAAAGCTTTATTACGAAAATTAAGTCTTAAAGCACATACATATAATAGCTTAAAAATTCAGATATATTAAGAACCATACATTTACAAAACAATAAAATATACAATGTGTATATATAGAGTAGAAAAAAACATAAAAAACATTTAATTAAACAAGATGTTAAAAAGGATCTAATCATAGTACAGAGTAATTAATTGGGACTGTTATTGTGGGCAAGAGGATTTGAGTATTACTCAGCTTTAGAGCCCACCAACGTGGCGCATACCTACACTCCATGACCAGCTTAAGAATTTGGCCAGTGCTAAAGCAATAGGTGGAGTCAGAGCAGAGTACTCTCATTGCTACAGCACAGTTTCTGAGGCCCGGTGATTTACTTATTGCTCTTAGCCATGCACTCTGAGGGGTAATGTATGCAGGGCAAGCTAGAAGAGCATGGGCTACTGTTTCAATTTGATCTGGGGAGGGCATTTATCACATTCAGCTTTACCCCACTTTGCAGTAAAGGATCTAGTTGGCAAAGTGCCTGCCCTTAACTGGAAGTATAGTTTCCGGTCGAAGGGGTTTGTGATAATATCCCAGTAGTGCTCAAAACGGGGGGAAGATTTAAATTCCGTAAATGTGCCCGTTATTGATGAGGAGGATTGACTGCGGTATGTGTTGCAGAACACAATTTCCCAGTATTTTGCCTTTAATACTTCTTTGGGGGGAAAGGAAGCATTAGCATGATCTGCCCATAAAACACTCATACCCATCATTTCGAGAAGGTACTTAATTTCCCGAAACCTTTTAATTCTATGTTGGCTGTCTGTCAAAATTACGTCCATAATGCCTCACGCATAATGTTTTAGTTCCTTTGTGGTCCAGAGCCTCCGCCAATATAAGAGTGAGCGAAGTCTAGACAGGTCTATTATGGATTTCCTGCCAAGGTCATACAACATGGGGCCCGAGGGGGTACTTTGTGGGACGCCTATAATTTTTCTTAAGAACTTTGTTTCTACAACAGAGATCGACCTGAGGTTTTCAAAGGCCCACAACTCTGCCCCATACAACGTGGAACTCAGAATTTTTGATTCATAAATTTGTATGACCAGGCTTATAGGTTTTGTGTATGACAACCTATGGTGGGTGTAAACAGCCCCCGCATTTTGGCAACATTTTAGAACAGACATGTCCAATTGGCCCTTCCATCCCATATCTTTTTGTAAAGTGATGCCCAAATATACAAAAGACTTGACCTGTTCCAGGGGGACGTTATTCATTGTTATGCCACCCTTTAATGATCTGTGCTGATTAAAGGACATGGATTTAGTTTTGTTGTTATGACTTCCAGGCCCCGCAAGGTGCAGAAGTCGTTGAAGCACTTCAGGGCATGTTGGAGGCCACTGGGGTTTTTGGATAAGATAAATGTATCATCTGCAAACAATAAGATGGGTTTGCGGATACCGGCCACCACTTGGGCTTCTGTAGCTACGTGCATAAAGGAGTCCACTATACCATTGATGCAAAAAGAAAATAGTGTTGGCGCTAAAACGCCTCCTTGGCGGACTCCTCTGCCCACAGGGAACGAGTCTGTGACACTTCCCTGATCACCCCAACTTATGTGAGCAAAATTGTCCTCATGTAAACGTATAATTAATGTTAATAGATCTGCTGCCATCCCCAACTCAGATAGCACCGACCATAGCTTACTGCGAGGAACTAAATCAAAAGCTGAATTAAGGTTAACAAAAGCAACGTAAAGTGACCCTTTCCCCAGGACCACAGTACGCCAATATAGCATTATAAAATGAAAAATATGATCCACTGTACTTATTTTTGCCCAAAAGCTTGCCTGAAAGGGTGACAAAATTGCATGCTCGTCTATCCACACCTGGACAATGTGCAAAGCCATCCGGCCCACAACCTTTTCTCAGCAATCTATTAAGCTTATAGGCCTGCGATTTTCTGGCTCTTTACTTGTCCCCTTTTTTAAAAATGGGTACAATTTCAGCCCCTTTCCATGATATTGGGACTTGAGCACCTTGAGCAATGGTATTAGCCAGAATGGTAATATATTGGACCCAGTTAGATTTATCATTTAAAAAAAGATCAGCGGGAATTCCATCAATGCCTGGAGCTCTGCACTATGTTACATCTCCCAACGCTCTCTCTGTGTCTACCGGTAGAAAGGGAGCGTCTTTAAAAAATGTGCACTCACATTCCTCAGATGCCCTCACAATATCCTCCTTACTGGCATACTGAGGTTTAAATAAGTCCACCCACTGATGTTCGTCAACATGGTTCTGTGGGCATTCTGGATGGCCCCCATTGCCCCATTTAACGAGTTTCCAAAACTGTTTGGTATCTCTGTTTGTACACGCCACTCTAAAGTCCTGCCACCTTTCCTCATCATACTCTTGTTTAGCTAAACCCTGAACCCTCCTATAATTATTACGTGCCTCTCGAACTCTCTCAGGGTTTCTTAGTTTAAGCTCCAACCCTAATCTATTCCGTGCCACTCTATAAGCCTCATTGAACCAGGAGATCTGCGTCTGAGCAGTAGTTTTTGCTCTTGACGTTCGCCTAACAAAAGGGGCGCGTAGCCTCGAGAAGAAAGAATTATGAATTCCAGTGATTTCACCCCGGAAGTCTGGATTGTTTTGGAATCCAGCCTCAAAACTAGCTAGGGTGCCAATCATGTCTTCATTGATGGCTGTCAATGTTTCTGGACTCTCGACAAGTTTTGCCCATTTCAAATGACGTGTGTCATTTGAGCAAAGCAAATCAAGAGTGGTGATTCTCCCTCCATGATTACTTGCATTGAACTCGCCCAGGAGTTCAAAGGTAGAGCATAGAGGGTTGTGATCACTTTCCATACGCTCCTCTATGAACATATCCTTTAGGAAGTGCCAAAGTTTGAGATTAACAAACAGGTAATCTATTCTGCTGTTAAAGCGGCCATTATTGAAAATATGAGCGCCATGGAGGTCCGAGGGTGTACACCCATTTGCTGCCCTTAGCCCTTTCTCTAAACAAAGCCCCATTAATTGTATGGCTGCATCCATCCATTTATGCACCGGAAGTAGATTCAACCTAGAAATACCCCACCTTTCATCATCATCACTTGCAAGATCAGATTCTTCAGGGCCCAGTGGTTCAAAGATTGTGTTAAAATCTCCGGCGACCATGACCACTGGGTCCTGGGAATATCCATCAAGTAGTTACTCCAGAGTCATTAAAACATTTGAGTTTTTTCCCCCAACCATACACCTAGCATATACATTGTAAATATCTATATTGATTGTAGGACTCACAGTGAGGCGTATCGCAAGAATGTCATTGCTCTGGGTTACCAAGGGATGGATTTCAAAGCCAAGATCTTGCTGTACCCAGGTAGTGAGACCTCTTGCCGGGTGACTCTTACTTCCCTTTGTGGCAACTATGTGAAAGTTAAGGTAGCCTAAATGATACATTGGGGTACGTAGCCACGTCTCCTGGAAGAGACATATATCATATTGTTCTATAACTTGTTGCCAATCTTGAGAACTCGCCCTACTACTCAGACCAGGAATGTTCCATGATAATAATGAGTGTTTTCTTGGATTATGAGTGTTTTTGTCGCTCCCTAGTAGATTAGTCGCTGGAGAGGATTCAGATGTGGATATAGCCACAGGGGTACCTTGTTGGGTGCTCAATTCGGCCTCAGTGAAAATTCTATTGGGTGAGCTTGACGGACATTTTGACTGCAATTTAGGCACCTGCTCATAGACCAGCACTTCAGATGTTAATTCTATGTTTGACTCAGGCAAGACACCGGTCTCAATGTTACTTGGGCATGGTAGTTTATGAGTGCTTTGTTTAATTGGGGAACAGACCAAATGTGTGTACGATAAGGGACTACAACTACTACCCACTAGAAGTCAATCACATTCCTCGAGGAATGATAAGGGCTCAAATCTATTGCCCAACGGAATGCCCCCTGATGTTACTGGGATAACGCGCCCCCTCCCTCCATGCCGAAGCTGTGGGTTGATGTCACTATTCAATCTAAGCCTTTGGGGCATGGAATTATCATAGAAAAACTCTAGTGTTAGAGGGATTATCCAAGAATTCCTATACTGAGGGAGATAAAGATTGGGCAAAAAATTGGGCAATACATCAAAATGAGCAAAATTTATAATAATACAATCTCCATAGAACAATTTTTTTTTTATTTCCAACCCGGTTCACTCTCCTTGCCATAATTATTTAGTTGGCCAACATACGTATCCCCTTTACAGTAATATTCGTATTGTTTGAAAACCAGTTCAGACATTTATTCATTAAGTTTGTAGTAGTCTCAGTCTGCTCTCTTCTAAGGGGAGGTATATTTTCCAAAACTAAGGCCAGTGGGGCAGCTGCTGGACGGGGATTGAGAGTCACAGAAGGTAGTTGTTCGGGTTGACTGTGAAGAACATTCGATTTTGCTGGACTACACCCTTTGTGGCTGGGATTTGTCAACGAATATGGGTAAGTGGGGGTTGGGATAGGTGGTAAATGCATTGGTACTTAATGCCATTGGCATGCTAGGTTGATCTTGTCCCGGCTGAACGACTAGAGGCAGGGGGCTAGTGAGAGCTACCCCAACTACTCCCGGCACATCTGTACTCTGGGGACATATTTGGAGATCGCGAACCAGTGTCCTAGAAAGTGCAGCCACAGATAAGGTGATCTTAGGATCGCGTCGACTTTTCTCCAAGTTTGTTATCCGCTTCTCAATAAGGGTAAGTTTGTCCAATATAGGTGCCATAGCGAAATCGATTTTTAATGCAATATCCGCCTATATAGATGTCAAATTCTGAGGCGAGAGAGAAGGGGGCTTTGCAGAGATAGAATTACTGACTGCTACTGGTAATAATGTTTTTGTTTGGGTCTTGGGCCTACCAACTCGTGGTTTCTGAGGCTTAGCTTTCCCAAGCTCGTATGGGCCTCCGACTCAGATCTGTTTCCGAATCCGAGGTGGTGATAGTGGCTCCTCGGATTCGTCTTGCGAGATTACCGCTATGCTTCCATCTGGTACAACACAATTTTCCATGCTTGGTATCGGGGAAGCACTAGTGAATTGGATCAAGTCGCGAGGAATGCCAGGTGATAATGATTTGCAAAGCGGGACGGGGAGATAATGGAGCCAGATGATAATCTTGGGGGCACTGACAATTCCCCCGTTCCCAACGATAAACGCCTTTCAGTCATTTCGATTTCATGATATATCACACATGCTGCTCTAGTGAGATAGGAATTCAGGGTTGTGACAGCCCCCTGTAACCTTGTCCTTGGCATTGTTCTTAACAGTCAAAAAGATAGATAAAAGCAGGTACCTTCTGTTAAGATGGATGAAAGAGATGTGGCCCAGCCTGGCCTATTCCGGTCAATGACGGGCGCGGGACGGACCCGCCCTTGGCCCCGGCACACCCGCACCAGACCCGCGCTGCGGGAGAGCCTTGCTGGTTATGAGGGCCTCCGGCGCCCTCGGGTGACGTAGTTCACCTGCACCGGGCGTGGGCCTTCTGAAGTTGTGGTCCTTTGCCCAAGCTGTGTCCTTCGTGATGGTGGAGCGAGATCTGCAGCGAGGCTCCAATGTCTGTTGCCCTCACTTCGGCGATGAGTGTACAGGAGGGTAAGTTGTGAGCAGTTTCCCCCACGGCAAAATGCAGAGTGATGGCGTGTCCCGCACTGCAGGAGAGACTTGCTGGTTATGAGGGCCTCCGGCGCCCTTGGGTGACGTAGTTCACCTCCGCCGGGCGGGGTCCTTCTGGGAGTTGTGGTCCTTTGCCCAAGCAGTGTCCTTCGCAATGGTGGAGCAAGACCAGCAGCGAGGCTCCAATGGCCGATGAGTGTACAGGAGGGTAAGTTGTGAGCAGTTTCCCCCACAGCAAAATGCAGAGATACACATATAAGTATATACGTTAGTATATACTTATATGTGTATGTACTTTGTGGGCTCTTGAGATCAGCCCTAGGACTTGTCTGCCTTTACTCAGGGAATTTATTTTCTGCCTCTATTTAACAGTCGTGATAGAAAACGACCAGCAGAGGTCAGTAAAATACCAGAATAGCTTTCTGCTGAGGGATTTTCTTTTTTTATTTCTGCAACTGCCTCTATGTAACTGACTTGATAGAAAACGACCAGCGGAGGTCAGTAAAATACCAGAATCCTTGAGCATTCTATAGATTTGACACCATAGAAATTGTCTTCCACGAGCACCTGTAGACAATAATATTTTTTTCAAACCTTGTATTTTCACTGATATGACCACCGAAGACCCTGATTTTATATTAAAACCAGAGCTTTGGACTATACCATTTCCCGCTGAAAGGCAATATTTCTCTTCGTGTGTTCCCATACCTGGCATGTCACAGCACCCTGGCTAATGTACTGCATAGCTACATACATATAAGGTGCCAAAGGTGAGACCAATTGCATTACAAATGCTTGTTTTTAAACTGGTCACAACGGTTGTATTTTTTAAATCAGGTATTCATATCACCTTCTTGTACCAACAGAGCTTGATGTAAATAGCACTTGCGTTTTAATTGCTACTGATAATACATGTTTGCATCTTGCACAATTCAGTCACAATTTAACTAGGTGTCTCAAAACGCTGAGCATTTTCTTTGTTGCTATTTTGCTCTGCTGTTTTTCCAGTTTTTTTTTAGCTGCGCTCTGTTCTTCGCTTTCCATTCCTGTTTCAGGCGACACTGGTTATTATGAATCTTTGGATAATTGAACCGAAAACCTTGTAGAGCTGCAGTAGAAAGAATTTTACTGTTTTTTCGCATTATTTTGACTCTGTCTTGACATTGATAATGGTGTCCGCACTCTTGCAGTTTTTGTATGCACAGTAGCTGCTTGTAGTATGAGAATTTGATGGAAATAGCGCTTGCGCTTTAATTGCACTTGATTCAGGATGCCTGTATTTTGTTCTATTTTGTTGCATTTTAATTGTGTCTCAAAACGTTGGGAACTGTATGCTTTTTTGTATTGCTGTTTTGGCATCAGCTGCCTCATAGCATTGTTTAATTGCAGCACTTCATCTTTTCAAAGGTTTAGTGTTAGATCTGGCACCCTTAGTGTGGTTCCACCTGACATTTAGCCTTATATACTCCTGGTGTCTCAAGTCATTTTTGCTGGCCTTAGCATTCTGGGCACATTACCACTGCAAACCAGGGCAAAAGTGCATGTGTTCTGTAGACTAAACATGTTAACATTGGCTTATCCACAATTGGCATATTTAATTTACCTATAAGTCCCTAGTAAAGTGCACTTTATGTGCCCAGGGCTTGTAAATTACATTACTAGTGGTCCTGCAGCATGGATTGTGGTACCCTCTTAAGTAGCACTTTAAACCTAGATCAGGCCTGGCACGGCAGAGCCTATGTGTGTAGTTTAAACTGCCGTTTCGACCTGGCAGGTTAACCTACTTGCCAGGCCCTAACCTTCCTTTCTATGACATGTGAGGCACCCCTAAGGTAGGCCCTGGGCTGCCCTGAGGGCAGAATACAGTGTATTTAAAAGGTAGGACTTGATTGTGCAAGGCCTATCTCTCCCATAGGTTAACATGGGGACTGCTTTAACTAGTGTAGTTTCCAATTGGGACAAATTGGTGTCCCTGGATTCACAATTTAAAAACACATCGTATAGTGAAGTTGGTTTTTAAATTGCAGTTCTCAAAATGCCACTTTTAGAATGTTGACAATTTCTATTTTAAACCATTTGGTACCCTCCGCCTTTCCCTGGAATACACATCTGAGGTGAGTGACAGCTGGTTTCCTGCATTCCCTCTTGAAAGCCACACACAAAGGCAGTGTAGGTGTGACTGACCATCCATCGGCATGTTGATGGGTAATCCTGAGGGCAGGATGAGAAGGAGGAGGTGACACTTGCACCTGAATAGGTCTGTGTCTGTCCCCACACAAATAGTTGGAAAACCCCCTATAGTGACTCTGTGGTCCGTGCAGTAAAGGCAGGGCCGTGTGCACTTCAATGCTTCTCTTTGAAGTCTCCCTACCTGAAAGGCTCAAATGAGTATAAGTACTGGACCTCTGAAATCATGATTTTAGAACAGTGCTGAAACTAAGGACATTGTGCCATGAAGAAGAGCTGCTGTGCTGTAGGTGGGACTACCACTTTGCGCCGTGGTTTGCTGCTTCAGCCTGCTGCCTGCTGCTTCTCACCTGCTCTCTACATCCCTGAACCCGAGTTCTCCAAGGGCTTGCTGGCATGCCTACTGTTACGAAAGCTCCTCTACTCTGCCAACTGTGAGTCCTGCCCTGCCAATAGGTGCCAATCCAGACCTGGGCATCGAAAGTCGGTTCTGTAGCTGCTTTCCTAAAAAAAAAAATCGATGGAGTGATGACTTTGCATTGATCACAACCGATTGAGTACCCTTTGACACTGATGTAGCATCAATTCGAGGCCATCCCTGCATGACTCGACAACAACATTGGACCTGACTGCGAGGCTCGACGATGACGCAGAGCCTGTATTTTAAGAGATTTGATTATGATGTGAGTCACGAGTGCGAAGCTCAATGATAACATATCTACCCGACTGCGTGGATAGGAACTGAAGCATTGAGTCTTTGATACCGACACTTGCTCCATCCAAGGCGTAGCCAGCCTGCCTTTCATCGCGATTGCGAGAACTTTAGATTGACCGCGATCTAGCGTGACCTCAAGTAACCCCATGCATTATTTGCTTTCTATCACTATATTGCTGTTTATTCTTAAAAGAATAAGAACTGTTTATTGTATATTTGACATTTTGGTCTTATTTTACCCAGAAAAATATTCTTTATTTTTCTAAACTGGTGTGGAGTCTTTCTGTGGGTTTTTCACAGACACTTTACACATTTCCTCTTAACTTAAGCCTGACTGCTTTGTGCCAAGCTACCAGAGGGTTAGCACAGGTTAATTTTGGTTCTGTATCTGACTTACTCTGACAAGGATTAAGGTCCCTACTTGGACAGGGTGCATGCCCATGCCAACCAGAGACCCAATTTCTAACAGTTAGCATCTGTTTTTTTTCGGGGTTGCTGACGTCAGTATACACCCCATTGATTTGGGTTTTTGTAATAGATGATTTACAATGATTTTGATTAATCGTGCAGACATACAAAATAAAGAATAAGAATAAGAAAGTACAAAAATACAGTGTAATTATATTTTCCAAGCATGTTTATCAGGTACTATAAAATCTCCACAGCTCAAACGTATGACAAGGGTTACTGCAAATGCAGAAATTTTAAGGGAGATACATATAATGAGGCCCTCAGAAGAAAAACACCCCCTATTTGCGAACCTGATCCTTGCTGTTCATTCAATCCTTCCATTAAATTACAATTTGGTATTTTCTACAGATCTCATTGTCAATGACATACCCGTCTGGAAAGCAGATGGAGGCTAGATTTGTCACCAGAGACTGCATTACATTCAGTGCCCCAGGATAGGTACTTGCTAACGTCAGTCAGTCAATAAACTTTATTTCGATCTGTTGACCACAAAAGTGCAAACATGCACAAAAACAAGCTAAAAATTGATTAATTTTACAAGGTTCATTGACTTCTTTGAAACAGTATAGTAAAACAATGCTCATGAATTACAACTAAAATGCAATAAGTGTAAAAACTTCACCAGTTAAAATTAAACATTTAGATAAATAGATAAAACTTTATTAGACAGCGGGCCATATGTAGTTAAGTTGGAAATACCGATTCCTAATTACCGAATATTACCGAAACAGTATTTAAAAATCAGTATTTCTAATGTATGTAATAATTCGGTAAATATTACCGAATCGGTAAAAATTGGTAAATATTTACTGAATCAGCAATACCGATCGGTGTTTCAGACTCAGTAAATACTGAATCGGAAAAACAAATACACAGCAATTGAGGAATCAGCAAATCCTGTGCAACCATCACACCTTCCAACCAGGAAGTGGCCACACCCATGCAGGTGCACACAATCAGAACCTTCTGGAGAGGCTGGGTTTGCAGAGGAGAGCAACAAAGCCACTGCCTGAACTGACTCTGAAAATCTTGCACAATGGCCAGCCAGGACACAGAAGGAGGGGAAAGGAAGAGGAAACTCAAATTCAGCCAGGAAGAACTGCAGGTCCTTGTGGAGGAGGTAGTTAAGCAGCACACCAAGCTTTTTGGAAAAGAGTCCCTGCAAGTAGCAGAATCGAAGAAACGCTAAATCTGGCTTGGAATCCAGTCCCAGGTGAATGCCATTGGAGTGACCCCCCGGGACATTGATGTGCTGAAAAAGCACTGGTATGACCTTCTGATCATCCCTAAGAGGAAGATGGCTAAATGCAAAAAACAAGCCAGCCGGACTGGAGGAGGAAGGAACAGGGCACCTGCTCTGACTGAACTCGAGAGACTTGGGGAGTCCACAATAGAGCCAGAGAGCGTCTGTGGAATTGGGGATGCAAACAGCTCTACCAGAGCTGCTTTAAAACAAGGTAAGAAGCATGCACAGCATTGTGCCCCCCCTTCCCCTATCCCAAATACTTCGTGTCTAACAATTTCAAAAAAGGATCTCAAGGCCCGTTGTTTAGGCCTGCTCGGGGACAGGCGTTCCTACCTTGAAGGAAACAAATCAACGATTGTCCACCATAATCTCTTACTCCACGATGCAGGCATTCCCCTTTATCTTTCCCCGACTCTTTCGACCTACACGAGAATGTTGTTAACAAGGATGAGGACGGACTGCTTATACCGTCTGTTAACATTCCCCACCATAAACGACTGGTCTACCAACTTGGTGGTCTGCCCTTGCGACAACGTTTCCAAGCAGTCCAACATACACGTCGTTTTGTTTTGCAAATTTTATGACTGGGGAAGAAAGAAACATCTACTCCCACTCCTGAAGTTGTGGGGCTTAAGACAATGCAGGCCAGCCTTACTCAAACTATACATGCTTGAGGATGAACTCACGATTACTGCAGCTGCCAGTTTCTTGAAATTTGTAGTAAGGTGCAGAGCGTCCATGAACTGATCTATTTCTGATTTCTGATAGTTACCTTCGATCAGTATAAAGATTCTCGTAACTTTTTCTTTCTATGTTTTTATACCTGAGCTTTTGAACTCAATTTTATGCTGTATTAAATTGTGCTTTTATGATTTTCTTATGCAAAAATCGAATAAAGCTATTTTTGAATTGAATTGAATCCCAAATCCTCAATTGGGCTAAGTGAATCTCACTCCAGTACAGGTTTTACTTCAGACCAGCAATGCATTATGGAAGATGTAGTCAGTGAAACCCCTATCATGACAGGAATAGCACTGGACAACTAGGCATGTGACATACATCAGCGATAAGCAGGCAGAGGACAATGAGATAGTGTTTCAGAAATGTATTTTAATTGTTGCAATGCAGGGCTGCAGGTACACTGAGCTAATGTACAATTTCTGTCCTCAGGCGAGACCTCACGCAGGACTGCGCAGGACAAGGGAGAGAGGGCACCCCAGAAGGACACCATAGAGAAGGCCACCACAAGTGCAGGCCACACAACACCACCACAGCCAGCCTCACCACCACGGTCAGCCTCACCACCACAGCCAGCCTCACCACCACAGCCAGCCTCACCACCACAGCCAGCCTCACCAACATCAACCCCGCCTGCAGTGGTGAGACCTAGAAGGCATGCTGTTACCAGACTGCTGGATTTTGAGTCCTCCTCTGAAGACTCGATGGCGGGGGGAACTCCTATTGAGCCACTGGATGTCAGCAATACTTGTTTGGTGGCCACGACTGAATTAGACATTAAAAGAACAACAGGTTTCCCTTTTCCACAAAAAATCATTCAAAAACACAATTTATTAAGAAAATCTTTTCCTTTTTGGTCACTTTATAATCAAATGAAGAACAAACAAACAAATTGTCGGCGCAGCGTTTCAGTGACACACACAATCTTGCACCTTCTTCAGGACCTTGTTCATAACATGTACATCTAAAAGAAATATAATGACACTCCATTAGACACTGCTCATGATGGTATTCATCTCTTTACTGTCTTTACATTTATCCATAGTAATTCATCACCCTATTATTGGTAAATTTTATAAGCATACCTATTGGCTCCAGATGGAACCTCCAATAGTCTGTGTAGTTAAAAACTCGGCAGCTCCCTTTTAACTACACAGACTATCGGAGGTTCTATCTGGAGCCAATAGATATGCGCATAAAATTTATTAAATCCCAATGGGAGAGGAGGCGCCATATCAATAGAAAGAACCCAGTAGGGGCATTTAAAGAATGCAGTTGTTGAATTGTCGTGTGGGGTTACCAAATAATAGGTTGATGACTTACTATGGATAAATGTAAAGACAGTAAAGAGATGAGTACCATCATGAGCAGGGTCTAATGGAGTGTCATTATATATCTGTTAGATGTACATGTTATTATAAAAGTCCTGAAGAAGGTGCAAGATTGTGTGTGTCACCGAAACGCTGCGTCGACAATTTGTTTGTTTGTTCTTCATTTGATTATAAAATGACCAAAAAGGAAAAGATTTGCTGTAATAAATTGTGTTTTTGAATGATTTTTTGTATGATTTTAATGGAAATGTTTTTTAAACTGTGATTACCAACTTGGAAATGATGTATACTATGACCTCAGTAGAATACTGATATTTTAATAATGTGTTCAATAAATCATTGAAATTTTAAGGTCATGTGTGAGAAGGTGCTCTTATTGAAGAACTGTTCTAAAGAAGTCTGTACATTTGGTAACTCTCGCATAGACTATATTCAGGTTTGATGGGAAGGGTGCACTTATATCTAGTGACCCACTAGGATCATCTTCTTTGATAAATTGTGGAAAAGGGAAACCTGTTGTTTTTTGATATTGTAACCCATCCCTTTTCCGGTAAAACGGTAACTCCCTCTTGATTTTGGCACGACTGAATAAGCACACACAGGTGCTAGACGCCGCTGCAGGGCTCGTGTGACAAGTCCACCTCCACAGGATGAGAGCCATGGTGTCTTTGGCAAGCTGGAGGCAACCATGGTCAAGGTGCAGCACCTACAAAGAAAGGCAATACTGCCAGTCCAATGACAAATGAGGCGCCTCAATGATAACATGACCAACATTGACAATGGCATCAACTCAATGGCAGAGGGAATGAAGGAGATGGAAGCGGGCATGCGGGACATGTCCCAGTCTGTGATGCTGCTGTGCAGCAAAATGGATGAGGACAGAGTTACAAGGCGCAGGGAGAGCCAGAAAATGGGGCAACATACGAGGGCAGTGAACCGGCTGGCAACTGCCACTTCTCTACTATGCAGGCGCTCGCTCCATGGCCATGCAGGAGGGGCTGGTGCACTGCAGCAAGGATGTGTCCAAGGGACTGGTAAAGGTCACCACTGCTCTGGAAGTGCTGCTTACGAGTCACTCTGCCACCACTGGTGCTGTCGAAGTTGCAGACAGCGAAGACACAACCATTCGGAGCAGCATTACCTCCCCTATTACAGACACCC
The DNA here is from genome assembly GCF_964263255.1 of Lissotriton vulgaris. Lineage (NCBI taxonomy): Eukaryota > Metazoa > Chordata > Amphibia > Caudata > Salamandridae > Lissotriton > Lissotriton vulgaris. Next base: position 1,577,867,644 of record NC_141685.1, read on the forward strand.
GGAGTAGCAGCAGACGGCATGGGGACGCCACTGGTACCACAGCCAGTGAGGAAAGTTAATCAATGCCATCCAGCACTGTTGTGCGTGGGCGCAGATGGTGATGCAGCCCACACTTTCAGGACAGTATTGGGTGGAGTAACCCATTACTTCCTATTATGGATGTGAAAAATTGGAGATTTTGTTGTGGTGTAGTGCCCAGAAATTAAACTACGTCATTACATTCAACAACTGGCTGTGTCTCCTTACTTACTTAAAAATAGTTGCATGTGATCTCTGCCCGTCTTTGTCTCCCATCTGTTGCTGGCGGCACTTCTGCTGCGTTAAGCTCTGGCTGTGCAAATTCATCATCATGGTCTTCATAATAAGTTAATTCCACTTATGTACTTTTCTTTGTGGCAAGGTTGTGCAGCATTGCACAAGTTGCAATGATTTTGCAGCAGATGATAGGTGTGTACTGACGTGCACCTCCGCTTTTGTGGAGGCAGCGGAACCTGCTTTTCAATAGTCCAAAGGTGTGCTCCATAACGTTGCGAGTTGATTTGTGTGCCACGTTGTATCGTCTCTCACTTGGGGCTTATGGGTTTAGGTAGGGGGTGAGGATAAATGACCGCCTAGGTAAGAAAGACAGTGCCATTAGTCACATATACCATATATATTCATCTGCAGTTAGTATAAGGGAGTGTCATAGTGATTTACCTAGCAGGTATCCTTCTCCAAATTCTCCTGCAGCCAGGCATGTGTAGATCTCACTGTTCTGGAAGACGTATGAATCTTGGGTGCTCCCAGGAAATTTGGCCACAATGTCAGTGATTATGTTGCCAGCATCGCAGACTACCTGCACATTTATGAAGTGGGTGGACTTTCTGTTCCTGTAGATATACTCAGTGGCTGCTGGTGGACAGATTGGAATGTGTGTGCCATCAATACAGCCTATGACATGCGGGAACTGTGCCATCTGGTAAAAGTCTGTCTTGGTTTTCGGCAGTTCCGCTTGTGTGTGTAGGAAGCTGATGTAGTGATGCATTCTCTGCATCATGGCATCCAGGAACTTTCTGAAGAAACGGGACAGGCAACTCTGGGACACGCCCCCTACCGCACCTATCACCCCCTGGTAACTGCCAGATGCAAGGAGATGTAGGATACAGAGCACCTGCACATGTGGTGGTATGGCGTGCGCCCTTGGTGTTGGGTGCTCAAGGAGTGGGTGCAGGTCCCTTAGCAAGTCTAAGATGGTGCCGGGGTATAGCCTGTACCTTTCATGGATCTCAGCCTCAGTCTGTTGGAAGAGTGTGATGCGCTGTCTGTAAATGCGCTCCTTCCGTCTCCAGATCCTCATTCCTGCTGCCTGTAGACGTAGCTGCCTTGCAATCACATAGAAAGCTGCCATAGTGATCAAACTGTTGCATTTTGGCATTGCTTATATACCATGTGGCTGATTACCACCTGCTTTCAGTCAGTGTTAATTACAGACTCTAAAATACAGAATTTCATGAAATTCCGTATTAGCGAATTTACCTACATCTCTTTTCAAGCTTTTACTGTTTCTTATTTACCGATTCGGTAAATAAGGAATCGGTAATTTCGAATCGGTAATTTTGGATTCGGTAATGATGAATCTGTATTTACCGATTCATATTTACCGAATACTTATTTCTGGACTCTCAATAGCCTAAAAACCAGTCGGTAACAGGAAATTTACCGAATTTTAGCCTTTACCAACCGGTATTAAGCTACCTACATATGACCCCTGGTCTTCTAATGTCCGGAGGCTACACATTTTCTATTCTACAAGAGGAATTCAAGTAAAGCTTCAATGTCGATGGTTGGGGGAGTCATACCAAGATTGCTCGGTGAGCTGTCAGGTTTGATTACTGCTTTTCTTCTGATTCCCCACATGTGGCCCAGAAATGTTACAGTTGCACAAGCAAACAGGGGTCTTGTGTCAGATCTTAAGATGCATAAAGCCACCCTATGCTCTCTAGTTTCCAGCCATTTGCATATAGGAGTGAGCCATCTGCTTCTAGGGCCTAAACAGAAGCTGGTAACAGTTAATCGGAGCGCACAGCACAGTCGAGGTAAATGTATATCCACAAACAAGTCAAAATGGTGCTCAGGAAGAAAGGGGGGGCTGGTTACCACAGCCCTCAAAGGTTAACCACTAAGTGGTACTGCAAGCAATCATGTGTTCCTCCGAGCACTCAATCAATAGAAAAAAGTCTTATATGTAGTTTTCACTGATCGTTTAATGTCCAATCTTCCAAGATTATTCACATCCTAGTTCCACCAATTCTTATGACGCAGCCAACACGTGTTTCGTCAAGTCCGTAAGACCAATGACTTCTTCAGGGCTGCAACCCAAATATATACAATCAATTACTAATCTAATATCCAGTAATCTCACTTAACAAAGTAATCTTTCTCATTACATTTGTTGAGAAAAGAAAAGATAAGGGATACACCCTCAAACCAATCAATGTTGATAAGTTAACACGAAAAACTTCATTGTAGGCATTAGAAAGAAGAAACATATTACACCAAATTCGTGTACACGTCTAAATTGCATAGTAAAAACCTGTGTAGCATAGTTTTAATATAGAAATATCTTTCTATGTTTATTCAAATATTGTGGCCATGGATCACCAACAACCCCACAAGTATCCGAGTCACGCACAGCGAACATGAAGTATTACTAAGCATGGTAAATAAACTCACCAATATTATTAGAACTGATGTCCTATATGTTCCAACGGGTCACTATATGTAATTCTGTAAATAAATGACAACCTTAAGTTGTAGAGTACTATAAACCCATTATCCACACCTCACTTAACTTATATTGCATTATACCTCACCTCAAAAATCCAGATGTCCAAAACAGAGTTTAATTTGTATCTGGTCAAATCGTGCATGTAGTTTTCCTACAAATAAAGTTCAGGTAATGCTTATTACTCTGGAGTAACTAGCGTCTGTTAAGTACATAGTAACAATCTGTCACTCTATGAGCAACTGTCATAAGTCATCTCCACTCCTATTTGCTGTTATCACCCCTTCACAATTCCTCACCTCGTAATTTGTCACAGTAGTCGAAGTTCCATCAACCCATTTGTTCAGTAAGTCTTCCTATCATCTACCACGAGTACGTGTCTGTAAACCAAGAAACGCACATTAATACAGCGTATAGCTTTTAGTTTGAGTAAAGAGCAGAGCTCCCAAACGCGTTTCCGTGCTTACCGCAAACAGCGAGTCCACGAGTGTAGATTGGAGTTCTGCACCCGCGCCATCTTGTAATGGCTATTTATAGCGGGACCGCGTACTGATTCATTATGATAACATGTAACCCGCACTATTATCGCCATGGGCTGAATATCTTTACTAAGCGATATTTTTTGCTATACCAGTAAAAGCCTACGTCTACTGATCACAATCGGTATTTAAACCGGATTCCCTAAAAATTCTATATCGCCGAATCTCAAGACATAAACAAGCGCCATCTTGGAATGGTCAAGACTCTTTTGTAAATCGAGTATACAAATAACGTTATAGATAATAATCTAATCTCTCCAATAGACTCTATAATTCTGTAAAAGTTATTACATATGGTTATTTATATAAAAGAACGGGGTAAAGGGGTGTTCAGGTAGTGTAAATTTAGACAGATAGTCTAAACAGGCGCCATCTTGGGTGAGTTACAAGTGGTCAAGTCCTCCACTTGAATCCTATAAAATATTTTTGTTTTTTTGTTTTCTTATTTCTGTTTACTGTGCGTGCATGTCTTAAATTTACTTGAGGACATAGTATGGGAAGATGGAATGATACTGGTTACATTAGACGTGGTGTCTTTATACACCGTTATTGATCACAACCTTGGTATACATGCTCTAGATCACTTTCTTAGCCGTAGACCGGCGGAACTATATGACCATACCCAGATGATTTTACAAATGACCGAATTGGTTCTTAAGAATAATGTCTTCCTATTTGATGGACATTGGTTCAGGCAGCGTCTTGGAACCGCTATGGGTTCACGATTTGCTCTGTCTTTCGCTAACCTATTTATGGGTTGGTTCGAGGCGGAGCGGATATGGGGACCCGATGGGGGAGAATGGACACCCTATATACACTATTGGGGTCGATTTATCGACGACTGCCTATTAATCTGGACAGGAACGGTAGAGAGACTGAAAGGTTGTTTTGATTACTTAAATGACAATGCATATAACCTTAAATTTACTACCTACTATGACAGTCAGTGCATCACGTTCTTGGACGTGGAGCTGTTCGTAGAGGGAGATAAGATAAGGAGCAGAATGTACAGGAAACCTACGAGTTGTAATGCGATTTTACATGCGGGAAGTTGCCACCCCAGCAGCCAGAAGAATGCTATACCATATGGGGAGCTAATTAGGGCACGACGTAATTGCGCCCTAGATAGTGACTTTGAGCGTAACCTTATGGATATGTCTGACAGATTTTTGAAACAGGGGTACAACCAGGATGTAGTTGGAGCTGCAGTATCTAGAGCTAAGAAAGTCAAAAGGAAATCTACTCTAATTAGACATGACAAAGACGTAAGAGTAAGAGATAACAAGATTAGACTGATAACCAACTATGGGATAGGTAGTTCTAGACTATTTTCTATTTTGAATAAACACTGGCACCTACTACTCATGGATGAGGATCTTAGACCGTACTTATGCAACAGACCGAGCTTGACTTTCAAGAGAGGAACTACACTGAGGAATTTAGTGAGTCCCAGTTACCCTGGTAAACCGAGCAGGACTGATTGGTTGAGTAGTTTCAAAGGCTTTTACAAATGTGGAAGATGCATTTCATGTAGATGGGCAAAAAGCAAGGTATTGCAGTTCAACTACAACAATTCAGTTGATTATACTATTGGAATGTTTATAAATTGTGATACGACATATGTGATCTATGTAATTGCTTGTTCCTGTGGTAAGATCTATGTGGGGAGCACGATCAGGAGACTTAGGGACAGAATGGCTGAGCACTTCAGAGCCTTAAAAAATGGAGATACACGTTACCCAATAGCATCACACTTGGTGCAGAATTATGAGCATAGAGGACAGCATATTTTCTCCTATCATGGGATTGATCATATTAAACCTGACCCCCGTGGAGGTAATAGACTCCTGGCACTGAGGCAAAGGGAAGTACTCTGGCTGATTAAATTAAAAGCCGTTGAATGTGGCCTTAATGTTGATCATGAATTTGAATATTATTAAGGTCAGTAGCAACACTATATATATGTTACTCCCAGTAGGATTGTTGCAGACAGGCGGATGATTATGCTGTATTATATGTATCCTCTGTCCTTTCTTTTGACCTGCTCTCCCACTCTTCTCCTCCTTTCTGAAGAGATACTAGATCAGAATTGACAATTTACAAAACAATGTTTTGTCTCCTTGTGTGAGCAGCACTATGGAAGAGATGTCTTGTATAGCTGCTACAAAGGTTAAAGCAACTACGAACTGGTAACAATTGTACAATGTATGTATACTAGTATACCTAAGAGAACTATGGTATTGGGTCTTGCATTTCACCGCATAACTGCCTATTCAAATCGATTTGCAAAATAGTATGATACTATGCCAGGATTTGGTTGTGGATTCGATGGTGACACCGCGGGTGTCCGTTTTCACGCACAGTAAACAGAAATAAGAAAACAAAAAAACAAAAATATTTTATAGGATTCAAGTGGAGGACTTGACCACTTGTAACTCACCCAAGATGGCGCCTGTTTAGACTATCTGTCTAAATTTACACTACCTGAACACCCCTTTACCCCGTTCTTTTATATAAATAACCATATGTAATAACTTTTACAGAATTATAGAGTCTATTCGAGAGATTAGATTATTATCTATAACGTTATTTGTATACTCGATTTACAAAAGCGTCTTGACCATTCCAAGATGGCGCTTGTTTATGTCTTGAGATTCGGCGATATAGAATTTTTAGGGAATCCGGTTTAAATACCGATTGTGATCAGTAGACGTAGGTTTTTACTGGTATAGCAAAAAATATTCCTTAGTAAAGATATTCAGCCCATGACGATAATAGTGCGGGTTACATGTTATCATAATGAATCAGTACGCGGTCCCGCTATAAATAGCCATTACAAGATGGCGCGGGTGCAGAACGCCAATCTACACTCGTGGACTCGCTGTTTGCGGTAAGCACGGAAACGCGTTTGGGAGCTCTGCTATTTACTCAAACTAAAAGCTATACGCTGTATTAATGTGCATTTCTTGGTTTACAGACACGTACTCGTGGTAGATGATAGGAAGACTTACTGAACAAATGGGTTGATGGAACTTCGACCACTGTGACAAATTACGAGGTGAGGAATTGTGAAGGGGTGATAACAGCAAATAGGAGTGGAGATGACTTATGACAGTTGCTCATAGAGTGACAGATTGTTACTATGTACTTAACAGACGCTAGTTACTCCAGAGTAATAAGCATTACCTGAACTTTATTTGTAGGAAAACTACATGCACGATTTGACCAGATACAAATTAAACTCTGTTTTGGACATCTGGATTTTTGAGGTGAGGTATAATGGAATATAAGTTAAGTGAGATGTGGATTATGGGTTTATAGTACTCTACAACTTAAGGTTGTCATTTATTTACAGAATTACATATAGTGACCCGTTGGAACATATAGGACATCAGTTCTAATAATATTGGTGAGTTTATTTACCAGGCTTAGTAATACTTCATGTTCGCTGTGCGTGACTCGGATACTTGTGGGGTTGTTGGTGATCCATGGCCACAATATTTGAATAAACATAGAAAGATATTTCTATATTAAAACTATGCTACACAGGTTTTTACTATGCAATTTAGACATGTACACGAATTTGGTGTAATATGTTTCTTCTTTCTAATGCCTACAATGAAGTTTTTCGTGTTAACTTATCAACATTGATTGGTTTGAGGGTGTATCCCTTATCTTTTCTTTTCTCAACAAATGTAATGAGAAAGATTACTTTGTTAAGTGAGATTACTGGATATTAGATTAGTAATTGATTGTATATATTTGGGTTGCAGCCCTGAAGAAGTCATTGGTCTTACGGACTTGACGAAACACGTGTTGGCTGCGTCATAAGAATTGGTGGAACTAGGATGTGAAAAATCTTGGAAGATTGGACATTAAACGATCAGTGAAAACTACATATAAGACTTTTTTCTATTGATTGAGTGCTCGGAGGAACACATGATTGCTTGCTTCTAGGGCCTGAATATATTGGGCAAACAAAGAAGCTGTGACCTACGGTTTTAATCGGGGCAGGGCAACAGGGACAACTTATACTGTGGCCAACATTGCTTAGGCACAAGCTCATTAATGAATTCAAGGGGATTGAACTATATCTGAATTGGATATATAACTTTCTGTCAGCTGGGACTTGGATAAGATCCAAAAAAATCCCCAGAGAACTCACCAGTTTAAAATCTAAAAATTCCCCTGTCAATCTTCCAAGCTCACTATTCTTAAGCTCATTCTCAATTACCAAGTTCTAATACATAGATTTTAATTGACTTTTTGTGGGGAGTTCAGGACAACTGGTGCATCCCCCCCTTAACCCAATGCTGTCAAGCAGAATATTGATGATCCTAATCCAGCCTATCTTCTTAGATTCATCCGAAGTGCAGACTTCATTAAAGACTTGAGCATAAGAGGGCAGTTTAGGGGTCGATATCAGTCACCACCAAAAAATAGGGGTCATAATTTAACTAGATCCTTTATAGATTTAACCCCCATGTCTAGTTTGAGGGGGAGTAATGGGGTACTTGATGGGAGGAAACTAAGTCCCTAAGGAACATATGCCCAATCCCAGTGAAAATATCCACTTTCTCGAAGCCCCACAGCTCGGTCCGTATTGAGCACAGCTTACTATCTTGGTTTTGTAGATCTCTAAGGCTGGTGCAACCGGTTTAGAATATGAGCAGCAGTGTTCCTTCCCGAGAGCTCAACTATCTGTTTGAATTTTCGGTCAGTCTTGGTTAGATGGTGCTTCCAAGTCATACCTTCAGCCAATTTAACACCTATTTATTCAAAACTACACACCCGCTCTAAGCGAGTGTTGTTCAAAGTCAAACATGCTTTGAAAGATTTGTAGGATTTAACATCATGAGTTTAGTTTTAGTGTTATTTATTTCTAGGCCTTACTAGTCAGAAAATACCTTAAATTGGTTTATTAGTGTCTGGAGCACGCTGGGTGTTTTAGAAACAAGGAGCTTATCATCAGCGAAAAGAAGCATGTTGATCTTCATATTTCCTAGTAAGATGGCATCTGCTGTAATTCTAGCAAAAAACTCAACAAATTGATTAATATAGAGCAAGAACAGCGTAGGGGCCAATATACAACCCTGACAGACCCCCCTGTTAACATTAATGGGGTCAGTGACTTGGCCCTGGTTGCCCCAACATACCCTAGCATAGTTTTCATCATGAAGATGTACAACTAATGACATGATCTCCAGAGGCATTTCCAAATCTCTAGATACGCTCCAAAGCTTTTCCTGGAGCACAAGATCAAAAGCTGACTTCAGATCTATGAAAGCTACATATAGGCACCCCTTACCCAGTACCACCACCTTCCAGATACGGAGGATAAATCTAAAGACCTTCTCAATAGTTCCAGTATTCTGTCGGAATCCAACTTGGAGGGGAGACAGTATATTATTTCCGGCCACCCAATCCTGGATCCTTACGAGAAGGGTATGGATAAATACCTTCTGTTAAGAAATCTATTAGTCTGATAGGCCTGTGGTTAGTCGGATTATTTCTAACACCTTTTTAAAGACTGGAATGACCTCAGCTCACTTTCACAAGTCTGGAATTCACGAACCCCTTGCAATAGCATTAAAAAGTGCCAATATATAAATCCAATATATATATTTGACCAGTTAAATTTGTCGTACTGAAACCAATCTCCAGGAATTCCATCCGGTCCCAGAGCTTTAGCAGGTACAATGGCTTCAATCGAAGTTTCTATTTCCTCCTTGGTAATAATGACCCTTGCTAAGTTTGGATTTAAATCTAAGGGGGTCATCCCTTTGGCATGGTCAGTGGTAGTGGATTAAAGGGCATCAAAGTGCTCCTGCCAAGCCCCAGCTGCAATATTGGTAGCTAGCGCAGGTTGACATTCCAGATCCCCCCCCCCCCTACAAGAGTCCAAAACTTCCTGAGATCTTTCTGGGTGCACGCCTCGCCAATTTTCCTCCACCTTTCCTCGTTTCGATTCCTCTTAGCCTTGCGTAAAGCCAATTTGTATGACCTCTGTATATTGTGAACTAGGGGCATGTTTTCCGGTTTAATAGCTCTAACAAATTGGTGCTTTAGAGTTCTACATTCACTTAAGGTCCATGAATGAGCCAAGAGCTCATTTATGTAGTAAGAGATTTACCTCCCCCTCTGGTACTTCTGGCATAGATATTAAAGATGCCTACAATGAAGTCAAATCAAATCAAGGACATTTGTACAGCGCACCACATCACTCGGAAGTCTCATGGCGTTTGCAGAATGGCTCTGGTGGAATGTTTGGCTAGTTGTCAAATAGCCATGTCTTCAGCTTCTTGCAAATGCAGTTGTGATCGGAGATGATGCACAAATTTAAAGGGATTTTGTTCCAGGATGTTGGGGCAAGAAAGTAAAAGGATCTGCCTTCTTTCCTGGCAGTACAAATTCTGAGAGGAGTAAGCAGTGACTCGTTGCTTGATCTTAACATCCTCCGAGTGTAGGGATTTTAGACAGAGGGCAGAGGGAGATCTGGGAGGAAGATTTAGGACCAGCCTGGCTGCGGTGTTCTGCACAATTTGAAGTCTGTTAAGATGACATTCATTAATTGAGAACAGCAGGGCATTTCCATAGTCCATCCGATTTATTATTAGTCCCTGGACTAACAATTTCCTGGCCTCAATAAGGATCCATTTAAAGACCTTCCATAGATTACACAATACTCCAAAACATGTACGAATAATATGGTTGGTTTGATTTTTCATGGACAATTGATTGTCCATATAAAATCTCAAATTTCGTACAGTTTGTTTGTGAGTTGGGCAAAAGCCAAGGTTAGCGGGCCACCAATCGTTGGTCCAGTGCTCCTGAGCCTCACCAAAGAGCATGATCTCCGATTTGGCTCTATTCAGTTGCAGATGGTTGGAACTCATCCATCTGTTAAGATGGGGCTTGCATTTTTTAAAGCGCTTCTTAGTTTCTACAGGGCCTGGGCCAATAGTGACTAGAATCTGTGTGTCATCTGCGTAAGATATGACATTGAAACCATAAGATCTGATCACCATGGCCAGTGGCGTCATATAAAGATAGAAAAGAGTCGGGCTCAAAATAGAGCTCTGTTGCACTCCCATCTTGACCGGTCTTTCACATGAGACAGTGTTTCCCATTTGTACCTCAGTTAGGTAACTCTTGAACCACTTGAGGGCATTCCCCCTGACACCAATCTCCCACAGCCGATGTTCTAAAATGCTATGGGGGATGGTGTCAAAGGCAGCGGACAAATCAAGCAGGACAAGAATGACATACTGATGTCTGTGCAGAGCCAGCCTAATATTATCTGTTACCTTGACCAGAGCTGTCTCTATACTATGTGTTAGGGTCTAGGGCTAGTCCTCTCTCAGTGACCATGTACTGACATCACATGACCTGCTGGCAGTGGGATAAATGTTGGTCCTACCTCTACCTCGTTGCTTGATATTGGTTGCTGTTTGCTGGAAGTTACCTGCTGTCCTGGATTCTTTTCCCCTCCTTCCTCACGGGCTCGTGAGATGAGTTTTTTGTCCCTGCCTTTGCTACCCCTGATTGGTTCTCCTTTCCCTTCTTTAGTTAGATAGTTGCACATCCCGTTGTTTACATTTCCTTTTCCCCCCCTCGTATTTTTCCCAGCGTTTGTTATTGGTCTTGAGTGTTCGGGGGCTCCCGTTCGCTATATTTGTTTTGTGTTCTGTGCCCTTTTTGGAGGTTGTGCAGAGAGGACGCAATGAGTTTACGAAGCGTTTAGCTTCGGTTCAACGCGTCCTCACTTGGACGCCTCTTTGCATCGTTGTAGGTGGAAGTGACGTTTTCGGGTCATTCCGCCAAGGGCTTTGCTTTCGAACGCTGGGATACTCGGTATTCCCGAGTGCCTCCTACCAGTCCCTTTCCCTTTGACCCTTGTAAAGAAGACGAAGGGGTTTTTTCTGGCGTAAGACAAAGCTTGTCATAAGTCCTTTTTCCCCTCGTAGTATAATGCGAAAATGAAGGACACTGTACATATGAACTCCTGATTGGCTATACGATTCGAGAGACGTTATCTTGAATTGCCTTCTTTTTTACTCCTGTGCCCAGTGCCTTCACGAAGCAGAGCCTGCACTACCCACTGGTAAGAGGGGTTGTGAATGTTGTGGCAGGACATGGTCACTGGTGTTGGGATAGCGCAGTGTGAAACATATACATATGAAGGGTATGTCTTTTTTCTGTTTTACATAGGTGCAGAAGCGTGGAGGAGGGAGCTGTGTCCTAACGTTATATAAGGGTGGAAGACTTGGTGTCTCCTCAAAATGCCACCCTCTTTTCAGGCTCATTTGGCGCACTCATAGTGGTTGTCTTGTGAGTGGCCAGTGGGCAGGGGAAGGGGACTGGTGCATGCTACGTTCCTGCAGTGCTCGGGCTGGGTGGAATCCAACAGAATATCAAGCCCACGAAAAATAGCACTGCCCGGACGAGTATGGATGAGGACGGGAACCCATCAGGTGGGGGTACAGGTGGTCCCTCAATGCAGGACATAATGGGGGCTGTACATACATTACAGGCACAGGTACAGGATCTACAGCAAGAGAACGTGGGTCTGAAACAAGAACTAGTGGCTGTAAGGGCCAGAGAGCAGTTGCAACACAGGGGGACGGGTCCGGGTTTACAGCCTGCTACCTTTCAGTATGGAGGTGGGGCGGGACAAAGTGCTGTTGGTGGTAGCAATCCCATAGCGGTAACAGTGACATCTCCGGTTGCAGTACCTCTAGCCCCCCCTGAGAGGTTTACCGGGGATAGCGACAAATTCGGGATGTTCATGAACCAGTGTCAGCTACACTTTATGTGTAGACCGAGTGCCTTCCCCGATGACTCTGCGAAAGTGGCCTTCACAATATCTTATTTGGCTGGTAACGCTGCTCAGTGGTCTATACCTTTGGTGGAAAGTGATGATCGTGTGCTGTATAACTATTCAGCGTTTAAAGAATTGATACGGGGTTTGTTCGCCAAGCATGCATTTATGCAGGCGAGCGATGCAGAACTCCTGAAGCTACGGCAGGGCAGGCAGGATTTATTGTCTTATATAGCCTCCTTTAATCGGTTGATATCCGAGACTCATTGGCCAATTGAAAAAAGGACGTCCCTGTTTTATCAGGGTCTTTGTGAAGATCTCAAGGACACAGTATCACAGGTGGTGAACCCGCCTGAGAACTGTGCGGCGTTTATTGACCTTGTAGTCAAATTAAACCATTGGGTATCAGAGCGGCCTGGAGAACGCAGTCGGTTCTAAGCTTCCCGGGGTAGTTATGTGAAAGCTGAGGCAAAGTCAGTGGGGGCGAGCAAGACAGCGCCCGAACCCATGGAAATAGGAGGGGTGAGGGGACCTTTGACCCCGGAGGAGAAAAAGAGGAGGAGAGAGAAAAACCTTTGTCTATATTGTGGCCAGGGAGGTCATTTCGCACGGGAATGTCCTGTGAAACCGTCAGGTGTAGGGTTTGGCAAAAAGGTAGCCTGTATACAGGTGGGCCGTTATACGGGTGAAGAACGGAAAAAACAGTACGAGGTTGTTGGAGTCTTAGACCAAGCCCCAAGACATTTTGTTATCAATGCCCATTTGTTACTATCGGTACAGAACCATGTCCCTGTGTCAGTGTTGCTGGATTCCGGTGCTACTGGAAACTTCATAGATATCTCTATGGCAGAGAAACTGATGATTCCATGTCAGCTTAAAGAACAACCGGAGCCAGTGAGGGCTATCGATGGGACTGAGCTAACATCTGGTTGCATCACTCGCCAGACCGTTCCCCTACGCTTATTGTGTGAGAATGGGCATTCTGAAAAGGTGATCTTCGATCTGATTGATGCCCCTTCTTTTGGTTTGGTGTTGGGGGTTCCGTGGTTGCAGTGCATTGCCTGAAGAATTGTTATACCGTGGCTGGGGAGCGGATTAACCCTTTGTCCTGTGCTGTGGCTGATGTGAGATCTGTCCCACCACAGTATTCTGCCTTTAAGGATGTTTTTGACAAAGGATGTGCTCAAGGTCTTCCTCCGCATCGGTCTTACGATTGTAAGATCGATTTGGTACCAGGGGTTCCGCTGCCATGCAGCCACGTATATGCACTGTCAGAACCCGAAGAGATACATCTGAAAGAATACATCGATGAGATGTTGCAGTTGGGGTTCATCCGTCCCTCCTCCTCGCCTGTGTCATCGGCCATATTTTTCATTCCAAAGAAGGAAGGGACATTGAGGGCTTGTGTGGATTATAGAACTTTGAATACGGCTACAGTAAAGAACAGGTACCCTCTTCCACTCATCTCCGTGCTACTGGACCAGCTCCGCAAAGCAACGGTGTTTACCAAACTAGGTTTGCGGGGCGCCTACCATCTTATACGGGTTCGACCCGGAGATGAGTGGAAGACGGAATTTAAGACCAAGTATGGCCTGTTTGAGTACACTGTTATGCCGTTTGGCTTATGTAATGCGCCAGCGGCATTCCAGTTTTTTATCAACGAGGTCCTCAGCGAATATCTAGACCGAACAGTTATCGTTTATTTGGACGATATCCTTGTCTACTCTGAGATCGGGGCAGAGCATACTGAACACGTGTTACAAGTGTTACAGACATTGCAGGAACATCCACTGTACGCAAAGTTGGAGAAGTGTCAGTTTAGTACCCCTGAGGTGGAGTTCTTGGGGTTTATTATTTCGGCGGGAGGTATCCGGATGGACCCTAAGAAGATACAGGCCATTGTGACCTGGCCTGTGCCGACTACCGTGAAGCAGATTCAGGTGCTCCTAGGCTTTGCCAATTTTTATCGGCGGTTTATATCACATTTTTCCGATATTGTGACGCCCATGACCCGCCTCTTGAGGAAGGGTGTCCCCTTTGATTGGACCTGTGAGACTCAGGACGCTTTTCTATTATTGCTGAAGCAGTTTGCATCGGCACCTGTGTTGGTGCATCCTGATCCTGCCCTGCCGTTTTTTGTAGAAACTGACGCTTCTATGTGTGCCGTGGGTGGGGTGTTATTCCAACGTGATGAAGCCACTGGTCATATACACCCCATTGCCTTTTTCTCTAAAACCTTGTTGCCGGTGGAACGTAACTACACTGTGGCAGAACGGGAATTGTTGGCTGTAAAACTGGCTTTTGAAGAGTGGCGCCACTATTTATGGGGCACTTGGCATGTTATTACTATCTATACTGACCACAAAAATCTAGAGTTTTTTCGTTCTGCTAGGGCGTTAACACCTCGACAGATGCGGTGGGTCCTATTCTTCAATGAATATGACTTCATCATTACCTATAGACCTGCGGCTCAGCAGATTAAATCTGATGATCTTTCTCGGATCCATGTTGATCCTAAGGAAGAAGGCTCCTTGAGCGAAGGCAGGGCTATGATAGAAGGAGAAAGGATCATAGGGGCTTTGACTATGGACGACTTTCCTGCATTAGTGAAAGAGCGACTGAACCAGTTGGATCTGGCTCCTTGGTTGTTGTTGCCCCAGGTTACAGTAAAGGAGAGGTTATTGTATCATGAGAGTAAATTGTTTATTCCTCCCGTACTGAGGGATGTGGTTTTGGAGTGGTGCCATTCCTCCGCCTTGGTGGCGCATCCGGGGATACGGAAAACGAAGGACTTGTGTATGAGGTGGTTTTGGTGGGAGTCCATGACCAGTGACATTCAGGGCTATGTGCGTGCTTGTCCTATCTGTGCCATCAGCAAGCCTTCGCACTGTAAGCCCTCTGGGCTCCTACAACCCTTGGAGGTACCTCCTGCCCCTTGGCATACCATAAGTATGGATTTTGTGACCGATTTACCATCTGTCTCTGGTTATACCGCCATAATGGCGGTGGTGGATTTATTCACCAAAATGGTGCATTTTCTTCCGCTTTCCAAAATCCCTACGGCAAAAGAGATGGCTGTGGTTTTTATGTCCTCAGTCGTACAGTTACATGGGTTACCGGCTGTGATAATATCTGACCGGGGAGCACAGTTTGTGTCTCATTTCTGGACTGAGCTTTGTTTGGTACTCAAGACGGAGATACGATTGTCTTCGGCTTACCATCCTCAGTCTGATGGTCAGACTGAGCGAACCAATCAGACGATGGAGCAATATTTGAGGTGTCTGGTTACGTCTTTGTCATGCGATTGGGTGACTGCTCTACCCATTGCGGAGTTTGCCTATAACAACAGTCTGCATTCCATACTGGGTATGACCCCTTTCTATTGTTCACTTGGGTACCATCCTAGAGCTGTAGCTATCCAACCTACGGGACACGTACCAGCCATTGATGATGTGTGTGGGCGATTGAGGGACATCTGGGGTTTGGCCAGGGAAAGCTTATTTGACGCCAAGGCTGCTATGAAGGTACAGGCAGATAAACACCGGGTTGCAGCTCCCTCATATAAGGTGGGTGATCTAGTATGGCTGGCGTCTCGTAATCTGAGATTGCAGGGATCACGCAAGTTGCAGCCTCGGTTTATGGGTCCTTTTCCAGTAACTCAGGTTATTAACCCGGTGGCTATGAAGCTCAGGTTACCACAAGACTACGGGGTGCATACCGTGTTCCACACATCATTGTTGAAACCCTATATACCCTCGGTTCAGGTGCTGCCCCCTCCTCCGCCTTTGGTAGTCGATGGACAGGAGGAATTCGAGGTTCAGGCTATCCTAGATTCCAAGCGGATCAGGGGTCGCCTTTTCTATCTGGTGGATTGGAAGGGATACAAACAGGAGGATAGGACTTGGGAGCCAGCTGGGGGGGTGCATGCACCACGTTTGGTTCGATTGTTTCGTAGACAACATCCCTTGAAACCCCGCCCGGTGGGGAGGATCATTGGGGGGTACTGTTAGGGTCTGGGGCTAGTCCTCTCTCAGTGACCATGTACTGACATCACATGACCTGCTGGCAGTGGGATAAATGTTGGTCCTAAATCTACCTCGTTGCTTGATATTGCCATTGTATGGATTCTGGTATCCTGGTCTCCTGGTTGCTGTTTGCTGGAAGTTACCTGCTGTCCTGGATTCTTTTCCCCTCCTTCCTCACGGGCTCGTGAGATGAGTTTTTTGCCCCTGCTACCCCTGATTGGTTCTCCTTTCCCTTCTTTAGTTAGATAGTTGCACGTCCCGTTGTTTACATTTCCCTCCCCCCCCTCGTATTTTTCCCAGCGTTTGTTATTGGTCTTGAGTGTTCGGGGGCTCCTGTTCGCTATATTTGTTTTGTGTTCTGTGCCCTTTTTGGAGGTTGTGCAGAGAAGACGCAATGGGTTTACGAAGCGTTTAGCTTCGGTTCAACGCGTCCTCACTTGGACGCCTCTTTGCATCGTTGTAGGCGGAAGTGACGTTTCGGGTCATTCCGCGAAGGGCTTTGCTTTCGAACGCTGGGATACTCGGTATTCCTGAGTGCCTCCTACCAGTCCCTTTCCCTTTGACCCTTGTAAAGAAGACGAAGGGGGTTTTTCTGGCGTAAGACAAAGCTTGTCATAAGTCCTTTTTCCCCTCGTAGTATAATGCGAAAATGAAGGACACTGTACATATGAACTCCTGATTGGCTATACGATTCGAGAGACGTTATCTTGAATTGCCTTCTTTTTTACTCCTGTGCCCAGTGCCTTCACGAAGCAGAGCCTGCACTACCCACTGGTAAGAGGGGTTGTGAATGTTGTGGCAGGACATGGTCACTGGTGTTGGGATAGCGCAGTGTGAAACATATACATATGAAGGGTATGTGTTTTTTCTGTTTTACATAGGTGCAGAAGCGTGGAGGAGGGAGCTGTGTCCTAACGTTATATAAGGGTGGAAGACTTGGTGTCTCCTCAAAATGCCACCCTCTTTTCAGGCTCATTTGGCGCACTCATAGTGGTTGTCTTGTGAGTGGCCAGTGGGCAGGGGAAGGGGACTGGTGCATGCTACGTTCCTGCAATGCTCGGGCTGGGTGGAATCCAACACTATGTGCCGTCCTAAAACCGGACAGTGACGGATCCAACAGTCCATGATATTCCAGATGACTGACAAGCTGTTGATTTGCAAGAGAATGAGCACTTTTACGAAATAAGGAAGTAGTGAAATGGGACGGTAGTTTAGAAGAGGTTTAGGGTCCGTAGTGGATTTTTCTAGAATGGGTCTGACCCTAGCATCTTTCCAAGTTTTAGGGAACTCAGCTTCCACAAGTGATTTATTAAATAGGTCTGTTAGGTTTCCTAATAGTACTGGTGCAATACTAGATAATATTTTTTGTGGTACTGGGTCAGCGGGAGAACCCTATTGAATTTTCTGCATGCCAGTTGTTACTGTCTTGATGTCACATTTGACAAATTCATCAAGGATATTGGGGGATCGGGGGACATGCTGGGTCCATCTTCAAAATTGAGGTTAGTTTGTTTTGGTGGGTAGGAATGATGTATTGTTATAATTTTCCCTTAAAAAAACTGAGAAAGAGAGCCCGTCCATTCTTGGGAGTCAGGAATTGATGGCTGGTATCTGGGAGTTGAGAATTCTTTCAGAATTTGATAAAGTTCCTTACATGAGCTTTCTGCATGTTCAATTCGATTTAGGAGGAATACATTTTTTGCTAGTTTAATGTCCAGCATATAAAGGTTGTGATTTTTTTTACGTTTCACGATCAACAGTATTTTTGCTTTTCCTCCACTTTGGTTCTGCTGTCTAGACGAATATTATGTTATCTTTAGTTGCTCCATGAACCAGGGAGCAGCCCTTTGCTTGATTTTAACCTGGGTAAGGGGATCGATTTTATCAAGTGCAGTCGTAATGGCTTTGTCAAAGGCATGTGCCACTCGGTTGATGTCATCATCTTGATCTGGATGGTCAAGATAGAAGTGTTTTAAAAAAAGGGGCGACGTAACTTTGGGACATGACCTTCTCCAAATGAGTTCTTTTGTTTGGTCATTATTAATCGAGTGAGCTGGAAAAAGAAACTTTAATAGATAGTGATCTGACCATAACAGTGAGGTAGGGGATTCAACAGTAATGCCTGCAGAGTTAGTAAAAAGAAGGTCTAGGGTGTGGACCGGTAATCAACTGAGTGAGTCCTAACAAATTCATATTAGAAATCAGCAGGTCAGTGTTTGATAGTGTCTCAGCGTGATAGTTGAAATCTCTGAGTAAAAGGAAATTGTCGAAGCTAGAACTTGGGGTGCAATGATCTCTAATAGTTTGTCTGGGAAGTCGTTTTTAGGGCCAGGGGGCAGTATATTAAAGCTCCCCTCCAAGTACCACCAGATAATCTTTCCAGCTTAAAAATGCAGAGTTCTAAATGGCCTAGGGTCATAGCTTCCAGGGCAGTAATAGTTACGCTCACAGTGGATGCTATGAGTAGGCCTACACCTCTTGTCTCTTTTCTGTCTACTCTGATTACATTATACTGAGGAGGGAAGGCAATGTGTACATCTGAAGACGCCTGCTCATGCAGCCACGTTTAAGGAACAAAACAAATATCTGGAGCCTCCAAATCTATGAGGCTCCATATCTCTACTGAATGTTTAGGGATTGACCGGGCATTAAAGTAGATGGCACTTGGTTGCTTGAGGGTATTGGGTTGGTTTGGATCATGGCTCACTGAAATTTTGTTTGCGTTTATTGATCCCAATACACAAGATCTACCGTGGCTACCAGACACTTTCCCTTCAAGTGATTCTATAGTGCCAGAGTGAGGTTTGTTTAGATCTTTAAGATCTTTACTGGAATATTTAAGGAGTGTCATAATGCCTCTTACCCGTTTGTGATGGGTGAGCAGGATGCAAAATTCGGAGAAGGGAGGAAATGAGGCAGGGTTCCTGGCGTCTGGCGTCGGTCAGGCGCAGACGGGCACAGAGTGCTTGCCTTTGGCGCACGTCCGCGCCCTGACCTTCTTAAGAAGGGTAGTGGTGGAGTAAAGAGTGGAGACTGGAGAGCTAACAGCGGCTTCCAGTCGGCGAGTCGGAAGTTGTCTTGTTGCCTAAGCGACCCTTCGTGCAATTGGCACTAGCCGCGACGGACCGGGGTCTTCAGGCAGCTGACTAAGGAACAAGTGAATGAACAGAAATAGGTCGGAGTTGCCTTTCAATCTAACAGCTTGAATATCTAGGCTGTTAGTGGATATCTCCTCAATTCTACAGTTTAATGCAATGTGAATCCATATCAACATTCCATCTGATGGACGTCCCTTATTAGATGCAGTTGCGGGCAAGTGGAAGGACACAAAACCAGGCATGAACAATGGTGTTATACTCCATGTTTCCTGTAGAATACATATATCAAGGGACTTAACTAGCTTTATCCAATGGCGCCGGCACAGTTTACATCTAATTTCTGCCACATTCCATGAAATTAATTTGAGCAATTGGTGGCCTGTGGGCATCAAGAGTGGAGAATAAGGGAAAGTATCCTCTCCCTGCTTGAAGTTGGAATTATGTTTAGAACTCTGCTAAAGACACCAGTTTCAGTGGACTTAAGTGCAGTGCTGGGTTGTAGTCAATTGATATCCGCTAAGTGGGATGAGGCAGATAATCTTTTCAGCTGACTGTTGGGGGTGTTTGGGGGAGTATGATGCAACAACTGCCTTTTAAATTGGATGTTTGATTTAGCATGGGGAAACATCCTAGCTTCTAGCGCAACTAGATTGTGCACTAACTTCTCATCAACAAAATTCAGTTCTATGGCATCTGTTGAATTGTCAGCTTTAACACATCTGGATGTAGAATCTCTTCCCATATCATGGATCTGCCTGATCCAGTGGATAGATTTATTTTTAAGGAAATCCTCATTCTCGAATCTTACAGAAGGATCACGTTTGGGAACATTAAACACATAGATTTTATGTTGCTGCATAGAACAGGTGATAGTAGGTCCTGGTTGATGATGTGATGTGCCTTACCCCCCTTCTTATCTAAATGAGGATTGAGCACATCTACGTGTTGCCTCTGTTGCTATTAGGTCTGCCTTACCCCTCAATACATCATCCGCCCTCCCTGTTGTTCGGCTACAAAAACCAGTGCAAGTAGGGGTTGCCGAGGAAGTGATATTCGTGCTTTTCACAGGTGGCTACCATCATGGGCTCTGAAGCAGGTAGTAAACCTTGATCATTCGATTTCTCAAGTCTAACCAGTAGGCTATGTATAAACTCATATAGGGCCCCAATTGTAAATTTAAGGGCTTGCTTTCTTCACACCCAGGGCGATTTGATATTACAAAACGATCCACAGATTCTGGTGCAGCACCTTTTGTAATACAGATCCCACTGTCTCTACACGTGGCTGGTCCAATCTCAAGAGGGAGTTCCCTCATTTGCAGAGAGGCCTGGTCCCATGAGTCATCCTCTGTGCCACATTACAGCTGCAGATTCAGAGGCAAAGGAATTGTAATTGGACACACAGACTGTACGTTTCATATAGGTGGCTCACAGTCAGCATGCCCGCAAACGGTGCCCATTGAAAGTTGTTAAGAGACCCCATGGACACCTCAGTCATTTCCCTGCACTTAGTACAGCACATTTGTTGAGATACTGCACACTGTTCCACTTTGTACTCGGGAGTCAGACTTAAGTGTAGGTCTTTGCATAGAGTAAGCCAGTAGGTTTTATCCATAAAGCCCCAGGTGCAACATAGTGTTAGGGGAAAATTAGAAACACTCTGTCATCAGACACTGGTCAGAGAAAAGGAAACTTCTCCTCCAAAGTCATTGTCTTAGTAGTCCTTGTAGATACCTGCTTGTGAAAATCCAAGAAAATGCAGTACAGTAATCCTTAACTTGCAAAACGATTAGAAACATGAAACCCATATGCTCAAGTGCTGCAGGGCTTTGGCAGGTCCTGTAAAATTACAGATCATACCAATAAAATATTATAGCATTGTATTTTGCTGATATGAAGAAAATGGGAATAAACCCACCCACTGGAAATAAATATTCTCTGTTCACGGTGCTAAATGGCAAACGTTAATCGTGCACAAAGGAAATACACCCAAAAATCGTTTTGCCGGAATCTGCACGAGTAGAATAAATGTTATTTTAAATGAAATACGCGGACATAAGGAAGGCACTTTTCACACAGCGGCCGTATTGACCGTTATGAAATGCAGAATGAACTATTCTTTAACAGATCAGCAGTATCACGCAGCACGGGCATTATAAATACAGCACATGATACACGGCATGAGTCATGACCAAACCAAGGTCATGACCCCTACCGTGTAACATATGTTGTAAACGCGCCTTCCAAACAGATTGGATGAGCGATGCAGTAA
The DNA here is from genome assembly GCF_964263255.1 of Lissotriton vulgaris. NCBI lineage: Eukaryota > Metazoa > Chordata > Amphibia > Caudata > Salamandridae > Lissotriton > Lissotriton vulgaris. The sequence continues at coordinate 1,577,889,162 of NC_141685.1, forward strand.
TATGTGAAGTAGTAGGCGACAGTAGTCTGCACCTCTTGCAACAAGGCATATGTTCTGCTAAAACGCTTGCTAGCATCCCAAGTACAAATGTAGCCCTGTTAGAATCATAAAATAGCAAGTGCGCGTGGAAATAAATGGAAAATAATACCAGTTAATCGAGTACTCTCGATTTCAAGGGGTCACGTGGCCCCCATACCATTACACATAACGAGTGGTTATTTGCAGACTTCCACGGAAACATGCCTGTCTCAGTCTGTCCTCTTGCCCTCCCCTTAGTGGCACTGGAAGAGCAAGAGGACTGACTGAGACAGGCATGTTTCCGTGGTTATCTATATTTAAATTATCCTCACAATTATAGTATAGTTTGAATCACAAATGACAATATCGATGCAAGGTAGGAACAAACAGATCAAAATGATTATATACAGCAGACACGCCCAAAGCATAATAATGAAAAGCAAAAAGGTTCAGGCTTATGAAAGTTGCATATATTTGGAAAATAGAGTTGTACTACTGACTTTAACTAGTGGAGACTTGCACAATCATTCGACACCATTAAACAATGTAACCTTAAATGCGTCTTAAGAAAACGAACGTACTATTACTTCCTTTTTCCCCTTTTGCCTTTCACTTAACATGTAATGCTAAAAGATTACATCATGCCATTGAGACCACCATACTCCCGTAAAAGTTTTTCATCTGCAAACCACTACTATAATTTTTCGATCTCAAGTTAACTATTATTATTCAGCAATGTCAGATGTACAGTTAAAAAATGTAATATAAGAACATGTGTAAAGTAATAGGCAGAGCCTATTAGATCATCAAGTACAAGCTAGGGGCCATATTACAGAAGTACCCCGGGGGCACAACAGACAATTGCACCTGATGTGCGTGCCCCCGGGGTACTTTGGTATTACAGAAGGGGCCGCAGACGCTTGTGTGTCCCCTTCTGTAATACTGATAGTGCTGGCGCACATAAAGCACCAACGCTATCATCCTCATTTGCAAGGTGGTATGGCCCCATGCAAATGAACAAATCCCTTTGCCTCTGCGCCCCGCCGTATTTCAGACGTAGGTGCAAATGCAACAAAGCTGTCAGGAGGTGCCCCCTCAAAAGTGGCACACTGTCAGTACGCTCCCGCTCCCGCTCCCTGATGGCAGCACTCTGGAGGGAAAATGGGGTCCCATGGACCACCAGACATCCCCATGCTTGTGGGTGCATTCAATCCCTTAAAAGTCAGGTGGGTTGCCACCTGCACTGTTAAACACAGAGCGGCCTTAAAGCAGCCGCTCCATTCTTCACATGAATACGTTGCTCCACATTGCACCACATTCATCCTAATACTGCGCATTTTCCGTGTTTGCGCACCTCTTAAAAAGTGTGTCCAAGTGTGCACAGTATGTAAGACGCTGCCCCAGATAGTTTCTTCATATAAAGCCTTTGTGGAAGTTGAAGAAGCGTTTATAAAAGTGGTGATCCTGGTAAATTGCTGGATCTAGCAGAATAGTGTTAATTCTTGGCAATATGCAGGCAATTAACAATGGTGCCAATCCCTGACAAATTACCTGCCTGCCACAATGGTGTTAATTTCCAGAAAAGCACTGGCACTGGCATCATGGTTAAAATAAAAAACAAAGCCAGAGTTACAAGTAACATGTGTAGTGTTGTGCCTATATATCTGATAGGCTCTGTGCATTGGAATAATATACACTATAGATTTGACATCGGACTGAGGTCAGTATGTCTCTATCGAGTACATTAAACTTAATCACTTGTGTGTGCCAGCAAACTCAGAGGTCAATATAAACGTTCTCGAATGAACAAGAAGGGATTCGTTTAGGTACTAGAGGAAATAAAGTTGTCATAAAAATGACAACTTTGTTTCCCTTAGAGTCGAAACAATATCTTTAGAGTCTTGGAAACAATAGATTACAGTTTCTCTCAGTCAATCATGCATGCTTCGTTTATACAGAGTTGCACAGAAATAGGGAGACGGGCGTTTCAATAAAAAGGTTTATTGAACAGTCTTATTTCGCTTGCAAGAGATATGACTGCTACAATCGTAAGACACAATGCGAAGTATACTGCGTACAGCGTAAACAGTAATATCAAATAATACTGTAATAGCATGGCCTGTTGCTATGCCATATATAAAAATACATACATAAATAACTCTGGGTAAAATACTCAACTGGTGCTTCGAAAATAATCCTACCCCTTTCTACCTAACCTAAGTCTAGTGCAAGGGAAGAAGTAGGTGCTGTTTTAGCTATAGTTTGGTTTAGTTTAGTTTTGCCAAATATTACCAAAAGTTTCTCTAGGTTCTAATCAGCTCCATACTTTAAAATGAGAGAGGTTGGTATCTCATTCCCGGGACTTGATCTCTATCACTGCGCAAGGGACGTCAGAAACACTGGAGCTGGATTCTCGGCGAGTAGGATGACAGTGTCTGGCCAGTGCGTCAGTGGGGGACTTGACTTCCTTCGGGTCTTGCTGTGGCGAGCCGCGTCGTGCAAGTAGGTAGCCGAACCCCACAGTGCCTTGCCATAGCAAGTGAAGGTATATTTATACCTTGAAGGTGTTTAGGAATGACTGTATTGACGTACAAGTCGGGCATATGCATGTCATGAATGAACCCCTAAGGAAGAGATGTTCATGCATAATAAATGAGCAATTCCTAAATAAGGGCTGGATTTCTATGCCTAAATAAGGGCAACGTGAATTGTACCTATATAAGGACATATATCGGTAAATCTATATACGGTATCTAAATCGACACACAACACCCACTCCACTTTAGAATTAACGACATTACTAGATCCTAAACATGATAACATATCTAATATATATGTACGCACGGAGTGCTAAAAACATGTCTCAAATACATGGGGAAAAAATGCATTTAAAAATGTTGCTGTATGCATTAAAGCAATGCTTCATTCTAAGCATATGTTGACATTTGAATGCTAACTGAATGAATCATAAAAATAAACATTTATGAAATGGCTCGTAAATACAGAAGAAAAAGGCCGAAACCATTTCCTGACAGATTACATAAAACTGTTTGTTTAGTGGACAAGGTCATATATTGTCACTGGAAGTATTTAAAGAATTCTTGTTCTCTATGAATAGTTCTACTAAAAGCAGATTACTTGTGCCAAAAATGAATAATACAAATTTGGAGAAAAAAAATTTATCATAGGAAAAAAGTTGCAAAGTTAGTACCTTGTTTTGAAAAAATGAAGGTCAAATTCAGAGTCTCTCAGTACAATGTGTGCCAAAATCAAAAGTCAGTGTTAGGGTTTAGAGAAAACATCAAATCTTCTATTTCTGTTGACAAAAGTCATCTACCGTTGTAGGTGAAAGTTGGAATACCTTGTTTGGAAGATTAACCGCACATAGATGGGAACTATCGCCTTCCGCATTGGTTGCATCAGCAATGTTCGAATCGGATGTTACCTGCACGCCTGATCTCTCCTCTAGTACCTTAGCAGTTGCAATTTGCGTCTGTGAGATCTCAATGAATGCCGACATCAGAATTGGTAGCCCCTGGAGACAACACAGAGCATGTACCGTTACAGGGTCCAGCAGGGTATCAACATCTGTTGGCATGACTGATGGGAGTATTAGACAGATGTCTAGCATGCATTCTTCACCGCATAGCAGGCAGCGTAGAACAGGTAAGATGCAATCTTGCCAGATTGGTGTGGATGACAGAAACCATGTGGTATTTAATGCTCGTAGATAGGTAGGTAACCCCAAAATTTGGACGATGCGCTCACGATAATTCATCTCCTGCAGAGCTCTCTTCACGGTGAATTGGGTGTCGCTGGTGATTTGGCTTGCCATATCGCAGCAGTAGGAGCAAAAATAGTATCCCTGCAACCAGTGCTTAATTTGCAAAATATGAAGTGCAGGTGCTCACAGCCTTTAACGAGGCCACACCCACTTCCCCAGCTCTGCCCACTCCCTCCAGTGGCCCCACCCACCTACCTTTATTGGCTCCACCCGCATCCACAAGCCTCAACACATCGGAGTCACCTCCTTCCTTATTGAGTTCCGCAAGAAGATGAAGGGCTGGCTCTTCACAAAAGCAACTCAGGCACCTCACACATACACAGCTGCTCAAATCCCTGGATACCCTCCTGGGTGATTTTAGTGTTATATAAATTCAATATAACATAATATAACATAGTGGAAGCCTATGACAACACTTAAAAGTGAACTCAAATTAGAGAAAGGTCATTTGAGGACTTGAGGCAGCTTCTCAAACAAAAGAAAATGTGCTAGCACTGCGCTGTTTCAAAGAAAGAAAAGAATGAAGGAAGGAATACATTAAAGAGGGCAGTAACAAATGCAGGCAGAAAGAGGAGCACTGGAGTAAGGACATAAATAAGTAATGGATGAAAGAAGGAGGAAATAAGAAAAGAATGTGAAAGGAAGAAATGAAGGGATAGAGGGAGAAACACACCATGTATGTTTGTAAAGCACATATTCACTGGCGGAGGCCTTGACACCAAACTAAAAGTATTGTTATCTAGCTCAATGGCACTAATTGTAACTAAAGACAAAAGACTGAGTGGCCACACAAAGTTTCAATTTATGACCCTGAGATAGAACACAGATTCCTGGAGTAGATATAAACATATGTGCAAGAAGGAAAAAATTAAAAGGGAGAGTGAGGGAGGAGGAGAGGTATAAAGTCAAATATAGATGCAGTAGACAATGTGAAGAGAAATGTGGAAAGCAGAGATTGGGATTGCAAGATTGGAGTGGAACGTGATGGGAAGGAAAAGAGGAGAAAGGAGCAAGGCAAGGGAAGAAAAGAGGATAGTGGGGAGCTTGTGAGTGTAGAGTGGAAGGGAAAGATGGAAAGGTGAACAATGAAAATCATTTAATGAGGGGAGGTGATGATTAGGAGAAAACGCAGATGTAGGGCAGAAAGTGAAGTAAGATTGGATAGAAGTGAAGGAGTGAGGTGTGAAGGAGAGGAAGAAAAGCAGATACTGAGATTGAGCAAGCAAAGACTAGTACACCTCTGCTTTATTAAATACACAGTCATTAATTATGTAAAGTTGAGAGGTGACAGGAGTGTATCATTCTTGGCCTGTCTCATCAATGCACAGCAGTGCTGCCCAAGAAACACAATAGCCATTCTTTAACTGTGTTAAGTTTTAAGCCATTTTGGTATGTCACAATAGTAATTCCTGATAAAACATAATAAAGTGTCGCTCGCAGCCAGAACTTTGCCGCTGCTGTGTTTCTTTGCCGCTTAGGGGAACTACGATCACCAGAAGCCCTGTAATCCCATGCACCTGGACAGGACCCGCCCACAGCGCTACTTGACGGCTCACAGCCCCCGCTTCGCGGGAGCCGCTCGCAGCCAGAACTTTGCCACTGCTATGTTTTTTTGCTGCTTAGGGGGACTACGATCACCAGAAGCCCTGTAATCCCCTGCACCTGGACAGGACCTGCCCACAACGCTACTTGATGGCTCGCGTTCCCGCTTCGCGGGAGCTGCTTGCAGCCAGAACTTTGCCGCTGTTGTGTGTCTTTGCCGCTTACGGGGACTACGATCACCAGAAGCCCTGTAATCCCCTGCACCTGGACAGGACCATCCCACAGCGCTACTTGATGGCTCGCAGCCCCCGCTACGCGGGAGTCGCTCGCAGCCAGAACTTTTCCGCTGCTGTGTTTCTTTGCCTCTTAGGGGCAATACGATCACCAGAAGGCCTGTAATCCCCTGCACCTGGACAGGACCCGCACACAGCTCTCCTTGACGGCTCGCGGCCCATGCATCGCGGGACACGAGCGGGCGCACGCCCGGCAAAGCCTGGGCCAACGGCGGGCCCGTTTGAGCCAGTTCAAGACCGGGAGAGGCTGGGCTGGGCCACCCCTCTAAGATCGTGGACTTCACGGCGGAAGCACTCTCTTAGTAAGTGGATCTTTACTCAATACATAATCAGTTGCAAAAACCCCTGCCCTCAAAAACAGTAACCGCACTGAATTAATATGTCAGCACGTGAGGGAAGAGGGAGGAACGGCACAGGAGTTGAGTATGTGGCCAAACTCTCGATCACTTTATAACCAGGGCCTCATCTGTGCTAGCGCACAAGATTGCCATCACGGAAAGATGCTTCTCCATGGACCCGGCATTTTCCAAACGCTGGCCCTTGGGCAGTATAATTAATGCGCGCTCCCCGGAAAGGCTGTGTCACACTGTTACCACTACGGAACCCCAGTTGGAGAGCACAGTCTTACAACATGTCCTGATCCCCACTCCATCTAACACGGAAGATGATCCTCTGAATGCCCATGAGTTGCAGGGAAGGACATTACCGGCCCAAACAAAGAGTACAGTAGTCTGCGTGGCAGAAGTCCACAATGAGCTCTCACAATCTACGGACTCAACACAGGGGTGGCGGGAACTGAGGGATGGTAAAATCGAATCTTATGAGCAACTTAAAAAAAAACAACGCACTGGCATAATTTAAACAGACCACTGCCCCAAGACATAAGGTGTAAAATTCTCTCAGTAAGAAGAGTTACCTGGGTAGGGAGCAGGATAGAAAATACAGCAGGAGACTGCATTGTTGTTAACTTTAATGACCCTAGGGTGGTGGAGCATGTCTGTTGGGGCCCTTGGATCAATTCACGTTCATCTGTCCAAGCTCGGAATTTAAAATATTTTTACACTCAACTAGAGTGTACACCGAATCCTGAAGGCCATAATGGTGATGGGGCAGTTTTGGTAAGCCAAGAAGGTCCAGAGGGGGGTTGGTAGGGGTAAGGAATGACCCCTGGGTTACTATACCAGGCAGGGGAGACACACATGACCAGCAGATAGCGACATTAAGGGAGGGGGCTGGATTGGCTCTTCCATTATATAGTATATATGCTCCACTGCAATGGGGAAGACATCTCAGCGGGGTGGATTGACTCCAGGGGGGAACTAGGTAATGAGAATGCCCCGATCAAGGCCCAGCCAAATCTAAATTCGCAGGTAGAGGTGCGGGAAAGGGAAGTAACACTAAACACACACCAGACTGCACCATGTAAAACAAGGATCCCCGAAATTTGGGTAACCCAAAGCATTGAGAAACTCAGTGCAGGCCCTAGCCCCGATGTAGACATAACAGGGAGCACTATCAAATTAGTATTATGGAGTGTTGCAGGCTTGGCATCCAAATTCCAGAATCAGGAGTGGATGGAATATATCAGAGAGTTCCAAATATTGCGCTTCCAAGAAACCTGGGAAGTCGATCACACGGATTGCCATATAGAGGGGTACAAATCCTTCTGGATACTGGCAAGCAAATCGATTGCCGGAAGAGCAAGGGGAGGACTTTCAATATTCGTAGATGTGTCCCTAGGGGGGAGCTGGGTGGATTTAAAATTGAATTCGGAAGATTTGTTAGGGCTTGGGTTTAAAAATAGGGACCTTAATATAAACTTGGAGAATTTTTACAACTCAGGAGGGTCCAGAGTGAGAGAACTTGAGGAGAGATTAACCCACCTGAAGGAACGGAAGCAGGGCTCAACGGTACCTATGCTTTTAGTTGCGGGGGATTTCAACTGCGACTTGTGCCCAAATTTGCTACCCATTAAAGAAGTCTGGACCTCTTGTAACTCTGAGGACGGACCGCATTTTGAGCACACACTGGAGGGCAGGGAACTTAGCAGGTTGATCGGCAAATACACGCTCGAACATACAATGGATCATCTGCTTGTAGACCCCAAAAAGCGGGTAATTCCCACTTTTAAAGGGAGGGGCCGTAGCCCCTTCATTGATTTTATTCTAGTGTCACATTTGTTAAAGAAAAGGGTAAAGGGATTCTCAATAGAATTGAGCAACTTCAGCGATCATAATCCCCTAGTACTGTCATTTTTAGCACCAAATGCAAGTAGGGAAAACAAGAGGGAGGGGGGCCTAAATAGAGTAAAGATCACCGACCAGGGTAGGCGCCTGAAATGGGCAAGAATCAATGGGGAAGATTTTTATAGATCATTTGTAAATTAGGGCGGACAACTTTTAGAGAAATGTTTTGACCTATCGGTGGTAGGGCAATACCTGGTGGTTGCTTTTGAACAAATGGGCCAATTAACAGATGCCCTCCTAAAAACATCGGGACTGGGAAAGCCTAAAAAGGAACCGAGATGGTTTGATAAAGCTTGCTCTCTGGCACAAAGAAAGTTGAGAGCTGCCCTGAGGTGTAACCCAAAGGACAAACCAGGGGTGATGCAATGCTGGTTAGAATATAAACAGGCACTAAATTGACGTAGGAAAGCCCTCCAAATTCAAACTTGGGAGGACTTAAGAGAGGCTGCGGAAATGAAGGACACAGCTGCCTTTTGGAACATAATTAATAATCCTTGTTTCCAAGAGGTTAATAGCCCACAAATAGGTTCCAATGTTCTTCCAGAACAGTGGGTGGCGCACTTCAGAGCCCTTTACAATCGAAGGAACAATGAGCAGTAAGATAAGGATGAGGGGTCGGGGTGGTGGAAAGTAACATTAGAATTGTTGTTTAGAGGAAGTTATGGTTGGTTTTCAGGGCCTTACCAAAAATACGGCACCAGGACCGGATGGCATCCCACCGGACCTCTATTTAAGTAAAATAGACTTGTGGGCTCCAATTCTAACAAGAATATTAAATGCTGCTATAGGTACAGGGCTTCCGCGGTCCTGGTCCTCGGCCACAATAGTGCCCATTTTCAAAAAGGGTAATAGAGATCATCCCCAGTGTTATCACCCAATCGGAATGAATGAATGTGAATTTGTATGGCGCTACTTAACCCAGGGGCATCAAGGCGCAGATGATGAAAACAAAGCTGAATGGTGAGGGGCACCTCAAGAGAGACAGCTTACAGGTAAGACTCTGAGAAGAGCCAGGTTTTAAGATTTTTTCGAAAGAGAGCAAGAGACGGCTGGGCCTTAAGGTTGGCTGGAAGCGTGTTCCACAGTTTGGGGGCAAGGGAGGAAAAGGCTCTCCCTCCCCACCTTGCCTTGGCAATTCGAGGTGTAGTCAAAAGATTTTTATTAGCTGACCGTAGGTCCCTGCCAGGGGTGTAGAAGGATACAAGAGATCCAATGTCCTCAGCACCCAAACCGTGAAGAGCACGGTAGGTGAGGACAAGAACCTTAAAATTGATCCTTGCCTGCACTGACAGCCAGTGGAGATCTTTTCTGATCCCCGAGACGGAGATACGTCTGGGGGCATCCACAACAAACCTGGCTGCAGCATTTTGGACAATTTGGAGGCGATGAATTAACTTTTTGCTTATGCCACGATAGAGGGCATTAAAGTAGTCCAGGCGAGGGGAAATGAGTGCCATTGAGATCTGTTTCCGAGCATCTGGGGAGAGGTAATGATCGAGTTTCCTGAGGATCCTTAATACCCCACAGCAGGTGGAGACAGTCCTGCCAACTTGCTTGTGCTTGCTTGTTACTCCCTTGTAGATGTCACTGCTAAAGTTTTGAGACACTTAGTCCTAAATTGCCTGATGACTTGGGCTGAGGAAGAACGTATCATCACTGATGTCCAGTACGGATTCAGGGCTAACAGATCAACTACAGATCAATGTTTAAACCTCTATCTACTGGTGGCAAAATATACCATTGCTGGCACTGAAGCGGTCTATTTAGCCTTCATGGACCTCACTGCAGCATTCAACTGCGTCAATAGGGAGAAACTGTGGGACCTGTTGAGCAGTTTAGGGGCAGATCAGGACCTTATAAAGATTTTAAAGGCCTTACATTGAAACACGACGGCCAATGTAAGATATAACTTGGAGGGTGGATGTACGGATCCTTTTGCTTGCACGAGTGGTGTGAGGCAAGGATGCATCCTGGCACCATTTCTCTTTTCAGTGTACATAAATGGTTTAGAGCAAGCCCTATTAAGCCTGAATGTGGATTCGCTAAGGGTAGGAAGAAGAGCAATCCCAGTCCTACTCTACGCTGATGACGCTGTACTGTTGGCACATACACTGTGGGGACTACAAATATTAATAGATGGCTTCATGGATTTCATGAATAATTTAGACTTATCCGCCAACCTAACTAAGTCATATGTCATGGAAGCAGGGTCAAAATCAAGAAAAAGTTTCAATTACAGAATAGGAAAACACAAATTGGAGAAGGTGCAATCCTTCTCTTACCTAGGCATTTTATTGAATGGGCATTTACATTTTAAAGCTTTTATTGAGGAGCGTTGTAACAGGATAATGTCTAGTACAGGGGCAATAATGAATTTTGGCCGCAGATTAGGAAGGTGGTCCCCGGAGCAAATGATGAATCTATATAACTCTATCTGCTACTCCAAGGTGACATACGGAGCGGAATTCTGGGGATTTGCCATTTTAGACAAACTGCAGGTAGAGGAGAATAAATACATGAGAAGGCTCCTCAGGGTCCCAAAGGGTGTCCCCGCTTATATTGTCCAAGAAGAGCTGGGGGGGGCCTTTATAGTGGACAGGATTCAGGTCAGACCCCTGCTAGCATGGCTAAAGATTTGGGATAACCCGGAGGCTGAATTGACCAGGCAAATAATTATGGATTGCCTTGGCAGGGATAAGGGAATGGACATCCCATGGCTAAAGTCCTTCAAGGCTGTTTGCGAAAAAATTGGCTGGAAGAAACTCTTCCCTATCCCGACTGGAGGAGTAGTCTGGGATAAGGCTAGTGTGAAGAAGAGGTTCAGTACTTATAAAACAGCCTCCAGAGAGAAGAAGGAAAGTGGCAAACAGTCAATCAGAGCGTATAACTCTTTGAGGTCTAGTGAAGGAATGGAGCTATACCTTGCCCTTACATAAACCGCTCAGGATAGATTTTTAATCACACATTTTAGGCTCAACATTTTACATTATTTATTAGCCGAAACAGCAGGTTTTATCAATTACGTAGAGCCAAAGGGTCCTTGCGACTGCGATCACGGATCTCCACAGGACACCATTTATTTTGTATTACTTTGCCCCTTTTATTCATTGCCTAGGTGCCTATATCAGGCATGCTAAGGTTGCCCTTTTACATTTACAAATGGCGCAAGATCCACTTACCCTGCTTTCCATTACACGTTTTTTAAGGCTAGCATTGAAATTAAGAGGGACAAGAGGATCTATGTAAAGGAGTGGGGGACAGATAGGGGATCAATGAACCGTAATGAACTGTAATGAATATTGCTGTGCCCTTTTTAAAAAAATACTGTTTGTACAGATGACAAGAATGTGTGTATTATTAGTCTTTTTAATTGAACTTTTATGGTGTTTTCTATAATGCCGACTAAAGGAATTTACCTACCTACCTAATATAGTGTCAGTTACACCATTGGGATTACACCTTGATGGAGAACCACACTCTCCTGCTTCAAATAAATAGTTCTATTACACAATCAGACTATAAGTCTCAAAATCCCACTGCCACCTATTTTCAAATGAAGTCAGACATTCAACTCCATTCAGACAGACTTCCACGCATACTTTTTAACTATTAAAGCACAAAATTCAACTGAGACTGCCACTTGTGCTATGTTAGGATTGTAATTTATGATCAGCGAGTAACAAAAGGACATCTGTGACAAAAAACAGAAACCCACTGACCTATCCACATAAATATAATTCTTTCATCTGCATGGTACATGGTCTACATTACCCCTCTCTGCTGCAGTCAAAACTTCAACTAAACAAAACTCTGTTCTCTCTCCAACAGAGACATAAGACTGTAAGTATGCAGCATGGGTTTATGGGACATGGGTCTTTGGAGGTGAAGAGAAGGTGTGGGCGATAGATAGCACGTTTTGAATCAATGCTATTTTTCTCCAGGTCAAAGCTGAGAAATTCTCTGTGTAGCCTCTCTCTGGTTAGGGGGTAATTGGAAAAGCATCCTGCTTCGAGTGGCCAAGACTGAGAAGGGCGGTCTCACGTGCGAACTCAAAGTATGGATACTCAGGGCCCAGTGCATGCTTTATTACAAAGCGATGGAGGGGAGGGGTGCTCTGAGAGTGAGGGAGGGAGCCAAGGGGTACTGTAACAGTAGTGAGTGAGTGTTGTTGCAGGGAGTGGCATTGTGATACAGAGGGGAAGTGGACTGTAAGCAGAGGGGCACTGAGATACAGGTGAGAAAGGCACTGTGGAGAGAGGGGCACTAGGATAGTGGGAGAAGGCCACTGTGCAAAGAGGGGCACTCTCAGAGGTAGCGGGGTGGTACAGTCATAGTGGTAAGGATGGGAGGTGTCCTTCAAGGTTCTTGTGTCTGCAACGGTGCCCATTGTAGAAGGGAGAGGAAGGGTGTGATAGAGACAAGATGGTACTGGGACAGGTAGGAGCGTAGTACTAATACACTGACTGGCAGGAAGAAATGTTTTCACTTTCAGACCACACTCAGCTGCTTCTCGTATTTTGTTATTACGCTGCAACGCCTTGTCTGGGCTCCTGAGGCAGGCAGCTGCTGAGCAGTTTCCTGCAGGTGCCACTGTGCAGAAATTTATCAATGGTGTCCCAAGGCCAAGCACTATTCTGTCACCTGTAGGATAACAGTTCTGTGTAAAATAACGCACACACAACTCACCTAACCTTGCAGCTTTGCTGCATTGGAAAGCGCAGACTGCTAGCTAGCGGAGCTGAAATGATGCTCCCAGTTCATTGTTTGTGCAGTTTATACTGCGCATGACACAGCACACCTGCCCTTCCTCCACCCTGAAGACCAGGCACTGGTGCATGCCAAAGCAAGCACACTATCAGCATGCACCAAATCTGAACGTACAGCTGCACAAGCCTTGTTCGAGGCTGGGGCTTTTTAATGGCCTGTGCACAATGCTGACTGTGCATGGGAGACAAATGCAATAGACCCAGCCCTGAGAAATAGGTGCAGGTGCTCAGCAACTGAAAGCACCTGCACAAATTAAGCACAGCAATGAGTCCCAAACGGAGAGGCAGTCCACCAAACACAGAGTGCACGAAGTTTGGAATACCGCTCGTATCAGACATGTTTAAGATACAACTTAACATTTCTGAGAAATGTATAGGGCAGTTTGTACTCAATGGGGCATGTATCTCGGCAGAAGTCCTTGTGACTTGTAGATCATAGGTCTCTTTGGCTGAGGTCAGTGGCACAGTTTTTTGCAAAAGAATGGCTTTCATTCTGCTTAGAGTATCAATTCATATAGAAGAGATGTTCAGTGAAGGCCATAGAGGCGACTCCCTGGCTGTCTTAGTTTTGTGGAAATAATACTTACATACAGCAAGTGACCCTGGATGTAGCAGTCACTAGGTACGAAACACCTGGCAAAATGCCACAGCAGCTGTGATCATTCAACATGAGGTAACTTCTGTTTAAAAGTTGTCCAAAAATTGGATCAATCACTGCAGCTGGTGAACATTGCAGGTGACAGGATAAGTTGTTAGAGGATAGGTCTCCGCAGGATACCCTTCATTTTGTATTGTTATGCTCATTTTATGCATTACCCAGGCGTAACTTCTTAGTGGGTATTTTAAAACAAGCAAAGTTAAAACATGTTCAAGTTCAAGTTATGGAATTTGTATAGTGCACTGCTCACCCAGAGGGTCTCAAGGCGCTTGAGGGAGGGTGGGTGTATTAATTATCGAAAAGCCAGGTTTTTAGCTGCTTTCTGAAGGAGAGGTGGTTCTGTGTAAGGCGTAGATGAGTGGGGAGAGAATTCCAGGTTTTGGCCGCTAAGCAGGAGAAGGATCTTCCTCCCATGGTGGATCTATGGATGCGCGGAATTGCGGCGAGGGCTTGATTGGATGATCGTAGTTGGCGTTTTTATGAACGGATGTAAATCCCTGTCAGGTAAGAGGTGACTGAACAATGAGGGAGAGAGGGACCATTTGATGTGGAGAGCAGAAGGTACATGATTCAATTTGGCAAGTTGTGCTAATTCCTGTTATTGTAGTATCATCCCGAGTAGCTAATGAGAGATTCCTTCAAAAAGGTATTTATAGGAGAGTGATCCTCGTGGGTAAGCGGCGTTAATGAGAACACCAGGGGGGACACTGGTGTGTAGATCCGCCGGATTGCGGATCGGGCTGTGAGTGAGAGAACACTGGGGGGGACACCAGTGTGTACGTCCGCCGGATTGTGGACCGGATTGGGAGGAAGAGAGCACTAGGGCTGCAGCCTAGTGTATAGGCACGCCGGATTGCGTGTCGAGTGAGCACTGATGGTGATCAGTGTGTAATGGTAAATAATCTGAACTGCCCCAGGGTAGATTGGTCTGGGCCTAAGTTGCCGTGAGACTAACTGGTATGAGTGAGATATTGTAGAAAACCTATGCGTGTATATTGCTATTTCCCCATCCTTAGGTACGAGATATAAATATATATGTACATACCTATTGTAAATATGTTCTAAGGAGGGAGGTGATTACGTTCCGACTGGGTAGGAGTTGCTCTGAGGAGCTGATCCCATCTGGTACGAGAATCCGGTCGTTACAGGTGTATAGAAGGACAGTCGTGTGTTGAGGCATTCGGGTCCTAGGCCGTAGAGGGCCTTGTGTGCGTAGGTGAGGAGACGGAACGTTATTCTCTTGTTGACGGGGAGCCAGTGGAGGTCTTTCAGGTGACCGGAAATGTGAGTTTGACGGGGGATGTCCAGTATGAGTCTGGCTGATGCGTTTTGGATGCGTTGGAGTTTTTTCCGTAGTTTGGCTGTGGTTCCGGCGTAAAGGGTATTTCCATAATCCAGTCAGCTAGTGAGCAGTGCGTGGGTGACTGTCTTTCTTGTTTTGATGGGGATCCAACGGAATTTTTTTTTGAGCATGCGAAGGATGTTGAAGCATGAAGTTGAGACGGAGTTGACTTGTCTGGTCATCGAGAGGGAGGAGTCTAGGATGAAGCCCAGGTTACGCGCGTTATCTGTAGGTATGGGTGCTGTACCCAGGGCCAATGGCCACCATGAGTCGTCCCAGGCAGAGGGGGATGATCCTAAGATGAGGACTTCCGTTTTGTCCGAGTTTAGTTATAAACGGCTGTTCTTCATCCATTTGGCTACTTCTTTCATTCCTTCGTGTAGATTGGTTTTGGCGGTGTTTGGGTCTTTGGTGTGGGAGAGGATCAGCTGGGTGTCGTCTGCATAGGAGATGATGTTGAGGTTCTGTTGTCGCGCAATGGATGCGAGGGGACTCATGTAAACATTGAAGAGGGTGGGACTGAGTGATGATCCTTGTGGAACGCCGCAGATGACTTTGGTTGGCCTCTGATTTGAATGGGGGGAGGCGGACTCTCTGAGTTCTTCCGATGAGGAACGAGATGATCCAGCCCAAAGCTTTTCTTTGTATTCCGACGTTGCTGAGGCGTTGTATGAGGGTGCTATGACAGACTGTGTCGAAGGCGGCGGAGAGGTCAAGTAGGATGAGGGCAACTGTTTCTCTGTTGTCCAGTAGCGTTCGGATGTCGTCTGTAGCAGCGATGAGGGCGGTTTCGGTGCTTTGTTTGGTAAATTCTTTGACGATGTTGAATAGTTCCTTGCTGTTGTGGGCGTTGTTGTCGAGTCGATCCTTGAATGCGGATTTCTTGGTGGATCGGATCAATTGGTGGTGTTTGCGGGTGGCATTCTTGAAGGTGGTCAGGTTGTCAGTGGTTGGGTTTTTTCTCCAGGTTTTCTCAAGGGTGCGACATAACTTCTTGGATTTCTTAAGGTCATCGTTGAACCAGAGGGCCTTTTTGCTGCCTTGTTTGATCTGGTTGTTTTTCAAGGGTGCTAATTCGTCAGTGCTGTGGGTGATCCATTGTGTGAGTTTGGTGGCAGCTTGGTTAGGGTCCAATGGTATGGCAGGAGGAGAGAAGAGTACCGCTTAATGAGGTTTCACAGTTTGAACCGCTAAGAAACACTTCACGTCCCCTACTAAAACATCTGTGGGTGTATGGTAAATCCCAGTATGTCTTGATGTATTCTTTACCAAACCTTTCATATTTTCCTGCTGGTATATGTTTTAGGCAATACTGAAAATGGAAAATTCTAACCGGCAGAGGGATTGTTCCATGTATTATCCATTCAGTAACTGTTTTTCTGCCACTGTGAATGGTAATCTTTCCAGTTTTTCAATGCTCAGTACCGTATAGTCTGCTCCCCTTTGTGCCAGTTTGATCAGTTTACCAGTGAGATTGAGTTCTGAAAACAGTGACGTAGTGTTAATTAAACGCCAAGGCGCATAGCCTGAACGCAAGATTTGGAGCGTCCAACCTAATAGCATGATAGAACGTAGCTGAGACTGACCATGTTGCAACATGACCAAGTCTTGTTCCATGATGTCTATGGCAGAAGACAAAATGCTGACAGAGTCAGTAACCCATTGTCTACTACAGAGAGAGATTTCTCTAAATAAATAATATACATTTCTTGTATCTGTTCTGCAATCTCTGCGTGCGTAATCTTCCATATTTCGTAATATACAGCTTATTTACCGGCATATATGAAATGTTTTTACGTGGTTTTCTTGGTCCTAGCAAGAATACCCTAAGGTATGCCCATCTTTAAGTAAAGATAAATGTTGTTTTACATCCTGTAGTGTAGCTTTCTGTAGCCAATCAAGGCATTGCTTCCCTAAAACTGTATGTTGTTATTTCGCCATGATGCTGTCTTTTAACATATCTTTGGTCTCACCTAATAAATTTCAAACCTTGAGTTTTGTTCAGGAATTGATCTTGACAGTTATTTGTGTCTATGGGTCAGAGCAACCATTTGTTCCAATCTGTTGTGATGCAAAATATTATGTACGTCGACCTTCCCCCGTGTAGTGCTATTACTTGCAGGTATAAGTTAGGTGGGTGTGTTCATGTCCTTGATCTTGGCTAACCCAAGGCAAGACGTTTGTTGGACAGTGTCATTCAAAAATATAATTTGCTCAGGGATGATAAAGGCTCTAAACAAAGCTTCTACCCCCTGCACTTGCCAATCTTTTGTAACCCCAGACAGTTTTTGTCTCAATATTGTCTTTCCAAAAGTCGAAACCCTGTCTAGACAGTTAGGCATAAAAGGCTGCAGAATAAATCTGTTTTGTATTGGTTAACATACTTTTCATTCCTGTTTTGTTCACATTTTTAAAATAAAATGATTCAGCATTGGATGCATTGAACCCTGAAACATATGGAAACTTATTTGCAAAGGTTTTTGAGCTACCCTTTGAAGGTGTAGGACAATGTTCCCATTGTTTATACATATATACATTTCTAGGCATTGCTGATTCGTGCAAGAAATGATGACCATAAGGGTTATAAAAATACATTTGTTCATAGTCTGATGAACCTTCTAAATATTCATGATTTGTGAATATTGCAGACATCTCTAGTTCAGACATCATATTATTAACAGTCTCGAAGTCACAATCATCAGAAAAAGGTGCTAGAGGTAATAAAGTTACTTAATGAAATTTTGATATAAGTGTGGAATCTTCAACAGGTCCAACAGGCCAAAGATGTAATATTCTGTTTTGTCCCATGCTATACCATCAGGTCTTGGCTGTGATGTTCTCTGCTGACAAGTCTCTTTGTTCATGATGGGATGATTTGTGTGGCTTGAGGAGTAAGTTGACTTTTTTACTTGTTTTTGCATATCTTCCGTTTATCAGCATATCCAGAGTTATTACCAGAGCTAACCAAAGTAGAAGAAAAACTATTCCCAACACAATCCAAAGTTCAATCCATGGTGAAACCAGATAAGTCTTGTTCCAGGTGATGAAAAAGTCTTGTGCTTGTTCTTTGATAGCTCTTTTTGCTGGAGTCGTTTCAGGTTTTCTGGAATCCTCAGAAAAGGTATCAAAGTTAAAGAAATAGCCGGAGGCAGTTCTGTCAATGGTTGGAATTGCATCCGGTTTTGTTGAAATCACTGGAACCACTTGATCACTAATTACCTCATTGTTGACAGGTGTTACTTCGTTGTAGACAGGTGTTTCAGGACAAACTGTTATTTGGGTATCAAGAGTTACAAGTTCCATAGCTTTGTTGCGTAGTCCTTCTTTTCTTACTGCAGATTCTTTAATGGTGATGAGTCTCTCAGTTTGAACCTTTGTTTTGTAGTTAGAGGATTGCATCTGCTACATTGGCGGTGTCCACTTGGCCTACTGCTTAGTATTGGCCACATGGTGTGGGTTTATCTGGTCGATTGACACAAACCTGTTCTCCTTTTTTTCAGCAAGGGACAGCAGTATCACTGTTCTTGTTCTTTGGATTGCTAGAACAGGTATTGGTTTTCTGTAAGAAGGCCCAAATTCCGTCTTGTCCGTGATCTTTTCTCTGACTAGATCACCAAGCTTTGGGATCCAGACGGTTGGTTTTTCCCCAGTGGTGGTTGGCTTCAGGAACACGTTGCGTTGTTTCGTTCTTAGTTCATTTAAGTATTGTAAAACAGCCAAACAATCTTTGATATCAAATTTCTTATTTTCCACCACTGATGTGTGACAATCAAGATCCTGAATTAACATTTTTGTCCCAAATAGGACCTCATATGGAGTGACACCCCCTAGAGAACTTCTTGGCAAGTTGGTAAGACTACGTTGGACCCCAATTAAATGTTTGACCAACCTGTCACCCAAACCTAATACCCTACATGTTATAGACTGCTTTATGTCCCGTTTTTTTCTTTCCACAACCGAATTTGCCTCAGGATGGAGTGAAGAAGAGTACCACAATGCAATGCCCAAACTGGCCATGGCATCTATGTAAGCCAGAGAGCTAAACGCAGGACCCTGGTCAGAATGTAGCGTGCCTATTGCGTATGTGCCGATAAAGACTTGCAAATCTTTTATAACAGTTTGAGCGTTAGCCGTGCACTGAGGCCACATCCAAAGGAACCTAGAACACGAATATACTGTGACCATAATATATTTATAGTTACCAACCCTTTGTAAGGGTCCTCAGTGGTCCAGGTAAACACACGCTAATGGTTTATCTGAGATTAACAGGGGCCTCTGCGCAGGACATTTAAAAGTAGAGATTTTCATCTTCTGACATATTTCACAATCCAAAACATAGTTCTGGGTCTGTTTCCTAATGCCTGGCCACCAGTACCTCTGTTTTAATAACGATACTGTGGCAGAAACACCTGCATGAGCCGAGGCGAGCCTTTCATGTGCTGCTAGAATTAGTCCTCATCTATGTTCCATGTTTGGAATTACCCTGTCCCCCACTCCAGGAATTCGAGCAAACGGAACATTGTTTGTATCAGTTATGTATGAGTACTTGAGTGGAAACCCTTTAGGTAACGCTGCGCAGCTGCCTTTGCTTGAAGTATTGACAGCCAGTATTATTTCACTGTCCATTTTTGTTTTTGAACGAGTGATTGCTGCTACCGAAGCTGTTTGCACAGCTGCCTTCCCGGCTTCATCAGCCAATGAATTTCCTTCAACGTGAATGCCATCCGGTTGATGACTCAGTGTGTGTATCACGTGAGGGTTTTGTAGTCCGTTTCGCAACAGAATTACTTGTTCCCAAAGCGTTTTGTACTTGATTTTGCCACCTTTTGCATCTGTGAAACCATTTTGAATCCAACTTTGTAAATATTCATTGTAAAATTGGACACAATAGAAAGAATTGAATCGCACACTATGAATGTGGGGAATTCTCAATCTGTATTTTCATGTGCCATGATGAATGCTTGTAGTTTAGCTCGCTGAGCTGTACAATCTCCTAGAGATTGTGTTTTTGTGACCATCGGTCTAAATTTGCCATTGCGCATATGACCTTTACCGATTGCGCGTGCTTCACCATAAGCTTCTTTACCACCCCCCCGTAGCGGGTTGTGCAGATCCGTCAGTATAAACTATACATTCATACTGGTCTAGAGGCAGAATTTCAGTGGGCAGAGGACATTCTTGTTCGTATTGCAGGAATGCTTGTGTTTTCAGATAGGGATCAAAAACGTATTCAACATCAGTTGCAGCAAGAGAATTAACCCATTGTATCCATCTCGGACGTAAAGCTTAAGCATTTGTAATGCTCGCTTTTGTCACTGCCTCTAAGGCAGGTACGGGAGTCACAACCATAATGCGTTTTCCCTGTGCTAGGGCTCTTTCTTTGCTACAGTGGTTTGAACTGCTGTCAGAATTTTTTTTGTAGAAGTGAACTTAATTTCTGCTTGTGTGTATAAATGTGATTTATATGCATTTGGTACCTTTTCACCTTTGTTAAAAGTAAAGTAGGTGAATCCGCATTGACCCGGAATGATTTGGATCACTAAGTTGCATACGTTTACCCGTGTTTGTAAGTGTTTTGTTGCTAACATATCTGTGTGTTTTTGTGTCCAATTTATTGTTTTAAAATCGGGTTTGATTAATTTTTAGAGAGGTTAAACCCTTTCTTCATTGATTAGAATGTAAGTTCTTCCAAAATTCAGTAAACCTAGAATCAATTGTAAGTTTTTCAGCATTTTTGGAGGTGGGAGCAGCGCACATTTTTCGAAAAACTTGCTGCCAGGCTTTTGCCGTCACTTGATAATTTATATCCTAGAAAAAGGACGTTGAAATGGGCAATTCAGAGGCGAAGTCCAGTATAATGGTGTTCACCCTGTTCAAGTCCCTATCCAGGTCATCCTCTGTCAGATAGATATCATCAACATATGACAATGCCCCGTCATCATAAGTTTGGAGTAACTCTGTTACCCTTGCTGAAAATAACCCAGGACTATTCCTGAATCCTTGAGGAGACGCTGTGTCCCCATTATTGAGGAAGCGGTCAAATGCGTACTTTCAGGTGCAATGTTTGACAAAAGAAACCATTTGAAATATCTAATGTGGTTTTATATTTTTTATGCACAATGTTATTCATTAATGATGTACTGTGTGCGTTTTGCACTGCAAATGTTTTGCAACAAGAGTTTAGGTGTCTCTAATCCAAAACTAGACAATATGTATTGTCTGGTTTGGAAACAGGAAACAATGGAGTGTTCATTGATGAGGTGCATATTTCAATCACCCCTTTGTACTCACGTTGATCTAAGATCTCCCATACCTGTTTTTTTGCTTCTTTCTTAACTTGGTCTTGCCTTTGTGTTGTTGGTTGATTTTTAACAGGATTTTATGGAGAGGAGAATCCTCATCCCATACTATGTGATTTTTGTATAATGCTGGGGCTTAGGCAACTGCCCATTTCCTGGCATATTTATATTTTAAATGTACTGGAATATGATTGGAGAGAGCTGGCATAATGATTTATTTATTTTGAAAGTTTTATGGAGCACGGACAAGACACTTGCGGGTATCAGAGTGCTTTACATTGAATGAGTTTAGTGATATCATACATTAAAGATATGCAAGACCATAATACATAGCATCATAGTGAAAACAAAAAGCAAATCAACAAGATGCAGAACAGGAACGGCCTGATGAGTCTTAGTAGTACAATAACAATAAGAAAGTAAAATATATAATCACTGAGCATACAAACAGCAAAGCAGTAAGGTGCAGAGCAACGGCGAACTGACAAAGCATGGTAATGGCAAATATATTGATTAGGTTGACAAGTTTGATAAAGGATATGGAAGTTCTCATAGAAACATGGGACTATGTTTAAGTGAATTTTGCCATAAGGATGCCTTTTACTTCTAATTTGAAGGATGAGGTGGAGGGGTTCAGTATTGTATCCGGTGGAAGGGCATTCCATATCCTGGGTGCCCTTCCTGAAAAGGATCGTTTATACGTTTAGTTCTTGTTGAATTTTTGTGGCTTCAAAAGGAGGTTTTCCGCACTTCTTGTGGATCTTATCCCACCGGATATTGTAAGTTTTTGTGTGAGATAGCTGGCTGCATTGTGATGTAAGGCCTTATGCATCATGCATGCTATTTTCAGGTGGATTCTGGCTTCAAATGGCAGCCAGTTTAGAGATTTTAGGTCTTAGATTTTAGAGCGTGAACCGCCATCTTGAAGTCATTGGGAGGTAGGAAGGGTTTCAGCTTCCTTAGTGTATTCATTAGACCGTCCACTTTTGCTAGATCAACAACTTATAGGAAACTTGAGGGACGCAACAACAAACTATTTCCAAGTTAACACTAATGGAGAAGTGTTCAGTTGTGTAGTCTGAGATGCTTATGATGCAGTGATTAGAGGAAAGTTGATCAGTCTGGCCACAATAAGGAATACACACAATCAGCCAGTTAGAGGCAGATGTATTAGATAGGCTAAGGAGGTGTGAAGCTGCAACCTTGGAGGAAGAGCATTTAAGTTAGGTATACTATAAGTTTATTATTTCACTTTTTTCTTTACCTGTCACCAAATGTTGGTTTTAACTCATGTCAGCCTGCTTTATTTAAACAAGATAGTATGCTGGACTTTGTTTGCCTTAGGCAGCAAATCAAAAACTAAGGGGGTACAACAATTCCACATTGAGGCTGCTTACCACCTGCTGTTTTTAAAATACATGAAAACAATGTTTTGTAGTTTTGATTTTGGTATTTTTCCTAGAACATTGACTCCTTCTTCCAGGCACCCTGCAAAGAAATGTTCTGGGTGCCTGAGAAATAAAAGGAACTAGGATCAGGGTCAATTTACCATTTATAGTTTAACTCATTTGTCCAAACAGTGAAGCATAGAGACGATTGATGGGATTAAATATATATTTATTACAAACTCAAAGCCAAGCTGATATAAATCAATCTCAGAAACATAGGATCAAAAAACAGAATCACTAGAGGATTTTGGAAATGACATACAAAATTGAGCCTCAATGACAAAAAGCAAATGAGGAATTCTGTAGCTGCAATACAAAGAATAAGAAACAAAGGGCCAGATGTATGAACACATTTTCCCATAGACACAGAATGAGTAAAACCCTTTGATACATCTGGCCCAAAGTCTGATGAATACATTTCTGCCTATACATGAGGTTGCCTAAGGAAACCTACTAAAACCTATTCTGAAGTAGAAATCAAGCAAACCCTATTAAGTTAGTGAAGTAGAAAAAGGTATCAGCATAGCAGAACTTCTGTAGAATTTCTCAAAGCACAGAATATTGTATAGCATGAAGTCACCCAACAGAGATGTTGCAAATAGGTCTGTACATCTCAGGGTCTTAAGGGAATCTGACTAACCTAACTTGCAATGCCCAGTTATACCCACCAAAAGAATCTTTGAGAATTCCATGTCACATGTCCAATTATTTCTCAACTTCAAACACTAAAACATGGAAACTACACTCAAACTTTCTTTCCTTTGGTCCACGCAGTAGAATGTCCTTCAATTCCTCCCGTCCCCATATTACGCACGAACAGTAGTCCTCCCTTCTGTGACAACATCTTCTTATCCTTGCCAGGAAAAACTCCTTCTGAGTCTCACTATCTCTTTCACACAATGTTCCTTTCCTTAACAATGAGCTAATGCAACTGCACCTAAAGAGGAGAGAAATAAATTGCAGCCAAAGAAAGCATTCAAAAGTGAAACATTGCAACATCCAAAAGCTTGAGGCCTTTGGGTAATTCAGTTTAATAAGTATCTCAATACACATTTAAATGCAGATTTCCGACACATATACCATTATGCTACAAAATCTAAAAAACTATTTAAATTGGTACGATTTCATTTATAAAATATATGGAAAGTATTATTTAGATGAGCATGTGAATATATAAGAATTGCTAAATTATTCAAATCGCACAAATGTAAATATATGTGAGAACTGCAACTCATTGTTACTTTATGGTTAACATTTTAAAATGCACTCTCATATAAATGTTGTGATTACACAGTAGACGTACTTTCCGTAACTACCTTACATTAATAATGTTACATCACACGAGTACATAAGGCCATATGTACACATATATGTGGCCTAATAAAAAATTAAAGGGTGGAGGTAAAATTGTTCTGCTACACGTAACATGTTTCATATTCTCTTTAGATGTGTTCCTGCCATGTTCTGTACTGAGCTGGGGTGAAACTGTGTGTATCTCTGATGTAAATAAGCAATGAACTTGTGTGCTTTCTCTGGCACACTTGAAGACATTGTGGTCCAGATTTATCTTTGAAGGCCCCTGTCTACTGGTGCAGCACAAAGCTGTCCACTCTTTGAATGTCACGAAATATGACAAACAACATAAGAAAATGCTATGGAAATTTTAAATGAATGTGCACCTTGCACATGGTTCTCCCTTATTTCAAAGAGTCATGAGAAAAGTTACACTTCATTAATTAAAAGTGTGTGTTTATAGTAGAATTAGAGAATCTAGTCCATGAATATGTTTAACCATTCTGATTAAGACGTTTTAATAAAGTTTTACTAATGTAGGAACCATTCTTGTACAAAACAAATTGACTTTCCCTAATGGAGAAACACAACTTCCTAAACGTGTGCTCTGATGTCTACATAAGCATTCGTGATTGTATTAGTTGCCACTAACCATCCTTGTATGTGTAGAAACTTATTGTAAGCTAAACGATATTGAAATGACGAGGTATGCATTGATGCTGCATGTACGTATTTTCAAATGTAGTTCCTGGTCATACTTATCTTTGATTATTTAGAGTTGTTTCCTGTATCATGTATGCAATATGAACTAAAATGTATTAATGAACTTATATTTGTTTATGTTAATTTGTGTACATGCATATTAAATGTGCACCATTGAGTTAAATGTTTAACTCAGCTTGACTCTAAAGTCCTGTATTTCACCAGGCTTCATAGAGCTGATTTCATTCATGTCCCACTGATTTGGCAATTCTTACAGGTATTCATATGTATTGTTAGTTTAATGTAGATACATTTTGTACTTGCAATAGATATGTGCCTTGAGACACAGACCTTGACGATGAGCACACTAGAAACCAGAATGTTGAGTAAAGGACCAATATTCCTAAACCTGTGTGTGAAAAGATGCCATTCCCATGCCTAGTGTTTGATTTTGCCTAGATGTTCCATTCTTCAAAATGTGAATCAACATGGAGAATGACACAAATACAATAGATATTTGATGAGAATGTGACCAAGGGGATGTCATCCCATGGATGTTTTGGATTATAATTTACCGAATACCCTGTAGATAGCTTTGGACTTTTGTACAAATGTCTTGGCGGAACCCCATTCTGCAGACTCTATGCAGAACCTTCTATGGACTCCCACCCGAACCCTTCCATGATCTCTAACTGTCCTTTGAACAGTGTTTGAGAGGTTTATCCCTTATGCCCCTTATTCTCTTTTTGCTCTGACTGTGATTCAGGCAAACACTTATTCTTGACTGAATCAAGACTCTTGACCAAGCTACTGAAATACTATTGTTTGTCTGACTTATACTCCTGTGCCTTGTCCCTATGTTCCTACATGGTGCTCTTAGATTTCTGAACTCTATAGATACTTGAGCATTCATATGCCTTAGTCTGTGCTGGGAAGACTTAGATTACTAAAGTATAGCAAACTCCAATTCAGATTATTTTCCGAGCATTAAATTCTCGTGTTATTGTTTTGTATTGCAACCACACAGTTTCTTGTATGTATAATTCTTGTTCGCCTTAATTTTTCCGGAGACCGGGCTTACTAGTTGTCCTTTTGCTTCTTTACAGTATGGTCTTAAGAGTGATTTATTTGAACTTGATTACTATTTTGTCATAAATATCCATGAGCTAAGCTACTGATTCCTTGTTCTCATTGAGTAGCCAAATGTGTTGCACTGTTGAAAATTGGACTTTGAAATACTAACTCTCTTTCTCCTCAGTGTGGCAATGAAAAGAAAGAAAACATAGAACTGTAATCCTTTTTTCTGTAAGGGTTCTGCATTTACAATGCTCATTGTTACAAACTGGGGAGGATTTGTTTGTGATGCTTGCATCAAGGATGAGCCACAATGTTGAGCTCGGCAAATGTGTTGTTTAATGGTTTAAGAGCAGCCCTGTCATTGTAAAACTTTTTCATCAGCACTGCAAGACAGACAAAATGTTGTAAAATTCCAATAGCAGAGCAGTGAACGTCTAAGAGTTCAAGCTGACTGTTATACAGTTGGTTAAAAAAAATATATTTTCCAAACTTTGAACAGTCTTTATGACACAGTCTTTATCATAAGTAGATCGTTTTAACAAATTGTTGACACGTAGATGATACAGCCGAACAGCTGACATGTGTTTCGTCACTTGATGCGACTTTTTAAAGGCTCTAAAACAGAAGTCAATGC
Source organism: Lissotriton vulgaris (assembly GCF_964263255.1). NCBI lineage: Eukaryota > Metazoa > Chordata > Amphibia > Caudata > Salamandridae > Lissotriton > Lissotriton vulgaris. The sequence goes on from NC_141685.1 coordinate 1,577,915,264, forward strand.
CATTTATAACTCCACTTGATCCACACGGTTGGAGTTGAACAGTAACAAATGACTACAAACTACTCCATCTTTTTGGTGATCATGGAGGTAGAGATTGCATGGGTATTCACTAGAAAATGACGATAAGCTGAGAGAAACTCAGACCCCTTCGCTGAGTAGGGGCCAAAGGATCAAGCCCTCTGGAAGTATAGTACTCTTCCTTCAAAATTGAAAAAACTTACAACTCTCAGCCTGCAAGTAAATCTTAAGCCAATTTGTTGTGTTTAACTTTTGTATTTGTTTACAGTGGTTAAATATCAAGCACTTTGAATTGCAGGAAATAATTCCCAATTCGACAATTTTTCTGTCAAAATGTTACATTAAAACCTTTGGCAAACATTCAAATAGAAGGCTTACCCCTGTATATGTTATAGTGACATTATACATAGGCATTGAAGTATAATAAAAACTAGCATTTAAAAATAAAACATCAGTTAGAGTTTTCTGCACTAACTATAACTTGTATTTTGCCATGCACTGATAGAGTGCGCAGGTCACCCGACTCTTATTTTACCAAACATGCACCCCTGGGCCCATAACGTATTTATCACTATATTTCATTGGTCAGGTAACCTACACACCGCTATCAGTAATCCTTGTTCCTTTATATTTATTTCCGTGTACCTGACATACCACTCCTTGTCACAGGCGCGTAAGATCACAATGGATCAGGAGCTATCAGAGGGTAGGAAGATAATACAAACCAAATACAATATACATTTGAAAAATGTTTGTACTTTTGTAATAACCACAAACGCAAGACGTTTTCAAAACCTTTATCTAATCATCATTTTCTTCATATGCCATGAGAATGAATTTCACACAGATCAAAACATCTATAACTAAAATCAAGAATATAGTGTAACTATGAATCAAAGTAAGAATCATCTATAAATCGAAGAATAAAAGGAGGGAAAATAAGGAACACGCTAATTTAGTTTATCAGACTTTCACAATGTTACTAAAGGCGGGTAAACAAAGGGAACATACTAATCAAAGTAAGCTATTCAAATATTCTGACAGTTAAGAGAAAAAACGAAACTCATGAAAGTCTCTGTACCAACAAGGGCTTATTTTCTATGGGAAGGGTAAGAATGGAACATACTATATATTTAAACAGTTCAGTATTTGACTATAGGTAGGGAGAAGAAATGGAACATGATAGTAAAATACTTTACGTGAGAGTCAAATGACAGAGAAATTGACATAGGCAAGTTTGCTTTATTTAAGAAATGGGAGAGAGAGAAAGATTTAGATAGACAAACACCCACACGGAATATATTTACCTAGAACAGGACAGAGACTAACCCTGGCCACGGGTCAGTTGGGAAAGGCAGGAAGGGACCCTCAAAGACTTAGGATGCCAGTAGGCCGGCAGGTACAGCTCATGGACAGTCAAGACAGGATCACCCCAGGATTTGGATCAGGACTGGGCTCACCAAAGGGTACGACCAACACCTGCAGCTTCGGATGCAACGCCTGCGGTGCTCCCTCTCTGCAAAGAATCTGCCAAAAATCCCGATTGGGTTCTCGAATCTCCCAGCAAAGTGCTTCACCAGCACTTAAGGTTTCTCCACCCCAGACTGAGTTTGTGGAAATTACGGACAGAGTGCTCCGCAGCTCTCTGTATCAATCACCTATAGAGTTCGTAGGGTCAGTGACAGGTCAGCTATTTGGACAAGTCGGACAATTTCTCTAGCTAAACCTAGGCTAGTTATACTGTTTCGGGTCAGTGACCACCCACCAATGTTGCAAGTGTAAGGATCCCCAACTTCGGATTGGACGAGAGAGGTGGTTAGGTCTTGACACCACCTATAATTTGAACTTTCCCAGACTAAGTATTCAATTTTCGAACCCACCCCTTACATTCCAGTTCCCATGGCATAGAAATTCAGAATACAATAGAGCATACAGAAAAACATCACAAATGTATCAAGTTCAGGTATGAGTTGATTTCTTCTTGCTGGGTATGGGTCAGTTTCCCAGGAGCATCTTAGCTTCGGCAGCCAGCTGGCTGAGTTCCACTGCTGCAAGACTCTCTTTTCCCCCATCACGTGATTGGTACCGCACGGGCTTCCAAGATGGAGTGGCACACCTCTCCCAGGCCCCCGGAGAGTGTTTCATGAAAAGTAAGCGAAAACAATTTAGAAACACAGAAAAAATGAATACACTGTACACAATGATTGGCTATACTACACCCCTTACTTTATAAATACTATAGCATTAGGAGTTAAGCAAAACAAAACAGCTGTGCCGAAGCAGCGGTGCAAGCGAAGAGCATGTGAGAAACAAAGCGGCCATTTTAGCTGTACTGCGCATGAGCGACAAGTTCCCTCCAGAACTGCGAGTGCGTCACATCACATGGGTATGACTGACGCATGCGCAGACTAGAATCCCGTGAAGCAGCGACCATTTTATATGCAAGCGTAGTTAGGATTAGTAAACACATAAGCAAGCATCACTGGGACACCCCGGTATAGTGTAAAAGTGCAATATTAATAAGACAAACATGTTGATTATGACATTATTATTATTATTATTATTATTATTATAGAGGCTTTTGTAGCGCGCTCTGTTACTAAGAAAATAGTATCCTGGCGCTTGATGGGTGGGAAGCAAAGCAGAGTTAACGTTATTCGAGGTTCATGAATACAAGCAAGTCGCGTAACGTGCGAATCCTTGCTCCATCAATCCCCTCTTTGATGATATTTACTATCATCACTATTAATGGAACCAGATGCCAACTTTTTCCCTTTCACAGCTCACCCATTTCAATTTCTACACACTTTTTGTTGAGCCTTTTCTCTGCATCCTTATTAGGATGGTAATTCTTCATTCTCTTATAAATTTTTATTATTCAGCTCTTCCAATTCAAGCTCATCAACATTCCGTTTCACTCCTCTCTTATTCACAGCATACTTCTTTTTGCATTTTTGACACTTACAGCAAATTATTATTATTAGCACAATTAAACCTATTCCTGCTATTGGCATCAGTATTTTACTCACGAGACTTTTACCTATGTTAGAAAACCAACTACCTACAGAGGAGAGACCATCAGTTAGTCTCTTCCAGGCACTGTCAACCTCCAGTGGTTTGAGCTCTTTTTCCAAATTAGTTATGTTTCTCACATATTTCTTAATTGCAACAATTTTATCAGGAATGTAAGTGCAACAATGTTGCGCTTTCAACATTCTACAGACTCCGCCCTCTTTCGCCAATAAGGTATCAAGAGCAAGTCGATTTTGCAAAAACCATTGATCTGATCGCAACCATTTCAGTATTGACCAGCAGGAAACCAGCAGCAGTGTCAGTTGATAACCGATCCACCACTGTAAACAATTTGCAAATTCGGTGTGTATTCCGAACCACTCCCACTCCAGGTATCATTGCACTAAATATATCACCTAAAATTTCTCCTACACTTTCTCTTTTACTACGCACTAAACCATTAGTATTTTCATTGCTTCCAGCGGCGTCATTCACATGGTATATTTTCGGGAAGACAATTCCAAAATAGCAGCTTCCATACCAGTGATCCGGCAATTTGAAACAGGCCTTGTTTCCACATATATAATAAATTCCGGGAAACACAGGTTCTGACCCATTTTTTAAACCCCAACCTCCAATTACCTTGTAATTGTGTTCGCATTCACTGGAACCAATGAATATATTATTATAATAACTAGTCTTTTCTCTATGAAGACAAAGTTTCCCTTTTCTTTCGAAATACAGCAACAGTGCAGGGTTAGCCTTACCATTTGAGGTGCTTTCCATGTTTTCTGCCCATTTAGGAGTTTTCTGTCTTTTATCATTTCCCTTTCTTTGGAAACTTTCCCTTCTTTTCTATGACATGTTTAGAAACATTTTCTCTTGTTCCTGTAGTGAACAGGTCAAGTTATCATTGTGTGCTTCACCTAAATCTATTGTACCTATTGTCAGAAAGTATTCTCCCATATAACGTGTCACGTCACTTTTAGAATGTACAATATTCAAGTTTCCACGTATAGGAAGTTCAGAAAAGATTACGTCAGAGTTAGAATAATAATACTGTAAAGTTCCTCTATAAAATAAGCTTGCTAAAATACTACAGGAAATTCCATAGGTAAGGGGTAAATGGTGATAGGTCACACCTTCCACTACAGAAGTGGGTAGCTTCATACAGACATAGCAGTCTTCTATTTCCATGGCTTCTACATAGTGTACTAAAAGGTTTGCAAATACATTTAAATGGGTTCTGTTTTTGATTTTGTGATAATGTATTCCTTCCTCATCTGATGCATCTAAGTCCTAAGTCTGTCTAAGACTAATTGTTTTCTCATGTCTTTCTACTCTTCGTGGTGTCTCTTCGGTTTGCAGAACTTCTGTCTCTTTTGTCACTTGTTTAGTAGGGTACAGGTTAGTGTCTTTACTCATCATGAACAGAATAGTAATTGTTAGTCCTATCCATAATATTAGTACTATTGCTACACTATACAAACATACTTTACAGCATGTTTTACAACAATTTCGTCTAGGTCTTCCATTCACATTAGAATCAGACATTGTGGCTCAAAAGAAGTTTTCCAACCCCTCTTTGTAACTTTACACAGGTTGCTTACGCAGGGTAACTTTCAGGTAGGATCTTCTTCTTCGGAAACTTGGACAGCAATCAGTTCTTCATCCCTCTCATCACTTATCTCAAGGTCTTAAAATTCCTCTAACACTAGGTAAGTCCATTCAGGACTCCGATACTTTTCGTTTTGTCTTTTTATTCTGCTACTTCTTCTTTTAGGCTTGGCTCCAGCTTTCTCCTTTTCACTGGAGGCCTTTTTTCTGTCTTCTAGCTTTTCCTCTACAGTTTTGAATCTTAGGCTCAGTCTTTTTATGAATCTTGGTTCATTTTTCTTCTTTTTGAGTCTTTTAACTGGCACTGTGGTTTTGCTTTCTTTTAAAGGTCATTTATTTTCATTCAGTTGTGGCACATTTATTTCACCGCTGTCTTCTTCCCTTCCTGTCTGACTAGTTCCAGGTCTTATTTCAGCCTCTTTTGCCTGGTTACTAAGCTGGCCTTGTTCAGGGGTGAGCTGATTTTGACTTTTGTTTGTTTCAGATTCTGTTTCCTGAACACATTCGTTTATTTCTATCTGATCCTGTTCATGCACTTCGAACCCTTGATTTTCTTCCGCATGAACTTAAGCCCTAATTTCTAACTGTCCCTTTTCAGTCTCTGGAGTTCTTGGAGGTGTATCGATAACCTGCCCTGCCCCTATCTGACCTTCCTCCTCATCAGATTTGACATGGATTTCGATTATCTGATTATCTCCCTCTAGTCCTGTCTCGTCCTCACTCTCTCACTCTCTATCTAAGTAGGTGTATCTTCGGGTTCTTATTGGATCGAGAGTCAGATCGTTTACTGGGACCCACTCGTCTTGACTGGTGCTCGGTTGTTCGTCATCAGCTTTTTCAGGACCAACGTCTGGAGACCCTTCAGCTGCACAGCCTTCAGCCTCAGTTGCTTCTTCTTCTGTCACCCTCTTGGTATGACTGGCATGGATCCACTTTGGCACACCTGCACACTTCACCCCAGTTGTGGTGACAAGAATCACTTGTCTTGGTTTTCCCCACTTCGGTGCAAGGCAACTCGACCGGGTGTGTTTCTTTAGAACAACCCAATCACCTGCGTTCAGATTATGCACTGGAGTTGTTGGCCTGGCGACGGCGTCTTTCCCAATCTGGTGAGAGATAGAGCGCACTTGGGGCTAGATGTAGGTAATTCTATTTTACCACTTCTAAAATACCGAATTTTACCAATTCGGTATTTAAGAAGTAGTAAAATAGAAGGGGGCACATGTAGGTATTTCAGAATCGGTAAATACCAAATCTGTAATATTCGGTATTTACCGATTCGGTAAATACAGAATCAGTATCCCCCATTGATTCCTATGGGCCTTGAAGCCCTTAGGAATCAATGGTGAATACCGAATCGGTATTTACCAATTCGGTAAATTCCGATTTTTGCAAGGGTGCAGGGGGTGTCACTTTGACACCCTCTGGCACCCGAATTCCGGACTGGTGTGCCATGTGGCACACAGACATGCCCTAAGGGCATGTCTGTGTGTCACATTGCACAGGTGTGCATGCACAGATGTGCATGCACACCTGGATTCAGTATTTTACCACCCCATTGGATTGGGTGGTAAAATACCGAATCTGAAAGGCCTGCGGCACTCAAAGATGTGCTACCTACATGTGCTTTTACAGAATCAGTATTTTTACTGAGTCTGTATTTACCGATTCGGTAATTTTACCGAATCTGTAAATACAGATTCGGTAAAATACCGATTCTGTAAAGCATGCTCCTACATTAGAAAACCCTAATACCGGTCGGAAACGGCCGAAATTGGCCGTTTCCAACCGGTATTATGGCTCCTACATCGGGCCACAAGTCACCCAGTTGCCTGCAGTACTCTAGTACCAAATCATCAGAAATACTTAGCAGTTTGTGTCCTGGTACCCATGCTTGCCGCATCACTCTTCCCATCAGTATTTCATGGGGACTCAGGCCTGTTTTTCGGTCTGGAATACTTCTCAGTCCCATCAGGACAAAGGGTAAAGCGTCTATCCAATTCAATCCAGTAGAGTTACACGTTTTCCCCAATCTGGACTTTATAGTGCCATTCAGCTGTTCTACTACTCCAGAAGCCTCTGGATGATATGCACAGTGCAGTTTTTGTGTAATTTTGAATGCTTCACAGAGCTGACTTATTACGTCATTTGAAAAATGCCCCCCTCTGTCTGATTCAATTGTGACTGGAAAACCGAACCTTGGTATCAGTTCCCTTAGTAACAATTTGGCTACAGTAATAGCATCATTTTTCTTAGCTGGGTAAGCTTCCACCCATTTTGAGAATAGGCAGACTATGACAAGGACGTACTTCATTCCTTTACAACGGGGTTACGGTATAAAGTCAACTTGTAGTCTGATAAAAGGGCCCTCTGCTTTTCCAATTGTACTTGGCAACACCACTGTTTTCTTCCCAGGATTAAACTGCTGACAAGTTAAGCACCTCTGGCAGAGTGCCTCTGCAATGTTTCTGAACTTCGAATTGTACCATTCCTGTTTGAAAACACGGACCATTGCATCTCTCCCTATGTGTGTGTCTCCATGTATCAGTCTAGCCATAGGAGCAATCAAACTGTCTGGCAACACAGGCATACCATCAATACAGACAATGACACCATCTTCATTCCTTGGCCGACAACCAGATTTTTTCCACCTTTCCTTTTCCTCTGGTTCTGCTGCCCTTTGCAACTCTTTCAGTTCCTCCCAAGTAGATACATCCTCAAACACCCTAAGTTGGCAGCTGTTTCCGACTCCCCCCAATTTGATATTGACTGACATTCTATGTCTTGCACAATGTTGGGCTACTTGGTCAGCATATCTTTTTCCGGCTGTCACATCGTCATTGCCAGATTTGTGAGCAGCACACTTGACCACTGCCAATTATTTTGGTAACTGGATTGCTTCCGGTAGGTTCTGCACCACTTACCCATTTCTGATAGGGGTACCCGAGGAAGTCATAAATTCTCTTTGCAGCCACAATTGGCCGAAGTCATCCACAACCCCGTAACCATACTGGCTATCAGTGTATAGGGTTACTCTTTTGTTTTTCCCATTTTTACAGGCACTTGCCAATGCAACCAATTCAGCTACTTGTGCAGACTTTACTCCAAATATGTAGGATGCTTCTACTGTTTTTTCTAGAGTGCACACGGCATAGGCAGCACTTAGACCTCCATCCCTATGTCTTAAACATGAACCATCTACAAAAAACTCAACATTTTCTATAGGCAGGGGCGTTTCCTTGATATCTGGGCGTGGTTTTGTGCTAAATTCAGTCAGGTCAATGCAATTATGCTCAACCTCTTCTTTGACTTCTGCAACCAGTGTATCCGGTAATAGAGTTGCTGGATTCAGTATATTACATCTAGTGATGATTACATTTGCTGCACCCACCAGGATTCTTTCATACTAAGTCAGCCGACTAGGTGTGAGGTACTGAGTCTTGGTTCGGGTCAGTAGGATTACAACTGCATGTGGGACATATACAGTTACAGGATGTCCCATGACAATGGATTCACTTTGTTCAAGACTCATGCAAGTTGCAGCTACTGCTTTCAGACATCCAGGCAATCCAGCAGCCACTGGATCCAAGGTAGCAGAAAAATATGCTACTGGACGTCTCGTCAGACCATAAATTTGAGTTAGGACTGAGAGTGCACAGTTGTCTCGTGTATCACAAAACAGGGCAAAGTCTTTTGAATAGTCAGGCATTCCCAATGCGGGAGCTGTGCATAGACAGTTTCGCAATTTCACAAAAGATGTCATGCTTTCATCATCCCATTCCACTGGATCTTTGGCTCCTTTCCTTGTCATTTTTATTAATGGCTTTGCTAGGACTGCAAATCCCACAATCCACTGTCTACAGTAACCTACCACTCCAAGAAACATTCTGATTTCTTTCTGAGTATTTGGCAATTCCATGTTTCGAATTATCCTAATTTGTTCTGAAGTAACTTTTCAGAACCTTTTTTCTATCTGGTGCCCCAGATATTTCACGGAATTTGTACAGAACTGTAATTTGTCTGGTGATACTTTATGTCCACCTTTACCTAAATGATTCAATAAAGCAATGGTATCAGTAACACAGTCGTTCTGACTTTTAGACGCCACCAAGAGGTCGTCTATGTGCTGGACCAAAACTGATTCTCCAGGTAGGACTAATGATTCAAGGCATATTTTAAATATCTGATTGAAAATTTAAGGACTCTCTGTGTACCCTTGAGGAACACGATTCCAGACATAGACATGACTGTCAAATTCAAATGAGAAAAGAAATTTGCTGTCTGGATGCAATGAGATTGAAAATCATGCGTGACATAGGTCAATGACGGTAAACCATCCAGCATTCCATGGAATTTGGTACAAAATCACTGCAGGGTTTGGCACAATAGGACAACAAGGGACAACAATTTTGTTTACCTTGCGCAGGTCTTGCACTACCCTGTACTTCCCACTAGGCTTTTTGATTCCGATTATGGGTGAATTACAAGGACTGCTCATCACTTTTTGTATGATGTTTGCTTCCAATATTCTTTTTATTTCAATGGCAACCCCTACTTTCACTTCTGCACTAATTTTATACTGCTTGGTATTTGGGTAAACTGCATTTGCTTTTATGGCTATTTGGATCGGGTCTACATTTGCCATTAATCCTACATCTTTTCCAGTGAAATCCCACACCTCTGGTTTCACTGTCTGTTAGAGCTCTTCAGGTAAGTCTTGTATTGTCAGTTTCTTAATTTCTGAGTCAGGCCTTATTAACATTAATTTGTAAAGTCCATCTTCTTCTGGGGTCTGAATTTCAACGCCTTTTGGTGTGCAAAAGATGGTACAGTTTATTTTGCACAGCAAATCACGTCCCAGTAAGTTCACAGGACTGGAATCACAGACAACAAATCTGTGCATCTCTTTGAAATTCCCAATTGAGATTTCCATGGGTTCAGTTACTGGGGTACTAATTATCTGATTTGACACACCCACTACTTGGATTGCTTCTCCCGAGAGGGGTAGGTTTGGAACGTCTGCTGTTCTCACAGTAGAACGGGTAGCACCAGTGTCCAACAGAAAGGTGACGTCATTTCCTTCGACCTTTCCTTCAATGTATGGCCCTGTCTGGTCTACCGGTAAGGAGGCGCCAAGTACGCACTCCTCGTCCTCCCCCCTCAGGCCCCGTCAGTAATATTCATCACAAAGAAACATATCATTCAACAGGAATTGCGAAGTTGCTGCATTTCTATCCTCCCATACCTCGATTTCCTCATTCTGCTGTGCTCTATTCTTGTAGTTTGGCCTAGGTGCGCGAGGCAATTGTGTCTGCTTTACCTTCTGCTGTGTCTTTCGTGGCCCCTCTTTCTGCACCTGTGGATTTAAATCATTATTGGGCACATTACCATTCTGTAGCATGGGACACTCGTCTCTCCAGTGCCCTATCTGACCGCACCCGTGACAGGGGAATTTCTTCCGGGCTTCCTCTTGGCTCATCTTTACTCAGGGTTTCCCTCCACCCCCAGGGCCTGTATTCTGGGTATTACTATTAATTTTGCCTAACTGCTTTTCTTGCTGTTCTGCCAATTTCACTTGTGCCCACATTACCTTTTCTTTTAATGCTTTCCGTTTATTTTCCATCTCATCTTCACAATACCTGGCGTATTTCAGAACCTCATCTATAGGTTTTCCTTGCCAACAGATTTTATTATCTCTAATCCACTGTGAGATCTCAGGTCTTAGCCCTAACACAAATCGATAAATAAAATGGGTCATATCCTTCATCTCAATGTTATCGATTCCACTGTAAGTTTTGAACCCTTGTAACAGTCGTTCATAATAAGAGTGAACAGTTTCATAACGATTTTGGGTAGTTCTATCTATGCAGGTCCAATTAGTTTCTTTGGCTGGCACCTTCCCCTTTAAATACAGTATTACTTTGTCATACTGTCTCATCACCTCCGGGGAGGGAGCTCCGGTTCATGAGTCCCTGTCATACTCCTCACTGGGCGAATCAACTGCAATTTTACATTCTGTCCATAAATCTACAGGAACTACAATGTCGAAGAACCCATCTAAGTCCTTCAGAAGACATTTTTGAACTTTTACAAATTTTTCAACCTGTCTATACCACTCTACCTGTTTTTCTCATAATTTCGGGAAATCATTCGTAAATGACACAATATCTTGTCGGGACCATGGAACATGTACATATTTCCCACCTGGCATTTCTCTCATATGATACAAAGTCTCTGCCTTGTCGACTTCTTTTAGAAAATATTCAGAAGTCCTTTGTCTGGCCTTACTGTCTTCCTTTTTCTTTGCCCATCTGGTTTTCCATTTTTCTAAATCTCCCCATTTCTGTAATAGATGCAGCAATTCTCTTATCTGCACCTTTTTCCCTGACACATTCATGTTTTCTAAATCCTTGTCAGAAAATTCTGCTCTGTAGGGCTTTTGTAATACTTTGGATCTGCTAACATCTATTCCCATATTAGCTGCTGTGTCCATTAATTTTTCATGGAACACTCTGGTGTTTCTGGTAATGCTTTTACAGATGAATAATAACTCTTCCTCACTAAGGGTGTTCAACCTGCCCAGCCCCACATTCCCAGCCATTAGTTGTTCCAGTTATATTCTTAATTTGTAAATATCTAATTGTTTTGGCTGAGGATTTATTTTTTCTAATTCTTGGGTCCATCGATCTATCTCTTCCAAAGTCACTACCGTGGCACTCCGAGTACCTGCAGAAGACTCTATCAGGACTTCTCTTGCACTAGTCTGGGCTCTGGTTCTCTGTGCACTGCCTTCTGGTTCTCTTATGGGCAAATCCATTAGGGAAATTACAGACTCGACTTCACTTGTCTGGTCATCAATTATTAAAGGCTCTTATCTGGGCGGTACTACAGCTAGAGTAATAACTGGAGTTTTTGGACTAGCCTGTCTATTCCCATAGAGAGGAAGAACTGGGCCAATAGTTACTGGAATGGTCAGAGTTTCAGGACTGGTGTTTAGCTGGGTTATTTTCTGAATGAGTTCAATTCTCTGTTTCTCTAAGGCTTCCTTTTCTCGTTCCTGTAAAATCTTTTCCATAGACGTTTCAGGTATCACATGCGGAACTAAAGGAGGGTAAAGACTCGGGGCAGTTGGAACTGTCCTACTTGCTCCCTCACCACAAATCGGTCTATAAGAATGAATAGTTGGATCTGACATGCTTGATCCTTCATTGCCACTAGGTCTGCAGCCTAGTCCGGTCGCTTCAGTGGTACTGGCCCTTCTATCCTAGGATGTCTGAAAAAGGGGGTTTTCGAACTCAGGGACCTAGACTCCTCATCATGTGGTGGTGGATTTTTCATAAATAAATCTTCCAAGTATTCGTCTTCTGAATCACCCGCAACCATCTGGTGTCGGGTTTTTTCTGTGCTTTTTCCTACTACTGTTTCGTCTACACCAAATACTGGAATTAATCCCTCAACCATCATATTCTGTCTCCATTGTTCATCTTTTTCTCTTTTGTTTCTCTCTGCATTTTCGGGTACCATTTACTTATTCCCTTATCCATTCTGGGTCTATCCCGCTCTAAGGCCTCAATTTCCCATTCCTCTAAAGCCTCATATTGCGTCAATCTTGGTCTGGGGTGTAAATCATTCATTCGGGTCCTCAAATTAAACAGAATTCTACTATTAAAGGTACCATCTAGGGGAAATGCTAAGATTCCCCTGTCCTTGGTATACTTTACCCAATCTTCCAACCATACACAGGTATGATATCCTTTGTCAAACATCATAAATAACGCAGGAGTATTAGGTGGTGGAATGATTACACCTTCTCTAGTTTTAATGGACTTATCTTTCTTGAAATAATTTCTGACCCTATCTGTGAAAGACATTTTTCTCTTGCTTCCGTACATAGTGTAAGGTCTTCTTCTTAGCATCTGATCTTTACGAAAACCTAAGTGTTGCGGATAAGGTAAAAATTCGGGATACCACATATACTTCATAATCTTAGTTTGCGTATAAAACTACGTATTTTGTTTACAATCCTTTTCCAATTCTAGCGCGTCTTTCAATTTTTCAACAACCAATCAACACTGTGATTACAGTTGTTTTCGACCAATGGGTGCGCAGCCTTTTTCGTGAGACGCGGCCTCACGCTCCGGCACTCACCCCTCCTTTACAATACTAGCTTTGTTACACACCCGCTGTTTTGACCAATACCAGCGCAGCACAGAGTGACGTCAGCGCAGCTCCGCGACCGACTCCCTCCTTTACAAGGTAGAGGAAACTTTTGAATTTTTCTTAAAGTGCAAGTGCTCAGTTTTAATATATAACGTATAACATTTGCCACTGTACTCGAAAGTCTATAAAGAAAAGATTTGTTTTACTGCAAGTAAACCTCTTCTGTCTACTTTTCATACACTACTGATAGACCCTTCTGCCTACCCTTCATACAAGCATTAGAGAACCTGTTACTTCTTTGACTCATCCACTCTTTCCGGTATATATACTAAGTCTAAAGTTTCACCAGCCAACTCCTTTGCTATCACTCAAGCTTCGATGAACCTACTACTCCTTCCTCGTGTCACCCTTACTAGGTTATATCACAACTGAAGTTTCACTAGCGAACTCGTTGCTATCATTTATTCAACTACTCATTCAGAAATCCCTAATTAGCGCTTCCAGTTCTGCCTAACCATGCACTAATTTTCCTCACAGCAAGTGACCTCTCCGCGGAGTGGATTCTACTCATCACCCGCTATTCTGTCCCCGGGGAATTTCCAGACAACATATAACAATCACTAACAATTTGTTAATAAACACTTAATATAGCAGCATTTCATAAATTATAAAAACATTTCATAACATTTCAAAACAGTATTTATACATCCGATCGGTTTTGGGGAAAAAATTATTAGCAGCAATTATTTTTAGCAGCACTTTTAATTTTTCACAGTTTATCAGCAAGTAATTTATCTACCTATCTTAACTAGTCCTAACCATACCTCTGCTACCAGAAAATTACTGATAGAGCGCGCAGGTCACCCAACTCTTATTTTACCAAACATGCACCCCTGGGCCCATAACATATTTATCACTATATTTCATTGGTCAGGTAACCTACACACCGCTATCAGTAATCCTTGTTCCTTTATATTTATTTCCGTGTACCTGACTTACCACTCCTTGTCACAGGTACCTAAGATCACAATGGATCAGGAGCTATCAGAGGGTAGGAAGATAACACAAACCAAATACCATATACATTTGTAAAATGTTTGTACTTTTGTAATAACCACAAACGCAAGACGTTTTCAAAACCTTTATCTAATCATCATTTTCTTCATATGCCATGAGAATGATATTCACACAGATCAAAACATCTATAACTAAAATCAATAATATAGTGTAACTATGAATCAAAGTAAGAATCATCTATAAATCGAAGAATAAAAGGAGAAAAAATAAGGAACACGCTAATTTAGTTTATCAGACTTTCACAACGTTACTAAAAGCGGGTAAAGAAAGGGAACATACTAATCAAAGAAAGCTATTCAAATATTCTGACAGTTAAGAGAAAAAACGAAACTCATGAAAGTCTCTGTACCAACAAGGGCTTATTTTCTATGGGGAGGGTAAGAATGGAACATACTATATATTTAAACAGTTCAGTATTTGACTATAGGTAGGGAGAAGAAATGGAACATGCTAGTAAAATACTTTATGTGAGAGTCAAATGACAGAGAAATTGACATAGGCAAGTTTGCTTTATTTAAGAAATGGGAGAGAGAGAAAGATTTAGATAGAGAAACACCCACACGGAATATATTTACCTAGAACAGGACGGAGACTAACCCTGGCCACGGGTCAGTTGGGAAAGGCGGGAAGGGACCCTCAAGGACTTAGGATGCCAGTAGGCGAGCAGGTACAGCTCATGGACAGTCAAGACAGGATCACTCCAGGATTTGGATCAGGACTGGGCTCACCAAAGGGTAAGACCAACACCTGCAGCTTCGGATGCAACGCCTGCGCTACTCCCTCTATGCAAAGAATCTGCCAATAACCCCGATTGTTTCCTCGAATCTCCCAGCAAAGTGCTTCAACAGCACTTAAGGTTTCTCCACCCCAGACTGAGTTTGTGGAAATTACGGACCGAGTGCTCCACAGCTCTCTGTATCAATCACCTATAGAGTTCGTAGGGTCAGTGACAGGTCAGCTATTCGGATAAGTCGGACAATTTCTCTAGCTAAACCTAGGCTAGTTATACTGTTTCGGGTCAGTGTACCACCCACCAATGTTGCAAGTGTAAGGATCCCCAACTTCGGATTGGACGAGAGAGGTGGTTAGGTCATGACACCACCTATAATTTGAACTTTCCCAGACCAAATATTAAATTTTTGAACCCACCCCTTACATTCCAGTTCCCATGGCATAGAAATCCAGAATACAATAGAGCATACAGAAAAACATCACAAATGTATCAAGTGCAGGTACTAGTTGATTTCTTCTCGCTGGGTATGGGTCAGTTTCCCAGGAGCATCTTAGCTTCGGCAGCCAGCTGGCGTAGTTCCACTGCTGCAAGACTCTCTTTTCCCCCATCACGTGATTGGTACCGCACGGGCTTCCAAGATGGAGTGGCACACCTCTCCCAGGCCCCCGGAGAGTGTTTCATGAAAAGTAAGCGAAAACAATTTAGAAACACAGAAAAAATGAATACACTGTATACCATGATTGGCTATACTACACCCCTTATTTTATAAAAACTATAGCATTAGGAGTTAAGCAAAACAAAACAGCTGTGCCGAAGCAGCGGTGCAAGCGAAGAGCATGTGAGAAACAAAGCGGCCATTTTAGCTGTACTGCGCATGAGCGACAAGTTCCCTCCAGAACTGCGAGTGAGTCACATCACATGGGTATGACAAGCAAGCATCACTGGGACAACCCCGTATAGTGTAAAAGTGCAATATTAATAAGACAAACAGGTTGATTATGACGTTAACCTTATTCGAGGTTCATGAATACATGTTACAACAGTCATGACATGTGAAATGATATGGTTGATAACATCATTGATGACATTTCAAATTACATCATTGATAACAACACTGAGACATTACTGATATCACATAGACACATACAACATTGAGGTAGTTGGGGCCTGATTACGAGTTTGTTGGTCCCACCGCCGCTGTAGTGTTGACATCCGATTCACCACCACCAACAAGGTAGTCTGCCTGCCATATTATAATGTTATCAGATCGCTGTTCGAAAGACTACCGACACCCACAGCTATTCGTCAACCGCTGCAGCGTTGGTTGGGGAAAAGCAGCTGTCATTGGGTGGTACAGAGACGTTTCACTGCCGTCCGAATTATGAGTTGGTATTTCCGACGAGCCAACCGTGGCAGTGGGACCGCCTGCTTCGAGTTGCCGGAGTTGAAGGTGGGGTGGTACTTACCCAATTTTTTATTTTCTTCCCTTCAGTTTCAAATGTGGATCTCTTTCTCCTGCTCGTCTCTTCACAGCAGCATCTTGACCCTGAAGAAAAAGACCCTTTTGGTGCTGAAATACAGGTAAGTCCATTTAGTACTATTTACCCATTGACTAGACTGAGCCCAAATGGTCCTGACTCCAACGATGGGTAGTAGGTATCATTTTCACATGTGTAATTCATCTGTGTATATTCAACACTGCATTGACAAATATTTTTAAAAAATCACTGCCCCTTAAAAGGCCACCACTGACACATATGGAACATAAAAATACGGCAGGTGGGAGATGTCTGCCACATCAATCTTCTTCAAACTGCCACTACGGCGGCACCGCGATTGGACCGCTGAACTCGTAATCAGGCCCTTAATGTTCATAATATGGCAATAGCGCAATCCCTGAAAGCAAATGTTACTGTGCTTGTTGAAAGTAATATAGGGTACCATGGCTGCTTTACACCATGTGCTCTCCGATACCTACTTACACTTTTCTGTTATGATAATGTCTAGAGAATACTATAGTAAAAGTCCTCTAAAGACCTAAAACTTGTTCACAATGCTTTTTTTAATCAAAGGTTGGAAAAGTTGCTTGTTTTCACTTGTTAAACCCAGGAGCTATTGGTGTATGGGTGGGATTGGGAATGTGGAGGGAATGGCAAAAAGATAGCTATTTATTTATTTATTATAGAGTTTTATATAGTGCGAACAAGACTCTTTCGGCTGACAGAGACTTTACAAGGATAGCAATTAAAGGTATGTTACAAAGACTGTAGGCTTTATATCAATGTAGAATGTAAGACACATAAACAAAAGGTGAAAGTCAAACAGAAACCAGTAAGCATGGACAGAATCAAAACAACAGTGCCTTGGAAGGAAAGAGCTGGTCATGATAGAATAGACAAATTTTCATAGCCATAAAGGCATTTGTTTGCAAGTAGCGTTTTTAGTTCTTTCCAAAAGATGGAGAATATCAGGCGGGAGAGAGTTCCAGATTTTTGGGGTGATTCGTGAGAAAGATCGATTGCATATTTTCTTTTTGCAAACTTTTTGTGATTATTGTAGTTGTGAACTTGTACTTCTGGAAGGTCTGTTTCCATGCAGTAGCCTCAGTTTCTGGGCCAGTTACGAGGGAGGGGGTACTAAAGTGCAGCTCTTTGTAGGCCATAAAGACAATTTTGAAGTGGATCCTAGTTTCATAGGGTAGCCAGTTCAGGGATTGGAGGTCGGGGAGATATGATCACTTACTTTTGTTTTGATCCAGTGATGACCCTTCTTGGAGCATTGATAGTGGGCTTAAGTGGTGCAATTGTGATTTTTGGGAGGCCCACAAGTGTAGCACTTCCAAAGGCTTATTTTAATAGTACCATTGCTTGAACCACTGTTTTGAAGTCTGCCTAGAGGAGGTACGTTTTACGTTTCCTTAGAGCATGTAGTTGCAAGTTGGCACCTCTGCTGGCAGCATTGATGTGATTTTTTATGGAGAGGGTATTGTCCAGGGTATACCTAAGGATTTAGCAGAGTCAATGAGGTGTGGGGTGCAATGTAAGGCAATGAGATGTGGGAGCCAGCCTTTAAATACTGTGAGTGATGATGCACAGAGAAATCAGAAGTAAGTCTGCTTTGAGGACATTGAGTTTGAGGTGGTTGAGGGTCAGCCAATGTTACATTTTACTCAAGATGTTTTTGAGTATATTGATGTCATCGGAAGAGGAGATTTTCATGTAAAACTGAGCGTCATCCACACACACGTGGTAGGATATATGTGCAAGTTTGAGGATTTTAGTTAGGGTGCTCAATGTACAGATTAAACAATGTCAGGGAGACAGTAAAATCTTAAGGTACACTCATCGACACTGGCACCAGATCAGAGAGAACTTGGTTGCTTGGAAAGCCCTGAGTTCTCTTGTGGAGGAAAGAGGACAACCATTTTTGCACAGTATCATAGAGGCCCATTTTTTGTTCTAAAAGATTAAGCAGGGTATCATGAATGACTGTGTCAAACATCACTGACAGGTCAAGTAAGAGTAATAGGCTAGATTTATTCTGATTGAGTGAGTGTAGGTTGTCATCAACAATATGGACCAGGCCTGTTTCAGTGTTATGACCTGGTCGGAAGCCAGATTGACATAAGGTTGACGAGTTGGAATGGCTCAATATGATTTCCGAGCTGTAAGTGGGCACATTTTTCCTAAGAGTTTAGCTAACGTTGGGATGTTGGAGATAGGACAATAGTTAAGGTCGAACTGATACAACAACCTTGTTAGCACGCATTATTTAGAGTGAGAAGTCATATATGAACACAATGCGAGAAAATCATTTAAAAAATATTTAGGAGGAGGTGCTTGTCCTTGATAAACGTATAGATTACCTAAAAGGGAAACAAGGCTGTATAAATATCTCTGATGGGTATTCAGATGTATTGGTGTATTGGATCAGATGAATGTAACTGGCTCCCTCTTTTCCCCAATGATTTAGTCAATCATTGCAATCCACCTGAAGCAAAAGATAGATAGCACTCTGGATGTATGTGTCGCAATGAAAAATTAACCCTGGGGGTTCACCTAGACATAAGATGTATAGTTTATTGCTCAATTTATCTTTCCTTGTTCCTCTTAATGGCTCTGCATTCTATAACTATAATTCCACACCTAAAGCCATTTCCAAATTGCGTCGTGCACATTTTAAAATGTACAACTACAGTGAGCTTCTTTTGCAGAGAAAAAAGAATCAAGTTAAGGTTCTGAAAACTGTAGGTCACAGAAGCAGATGCACAAAACATCTTCGGTATTTTTTTTTTTACTTTGCAGTTAGGGATCACAATATCAGCAAATTATGACATTAATCAATATGTTGCGTTTTTTATGTCGCACTAGAGCAGTTTTACAGGTTTATTTTTTTTTAAAGAGGTCATTCAAAGTATCTTCTTTGGAAAGGTCAGATATTCTTAGCGAGCTTTACGAATATCATCCAGCCAAATTCAAAGCTTTGAACAGTATGAATGTTTCATCTGGATGGTATAAATGTTTATTTGGGTTTCTGAGACTGTGCTTGTGCCTTCAACACCTTGACAACGATCTTCTGCTCTTCAATTAAGAAAGCGCGTTTGATCCTGTCGCGTACACATTTTGTACACATGGAACCGCCATAGGCTCTGCTGACATGCTTCTTAGTCTTAGACAGTCGTATTAGCACTTTAGGTCGAACAGCAAGGATACCACGTAGCCTTCCTGGGCAGATACCACATGCTGTCTTTGGGGCTTTGCCAACCTTCTTGCTGTACAGATAGACAATCCTGTTACCTGGAGTTCGGGATAGTCTGGTTTTGTTTGAGATGGTGTTGTAGGACAGCCTACGGCGGTATGTCAAAGGTTGAACCATTTTTCAACCTGCAACAGCTGTAGCCGGAAGAAAAAGTAACAGCATGAATGCAAGACATTTTAAGAGGGTCGTTTTTATTGGACATAGTTGACGCTTTTAAAATATAATACCCGATCATCTCTAAAAACTAATTTGCACGCCCAATAAACTAATGTATTTAAAAAATGTGCGAGGGACTTTACTCAACTGATGCAAGGACATATGGGGACATATTAGTTGGCATTGAAGTGGAGGAAATTTTATGAAAGAAAAGTCGAAACCAAAATAACTCTTGGCCCCCATTGACAATGAGCTCTCACGCATGTCAACACAGTTCGCAACGCATTTTAGCGTCCTTTTATCACAGTCACACCCACAGCACAAGACTTTCAATCTAGTCACAATGGAGCAGACTTACAATTACTGGCGCATCCCTGCATATCGGCAGGGATGCCCAAGTAATTGTGCGCCGCCACCCTTGATGCGCCGCATTTATAATGCGGCGCACCATGGGGCAAAAACGGCACAGATGCGTCGCATTGCTGGAGTTGTGTCGCAAGCGCGACGCAGCTCCAGCAATGGTCGGGAGGGCCCTATGTGCACAATGCTGCGTCAATCCTTACGCCTGCTTCAAGTAGGCGCAGGGTTTTGACGCAGCATGGGCCCAAAAGTGACTGAGTGAAATCTTGTAGATTTCACTCAGCCACTTTTGGGAGGCGTTCCTGTGCCGGAATGCTTCCCCCTGCGATGGTACGCCTCTTCTGGTGCAGGGCTTTATAACGTGATGCATCTGGGAGATGCGTGACGTTGTAAATACCCCGCACAAAAGTGACACAACGGCGGCGTAAAAGCGGCGCAAAGGGCTTGTAAATCCACCCCTCTAATGCAATTGCAACGTAGGCTCGGATAAAAGTTTCTTTACGGTTTTGTGCAACTCCTCTGTACAACCAATGTCAACACCTAAGGTGCAGAATTCACAAAAACACATGAGCAAAGAAAAAACACTCCTACAATGTGCATATGGAAATTAAAATGACCCCATTATTCTTCAGTTTAGAAAACTTAGAGACCTTCAGAGCTGACATCTACAAATATGTGAAAACACAAATCAATACTCAACTTTTTTTCTTTCCAATTTCTAGTCTGAACTTTGAGCATGTAAGGTTTCAGAAATTCGAGATGGTCATAGAGTGAAACAATCACATTTCAAGTTAATGATAGTAGACTGCTGGCCTTTAAAAAAAACCTAAGCATTGCTGATCACACCAACCCTATCTTCCCCAGACCCACAGCACCCACTTTATCCCCCTACACCTACCATTGACCATAGCATCATTACCGGTCAGCATGGCAGACTTATGTTACTCGACTGTAATTAGGACTTCTTTTTTGCATTAAACCATGTCCTAACCACTTATACGTACATCATGCACACTTTTAGTGATGGACCCCTCACCAACTACAGACTCCACTGCCCTCATCTTGCCCCTTTCATTGCCCAGTTACTGCAGACATTAGTCCTAAAGATTGAATTCAATAGTACCCTCCCAAAACTCTGAGCCATGCTGTTGCAGAGGCTGCTCCCGAAGGGGGCTCGAGAGCCGGCGCCATAACCAGCACTGCGTCCCCGGACAACCAGTGGGGGCCTGCCTTTTTGGCGCGCAAAGCGGGACAAAGGCCGATAGATAGGCCCCGAGCTCCTCCCCCGCCCCCCGCCAGCAGCCAACAAAGTGATACCAACTCCCCCCCCCACCCGGCCAATGGGGGACACAGCGGGATACAAACCACCCAATGGAAAGGGGGCCTACACGGCGGGAAGGCGAGAAGGGGGGCATATAAGTGCTGCTCCCCCAGGCAAGCTCCTATCTTCACGGAGCGGGGAGCAGCAACGGCGTTGGAGCACAATCTTGTCGAAGGGTTCCATTTAGGTCCGAGGGTCCCATGTGATGAGGAACCGGCCGCTGCTGCCCGAAGAAGAACAAGGGTTTTCCAGAGACGTCTGGGGTGCCCCCTCCCGTTCCGTTTGTAGGAGCGAAAAAGACGGCCCGGAGCTCCCCGCCCAGCACCACCAATAGGAGCGAGGAGCAGGAAATCGGCGAGCAGAAGCCTACCACGCAGCACCCTGCACCCCGGGGATGGGTTCAACCAGGTGCGGCAACCACGCCGAAGGCAGAAGCCCCCGCCGCATCATCCGGCACAGTAGGGAGCAGGGTGGACTGGCGCCAACGGACGTCGAGTCCGCCATGGCCCAGCAGCAGCAAAGAACCCCACATCGTCAGGCAGTCTCAAAGGGGGAAGGAACTAGCAGGACCGACCGAGCAAGAGCCGGAAGCGAAGGTTCCCCCTTCCTACTCGCAAGACAAAGCATGACCGAGGCCAAACAGGGTGCCAGAACAGCGACCCAAATGCACCTCAAGCCAGAACGGCGGTGCTCACGACGGAGAGACCCAGGGCAGCTGGCAGAGGTTGGCGCAAGCAGCTGAGACAAGGAAGGAACAGCAGCTAGGTCGGAACCAGGCTGCAGTCGGGGCGGGCGGTGGTGCCCCCGAGAGGACAAAGGTCGGGGCGGGCGGCAGTGCCCCCGCTGACATCGAAGGAGGTAAGAAACAGGGCTACGCGAATATTGTTTGCCGCCATGCAAGGCGAGGTTCAGGGAAATAGAGAGGATAGAAGGCGCCCGAGACCCAAACATCCTTAGTATAGTAGTGATCAACGTCGCTGCACTTATGGTGGCGCCCCCGCAGAAGGACCGGTGCTCCAATGGGGCTTCAGGCAGGTTTCGCACATCGTGGTATGGCAGCGGTGCCACCTAGGGGCGCGAGGAGTCGGTGGCCCAGGCTGATCAGGTCATCTCACGCTGCGGCTGCGTGCCGACCCTGGCAAGGAGGGCAGGGTGGAGCGTTAGATCAGATCCGCGCTGCTTGTATACCAGACGCTCGTACCAACATGGGAGCTCAGCAAAGAGCTACCATGGAAATAAAATAAAATAGTAAGCAATAGACGGAGGACGTTTGTTTTTACAGGATACATGCCCACGGTGCCCCCATGCCGGGAAACGAGGATTAGAAACTCGTGCCACCTCCGCCTCAGATGTTCTTTTGTGTCGAGCAGAGCGGGCACAGCGTGCCTCAACTTAAAGCTGCCACTACCCGCACTCACCAGCAGATGCGAGGAACAGGTGAGGAGGTAAAGTGCACGTATTGCCCGAGTTTTGTGCCGAGTTGAAGGGGGGTAGCAGTATGTATCTGGGATTGTGCCAGTGGGTGCTACAACAGTCAATCTAACAGAGTAAGGGCTCCATCTAGTGTGAAAGGTTGGACACAGCAAAAATGTTAGCAAAGGCGGCCCGAGGGTACAACTGCAATGGGGTTTGTCGACGAGCGAAATTAAGTCAACCGAAAAGTCTTTCATTGAAGCGTACGGTTGGGGTCTTAATTTGGCTGTCCCGCTCACGTATGTGGTTTCCGGGCATCACCTTTCGCCTAAAACGTGCTGCAGCTCTAATGCAGCAGTAGGTGCGTTACACGCACATACACCCGAAGGCCACAATAAAAGTGGAGCTCCTATGAGATAATGAGATAAATCGCCCTTTCTGTAGAGGATTGTCATGGGGGCTCCTGTTACAGCCATGATAGCATGGTGGGTAAAATGTAGTTAGCAGTCTAGTAGTCGGGGTGGCGGAGCTAGCTGGGTGAGGGGAAGAGGAAGAGAATAGACCGGACAGGGGGCAGATAGAGTAGGGACAGGGACGAGATAAGAAGTAGAAAATAAAGGCTAACCAAATATTAATAAAGTGTCTGTCGTCATTGGCTCCAAGACACTACAACTGGCGACGAGAGTGGGATGGGCATAAATACAGCCTACCGAATCCCACAAGAGTGCCCTGTCCCGTTTGGCGCTGAAAAGAAGAAAACGCCGCAGAGTGGACCTGCCGCCTAAGAGAGAGGCAATTGCAAACAAAACAGGTGATGGACCGAATGTGGATCAATGTCACACATTCAACCCAGTCAAAAGACTTGGGCCCAAATCCATCGTTTTTTTGCACTCCACACCACCCTGGGTTAGACAATGGCGATATGCAAATCAGCTCTGACCCTGTGCCCCATGGGAACAGTCCAGTCCGAACTACAAAAGCCATGTCCTTCCCAGAACGGAATCAAGCATCCGAGGACCGGACCGGTTTCGAGGTAACACCTCTCATCAGCCCGGCTAGCTTGACTCCAGTGGTGTGGAGTGCCTGGGACCCACGTCTGAGCATCCCCAGCGCACTTATGGCGGCAATTGCAAACAAAACAGGTGATGGACAGAATGTGGATCAATGTCACACATTCATCCCAGTCAAAAGATCTGGGCCCAAATCCATCGTTTTTTTGCACTCCACACCACCCTGGGTTAGACAATGGTGATATGCAAATCAGCTCTGACCCTGTGCCCCATGGGAACAGTCCAGTCCGAACTACAAAAGCCATGTCCTTCCCAGAACGGAATCAAGCATCCGAGGACCGGACCGGTTTCGAGGTAACACCTCTCATCAGCCCGGCTAGCTTGACTCCAGTGGTGTGGAGTGCCTGGGACCCACGTCTGAGCATCCCCAGCGCACTTATGGCGGCAATTGCAAACAAAACAGGTGATGGACAGAATGTGGATCAATGTCACACATTCCTCCCAGTCAAAAGATCTGGGCCCAAATCCATTGTTTTTTTGCACTCCACACCACCCTGGGTTAGACAATGGCGATATGCAAATCAGCTCTGACCCTGTGCCCCATGGGAACAGTCCAGTCCGAACTACAAAAGCCATGTCCTTCCCAGAACGGAATCAAGCATCCGAGGACCGGACCGGTTTCGAGGTAACACCTCTCATCAGCCCGGCTAGCTTGACTCCAGTGGTGTGGAGTGCCTGGGACCCACGTCTGAGCATCCCCAGCGCACTTATGGCGGCAATTGCAAACAAAACAGGTGATGGACAGAATGTGGATCAATGTCACACATTCATCCCAGTCAAAAGATCTGGGCCCAAATCCATCGTTTTTTTGCACTCCACACCACCCTGGGTTAGGCAATGGCGATATGCAAATCAGCTCTGGCCCTGTGCCCCATGGGAACAGTCCAGTCCGAACTACAAAAGCCATGTCCTTCCCAGAACGGAATCAAGCATCCGAGGACCGGACCGGTTTCGAGGTAACACCTCTCATCAGCCCGGCTAGCTTGACTCCAGTGGTGTGGAGTGCCTGGGACCCACGTCTGAGCATCCCCAGCGCACTTATGGTGGCAATTACAAACAAAACAGGTGATGTAGTTCGGACTGGACTGTTCCCATGGGGCACAGGGTCAGAGCTGATTTGCATATCGCCATTGTCTAACCCAGGGTGGTGCGGAGTGCAAAAAAACGATGGATTTGGGCCCAGATCTTTTGACTGGGATGAATGTGTGACATTGATCCACATTCTGTCCATCACCTGTTTTGTTTGCAATTGCCGCCATAAGTGCGTTGGGGATGCTCAGACGTGGGTCCCAGGCACTCCACACCACTGGAGTCAAGCTAGCCGGGCTGATGAGAGGTGTTACCTCGAAACCAGTCCGGTCCTCGGATGCTTGATTCCGTTCTGGGAAGGACATGGCTTTTGAAGTTCCGATTGGACTGTTCCCATGGGGCACAGGGTCAGAGCTGATTTGCATATCGCCATTGTCTAACCCAGGGTGGTGTGGAGTGCAAAAAAACGATGGATTTGGGCCCAGATCTTTTGACTGGGATGAATGTGTGACATTGATCCACATTCTGTCCATCACCTGTTTTGTTTGCCTAAGAGAGAGGCCAGCAGCCGGTGACCCTGTCCCTCCAGTAGTGGTCAGGAGTGAAGAGGGAGCCGTAGTAACGAGTGCTGAAACGCTCGAGGGAGTAACGAGCGCTGAAACGCTCGAGGGAGGCGCAGCAGCAAGTGCTGGAACGCTCGAAGGGAGAGAGCAGTTTGTGCCGAAACGTGACCCCGTCGGATGCGTGTGATCCGGCGTGTGAGAAGAGAACAGAGGTCGGGAGCCCACTCCGACTCTGTCCAGTGCTCCAAGAAGTTCAGGATCATTGCCTCGAGTGAGGAACGTGACCCCAAAGAAGTCCGGCGGTGAGTGCAGCCGAGCGCGGTGGAACCGGAGCCTCCGAAGCAGCCGGCATCAGAAATCTCCCGCCTGATGCGTGAGCTTTGGCATCGTGTCGCCGCTCGATCGCTGCAGTGAGAGCAGCAAGGCGGGAGCCCACCCCAACCTCTCCTGACTGTGGCGGTGGTCGAAGAAGACCGAATCCGGAGGTCTGCTGTCCCCGGGAGTCGTCTGCTGGTGAGTCCTGAGTGACCTGGGGGCTCTGAATGAGCAGAGAGAAGATACTGCATGCTGATAGTAACGGCAGCCATCTTGGAGTCAGGCAGCTGTGAGGACATGCCCATTGGTTGGTATGGGGTGGCCATCTTGAAGTCAGGCATAGTCCTTTTCCAGTGAAACAACACACCTGGCATAGGTAAACCGACAAAAGTGGGCCAGATAAGCAAGCACAAGCAAAGTCAAGCTGCGTGGAAAGAGACACGATCGTAATTAACCGACACAAGCATCATTGAACAGGTTGGCTAGAGGCAGAAAAGGCAGGAAGCACGCGCCTCCAAGATGGTGACCCTAATGTATCCCCACAGCGAAACAAGGTCAAGCCCTTTGTCGCAGGAGGGTCGCACCTGCGTGCCCCGGAACCCTTAACACTGACCACAGGATGGGGCATGGGCCCCATGTGGCAAGAGTGGCTCGAAGATTTTGAGAATTACATGGAGGGATCTAAAGTGACTGTTGACAAAGAGAAGTTGATTGCCCTCCGCAACCTGGCAGGTCGAGAGATAAACAAAATAATTAAGGACCTTCCCCCTGCAGATGCAGACACCTATGACAAAGTGCGCGAAGCGCTGAACAAGAAATTTCTCCACAAAAGAAACGTGGACTACGAACGTCATGCGTTCCACCAAGCGCGCCAAGGAAAGGACGAGGCGATGAGTGCCTTCATCACCCGACTGCGACGGCTATCCAGGCATTGTGAATTCAACACCTTTTCAACAGATGCTGCCATAAAATCGCAAATCATAGACAGGTGCCATTCAGAAACTCTCAGAAGGCGACTGCTAAGAAAACCTGACAACATAGATGAGATTGAAGAAATGACACGCATTTTTGATCAAGCTGAGGAACACGCCACTAACATTGAAACCGGGCGCCATGTGAGCCATGAACAAGTCCGTTGTGTCCAAGCCAAAGGCAGTAGTCGAAGAAGCTCGAAAGATAAGCAGCGAAGATCACAGCCGTCATCTTATCAAAGATACTCAGAGCAAAAAAGGTGAGAACCTGGGCGAAGAGAAAGAAGACCAGAAAAGACAAGAAAATGCTACAGATGTGGATATGATTACCCTCATGTGGATGCCTGTCCTGCCATGGGTCAGAGATGTAGGAAGTGTGGACGGACGAACCACTTCGAAGCCATGTGTGGGGACTATCACAAAGAGAGGCGAAGTGAACCGACCAGGTCGTCTCGCTTGGACACCAGAAAGCACCACATAAGGGCTGTTCAAGGAAAGCCCACTGAATCTTCAGGCTCATCTCACTCAAGTCGAGAATCGCGAAGATCCAGGTGGGAACGTAGATCACCATCCCGGGACTCTAGATCCTCATCCAGAGACTCTGTGTATACAGTTGAATACGTGAACATGATTGCGGACCCTGACCAACTAAAAAAAATATCCACGTTTAGACATAAAGGTAGGGAATCATGACACCAAATTTGTGCTAGATAGTGGGGCCTCGCTGAACTATATTCCAGTAACAGAATATGAGAGGATGAGGCCTAAACAGTCACTGACATTTGCACCAGTCCGAGTTTTTACTTGGATGTCTAAGAGACCACTTCAATGCTTGGGAAAATTTCCTACGACACTACAACATGACGTCATCACCATACCGGCAGTCATACACGTCATCAAAGGCCCGGAGGCGGACTGTCTACTCAGCCTACTAACAGCAGAGCGCCTCCGCCTGGTTGAGATCCTCTTCAAAGTCAACGATGACCAAGACATTGTCAGCAAGTTTCCCAAGCTGTTTCAAGGGCTAGGGAAGATGAAGGATTGTCAAATACATCTCCACATTAACAAACAGATTAGGCCAGTGGCTCAGCAACCTCGACGTGTACCATTCCATCTCCAGAAGGCCGTTGAAGATGAACTTCATGACCTCCTGTCCGCTGACATCATTGAACGAACGGATGGTCCGACTCCTTGGGTTTCGCCAGTGTTTATCATGCCCAAGAAAGGCACCACCGGCAAGGTGAGACTGTGTGTCGACATGCGATTGCCCAACACCGCAATCGAGAGGGAACGCCATCCTGGGCCACATCTAAGCGACATGATCTCTGCTTTGAACGGAGCGAGGGTGTTCTCGAAGCTGGATTTAAACAAAGGCTATCATCAGCTGGAGTTGGACGTCAAATCCCAATGTATCACCACATTCCCAACCCATTTAGGACTCTTCAGATATAAGAGACTGAGCTTCGGGGTGTCATCGGCCGCAGAAATTTTTCAGGAGGCGATTCGGCAAATTATTCAACATATCCCCAACACGCTAAATTACAGCGACGACATTCTTGTATATGGATCTGATGTCCGTGAACATAATATAGCACTTGACCGCATCTGCCACGCCTTGTTAGACGCGAACCTGACATTAAACAAAGACAAGTGTGAGTTCCACCAGTCCACTTTAAAATTCTTTGACCGCATCTTCTCAGATGCAGGAATGAAACCTGATCTGGACAAGATAGCGACCCTGAACAACACCAAGAGTCCTCAGGATGTCAGTGAACTAAGATCGTTCCTAGGGATGGCCAGCTACTGTGCCCGCTACATCCGGGATTATGCGACCATCAGCCATCCTCTTCGCATCCTCACTTATCAAGGCCAGCCGTTTGACTGGACGCCCCAGTGTGAACAGGCGTTCAGAGAAATCAAGCATGCAGTGGAGTCCGCCAACAATCCCTCATATTTCAATCCAAGAAGGAAAACGGAAATCACTGTCGATGCTAGCCCCGTGGGGCTGGGGGCCATTTTAGCATAATATGACGATGACTCTGACCAGCGGCGCATCGTTGCCTATGCCAGTCGCAGATTGTCCGATCCTGAAAGGGCATACTCACACCCCGAGAAGGAAAGTCTTGCAGTGGTGTGGGCATGTGAACATTTTCATGTTTTCATTTACGGCAAACACTTTACGTTGATCACCGACCACCAGGCGCTAGTCACCATTTACGGCAACCCCAGATCCAAAATGCCTCTGAGGATCGAAAGGTGGGGCCTGAGACTTCAGGAATATACCTTTACCATTGTCCACAAACCCGGGAAGGCTGAAAACCCGGCAGACTATATGTCTCGTCATCCTCATGCAACTTCGGACTCCTGCCCTTCCATTGCCGAGGAGTACATTCATTTCGTGGCTGACCGAGCATTGCCACCTGCTATTCCAGTGGAGGCTATCCGAGAAGCCACAGTGCAAGATGCCATCCTGCAGAAAGTACTTCGCAGGATTCAATCCAATCGGTGGAGACATGATCCTCAAGAAGAAGACAATGACCTGGCGGTCAAACAAGAGATGCAAGCATTCCGACACGTCTGTGACGAACTATCTGTCACCACAGATGGAATAATACTACGAGGCCAACGGATCGTGGTTCCCAATGAACTACGGCAAGGCGTCATCAATCTTGCACACAAAGGCCATTGAGGGGTAGTATCAAAAAAGCGAGCCCTCAGGGAACGTGTATGGTTTCCTCTACTCGACCAAATGGTAGAGTCCACCCTGAAAGACTGTCAGCTGACTAACAAAGGAGATCCACCAGCCCCACTACAAATGACTGATCTACCTAGGGGAGTTTGGCAAGAGATCGCCATGGATTTCTATGGGCCACTATCCTCTGGCAAGTACGTGGTTGCCATAATTGATGAATACTCCAGATATCCCATCGCGCAATTTGTGCCTTCCACCAGTGCCTCTAGCACTATCAAAGTGCTTGATGAAGTATTTGCGCAATGGGGTGTCCCCAGAGAAGTGAAAACGGACAATGGACCTCCTTTCAACTGGCATGAGTTCAGCGCATTTGCGAAACACATGGGCTTCAATCATCGGAGGATTACGCCTCTCTGGCCTCAGGCGAATGGCACCATCGAAAGATTCATGTCCACGATCAAAAAGACATTTCAGCAGGCCACGGCTGAGAAAAGGGACCTGCAGGTAACCCTCAACGAGGTCCTCAGAGCATATAGGACAACTCCTCACTCGACCACCGGAAAGTGCCTGGCAACGCTCATGCTAGGACGTCTGATGAGAAATCGCATCCCAACCTGGGAAGGGGCCCTGCGAACTGTGTCGCCAATCCGCAGTCATTAAGAGATAACAGTGACTGACAAACGCAATAAAGACAAGAGGAAATCATATGCGGACGTCAAAAGGAGAGCGAGGTCCTCATCCCTACATGAAGGGGATTACGTCCTTGTCAAGCAGGATCAACAACGGAAAACTGACTGTCAGTTCCGAAATGAACCTTTGCTGGTTAACCCAACAGAAGGGCACCATGCTGACTGCGGAATCTGATCACTGTTGAATCACCAGGAACATTTCACACTTTAAGAAGTGTCCTCGAAACATGAATGAACCTTTGAGAGGCGCGGCCGACATACCCACATCCGCGGAGTCTGATCACGGCATCCAAGAGAGCAGCAGTCAGTCAAGCGAACTGCTGGCTGATGATCATACTGCGGCCAGGTCTCCGCAGCTCCGCTGAGACATCCAGCCACCCAAGAGACTCATTGTAGAGATGGATTAAAATACTGTTTCTTTTGTTTGTTAAGAAAGGGGGAGATATAATGTAGTTAGCAGTCTAGTAGTCGGGGTGGGCGGAGCTAGCTGGGTGAGGGGAAGAGGAGGAGAATAGACCGGACAGGGGGCAGATAGAGTAGGGACAGGGATGAGATAAGAAGTAGAAAATAAAGACTAACCAAATATTAATAAAGTGTCTGTAGTCATTGGCTCCAAGACACTACAGTGGGCAGGATAAAGAGCCACCCCCCCCTCCCACCCTTGCTGACGGCAGACCGTGCGAGGTGGACGCCACGAATCCCCAAAATGCCAGGGAGGCTGTTGGGAGAAATAATCAGCGAAAGGTGGGGGTCGTGCGGCGGATTGACGATAAATGATTCTCCCAGCCTGTGATGAAGGGGTGGCCTGCGAGGGCGGGGTACGAGCCCCACGGGCTATTTATGTTATAAAATACGCAAGCAGATTAATCTTGTGGCAAACCCAACTAGACGGAAAGTTAGTTACAGGGATTGGCAGGCTGAAAGGCATTATTCAGAGTTCCTTGTTGCCCCCCCTGCCTGACAAGCCCACTATCGGCTAGGGAATCTAATAATCCCCCCCCCCCCCCCCCCCCCAGGGTAGGAGAGGTAGACGCCACCGCTGCTTTCCTGGGATTGATTCTGTACCGGCAGGTGGGCCACGAGACAATAGGGCACAGTCAGGCGGAACATCGCCCCCCCAGGATGAGTTCCGAGTGCAGGATGTAGTTTTCGGTTTACGCTTACCTCGGCTCGGGGGTGAAGTTAGCAATCGGACAAAAAATGCCTCGTCGGGGCTCAGCAGTGCAGCGGTAAAAACAAGGGGCCTCTGCACTTCATGCTAGGTTGGCGCAGGAAACGCAATGAACGCCTGCTTTATACCAACAGCTAACAACAAGGTACAGTTTGAAGGCATGGAGTGGCTGAGCATGTACACTTTTTGGAACGAGGTAGGGCGAAGCAAAACAAAAAGAAAATATACGTATAGAGATGGGTAGCCAGTGTTCTAATGCCCTGATTAAGTACTAGTAATCTCCCTTATCAGTAGGGAATGTGCCCCCAGCTTTTCAGTTATTTAGTGATTAGTGGAGTATGGCATAGCTAAAGGGCCTTTATCAATAATCCACACATCATCACCAAAAGATAATTTATTTAGGAGTAATGGACGCCTTCCAAATTACTAAAGTGTAAAAGTGCAACAGGCCCTTCCAAACATTTTGTTCATTGGCGGTGTTCTTACCCTTACAAGGGCTTACAAAAGGGTGTTCTGAGGCCTGGGAACGGGCCCTGGAAGTCCGTTCAACTAAAACGCTTGGAAATGCAGTCGGTGGGAACGGCATTACACTTCCTCAAGGCAGATTCTTTCAGACTCAAGTAAGACGGAAATATAGTTTCCTGAATCCATCAACTCGTAGTCATTTTTTTTAGAAGTCTTACCTTTTACGGAAAGGCCTATGGAAACAAACAAGCTGTTTTCCTGTACTGGCCGTAATGGTAAAGCTAGACAGAGCTCACTTAAATGGCAATAAACTCAGTAACTTTACTTTGGCAAAAGAAAGAAAAGTAAAAGAAACATGTACAATGATTTCCCAACAGTATCAAAGTTAGCATTCACTTGGGGTACGAAAGTAGTGTTAGGCTTCAAGGCTAGAGTGTCAGCCAATTCCCCTTAGCTCAGTCGGTTAGAGCGTGGTGCTAATTATGCCAAAGTCACGGGTTCGATCCCTGTGCAGGCCAAGGTTATTGTTTTAAAAATAGGCTTGTCCACCAAAAAACACATACTTTGAATGATAGAAACGTCCAATTAGCAATTCAACTCAAGACTTCAGGGAGATTCAGAGAAGCAAGAAGAAGTACGGGAAGTGAAATAAAATAGAATAATTGAATAAATAAAGAACTCGAAAAGAAACTAGAACTTCGGCTTCCCTCAATTGAACACTCGTGAAAAGCCTTCATCATTGCATCAGGGCAATTTCAGTGCGAAGCAATAGATTCTGGTCGAATCCAGTTATAATTAAAGTATTTCAGATGACAGACAAAACACTGAAGCCAGATTGTGCAAACGAAACCAAGAATCTAAAAGTAGCCCAAGGCCTAGAGGTAGGCTTGTGGGTAGATCTCATAGAATTCTGAGCCAATTTTGCAAAAGCAGGGGCAAACTTGGTGTCCAGGCTATTTACCCCTGCAACCTCCAAACCAACCGGGAGTTTCTGGGGAAGCAGCGGGCTGTTAAAAGAAAAGAAGGTGAGGAATAGCTCAAGGTATTGGAAGCACCATTGCTTTGAGAAGTGTGAACCATACTCGTCATGTCATCTATTTCTTGATGAACTTTTTACAACCCCTGACTTAATTAAATCAGGGGGCGGGGGAGAATAAGTATTTGTCCTAGGCATATATTGCTCTATAAATTAAATGGGAAACAGCAGAATAACAAGATGCTACCTCACAAGATGTCCTTTATTGCAGAATCCCTACTCCGGGACAGCGAGGTTTGATAAAGTGGAAGCAGGGACAAGAGTACGCAGAAGTAACTAGACTCCGAAAGAGGAGAAGACAGGGGCAGACACTAGAGACCGGTCAGCCCGAGTACCGCCGGCGGGGAAGGAGAGCAGGCCTCCCCCCGCACACAAAGCCAAAACCGTCATAGCACGCAGGGCCCAAGCCGCAATGCACAGACAGGTGCGGTGGACCGCGTGACTCGGATGCAAGGACAAGACTGCAAGTGAAAGATAACAATGCAGTGACGGACCGTGGCTAATTGGGGCAGGGAGGTTAGGCCGGTGGAAGGCATAACTGCCAGCTGACAGTGGATAACACAGCAAAAGATGAATACAAAGGGCGTAAACGTACAGGCTGCTAAATAATTAGCATGGCTACAAAAGGTTTAAATGAATACTAATATTCAGTTACAAAAGGCTTTTCCACCAATATGGGGGGCCGGGAGTGGTCTCCCCAGGGCGGGAGCAACTCCCCCCCCCCTTTTTTTTTTGCCCTACCCTACCCAGGGGGCGAGCGGTCGGGTGTAGGGGGGATAGGTAAAAGGCAGAGAGGCCCAGATGGGCACATACCCCCCCTTCTTCATAAGTTAGAAGTGGAAGGAACGCGTGAACAGTAGGAGAGGAAGGAATTACGAAGGGTAGGGAGAAGTCTCCTACTACACAAGTCATGGGGATGGCACACTGCAGGGGCACGAAGAGGACAAGGGCGGCCTACCACCATGGAAGGAGTGGAGGCAATGCTCACGCAGGCCCCTCGGAAGGCCTCATGGATGGGGGTACCGAGGGAGTAAGAGAGTGGACGTGCAAGCCAGGCATTGGGAGGCCTCACGGCGGGAACCCCAGGAAGCAGGGGAAGCACACGTGCGGGCAGGGCAAGCGGGTCAGCACCGTCAACCAGGGCAGGTCCCTACTCGAAACAGAAGCTAGTCAAAGCCTGACCCGGGCACAGAGGCCCAGGTCGATGCCTTCCCCTGCTCACGGTAACTTCAGGAATTCAGGTCCACGCAGCAATGGAAAGGAATTGGCAAAAAGCAATTTGCAGGGACATTTAAAGAGCAATAGGATTATCAAGAGGGACAGATGTGTAAGCAAGTTCCAGGCGCAGGACGTAGTTGGGGGGAGCCGCAGTGAGACAGAAGCCTCCCAGACGGCGTGGCGAAGAACTACGCTGATATCGGTTGGTACGGAGGCACACCGGAGGGCGGTGGCCAGAATAGGTCCACTCACCTTTAGATGCCTCACGGCTGGGTGAGTTGGCCTAAGGCCTGGTGTGTAGGACCACCCACTCTGGGATGCCTCATGGCTGGGTAGCGTGGCCTACCAAAGGAGGAGGAAGCAAACGGAGACGGCGCTCGCAGCCCAGCCCCCGCCGGATGGCAGGGCACAACAAAGTCGAGCGAGGTAGTGAGGTGGCCTAACTCCTGGACAGAATCTTCTCCCCTCCCGCGCAAAAGGGGGCGCAAAAACCCAACCTACCAAAGAAAAGGACCCAGAAGGGCCAACAGACAATACCAAGGAACTTTGTTATGACATTACATGCAAGATGCAAAGTATATACATGTTTCCTTGTATTCCTAATAAACTGCGGCCAACAAATGACCACCACAAGACAAATAATGTGTAAGTTAGTTTTTTGGTGTAATAAGGAGTACAGTATGGGGAGATATGGCATACAGGTGGGAGTGGGGGCAGAGTGCGGGGGTTATTGCAGAGGCTGCTCCCGAAGGGGGCTCGAGAGCCGGCGCCATAACCAGCGCTGTGCCCCCGGACAAACCAGTGGGGGCCTGCCTTTTTGGCGTGCAAAGCGGGACAAAGGGAGATAGATAGGCCTGAGCTCCCCCCCCCCGCCAGCAGCCGCCGAAGTGATACCAACTCCCTCCCCCCAGCCAATGGGGGCCAGGGCGGGATACAAACCCCCCAATGGAAAGGGGGCCTACACGGCGGGAATGCGAGAAGGGGGGCATATAAGCGAAGCTCCCCCAGGCAAGCTCCTATCTTCAAGGAGCGGGGAGCAGCAACGGCGTTGGAGCACAATCTTGTCCCACCCACCCACACCTAAGGAACAGCAATGTCGCAGGGCTGAGGAAGAGGCAAGGCGTGGCGAAGAACTACGCTGATATCGGTTGGTACGGAGGCACACCGGAGGGCGGTGTGCCAGAATAGGTCCACTCACGGCTGGGTGAGTTGGCCTAAGGCCAGGTGTGTAGGACCACCCACTCTGGGATGCCTCACGGCTGGGTAGCGTGGCCTACCAAAGGAGGGGGAAGCAAACAGAGACGGCGCTCGCGGCCCAGCCCCCGCTGGATGGCAGGGCACAACAAAGTCGGACGAGGTAGCGAGGTGGCCTAACTCCTGGACCGAAGCTTCTTCCCTCCCGCGCAAAAGGGGGCGCAAAAACCCAACCTACCAAAGAAAAGGACCCAGAAGGGCCAACAGACAATACCAAGGAACTTTGTTATGACATTACATGCAAGATGCAAAGATAATACGTTTCCTTGTATTCCTAATAAACTGCGGCCAACAAATGACCACCACAAGACAAAAAATGTGTAAATTGTTTTTTTTGCCGTAATAAGGAGTATAGTATGGGGAGATATGGCATACAGATGGGAGTGGGGGCAGAGTGCGGGGGTTATGAAACGTTGTTTAAGCAAAACCAGTTCAGCTGTGACACAGTCACATGATATCCACAACCTCTGGCCTCAATCCCCATGTCACTTGCACAGACAACTTGCAGCGCTGCATGAAACGGAGGGGATGCACCATATTTACTAAGATATGTGGCATTCCTGCTCTCTCGGAGCTATGTTGCAAGGGTGACTGTGTTACAGGCTGGACTATTTTTTGCGCAGAAAGGGGCATTTTCCTGCATAGAAACCATCCTTAAAGGCATTTTCCGCTTTCTTTGTGTGCTGTATAATTCAAGCAAGCAAAGAAAGAGGAAAACAAGGAAAAATAAACATATTTCTCTTTGTTATGACTCTGTTGGGATGGAGTAGCATTTTGCCACATTGCCAGGCTTACTACCCTTGGTAAATCTGGGAATGCCCCCAAAATTGTTGGGTGGATGCGAGGGAGCGCCCACACTCCACTCATAGAACACCTTTCCAATGATTTGCGCTGCCTTGAGTTACTAGTGGAGTGGTGTGGCTCACTGGTTAGGGGCGGCAGACCCGGCAGCAGAGGTCAGGCGTGGAACCAGGGTTCGATTCCCGACACTGCAGGGTCTTGGGCCATGGTCAGCAGACTCGATAATTCTCGCCTGGGTGCCTACTCCAACCATGGGTCCCACTCAGCAGCACTGGGTAATAGCTTGCTTAATCTCTACTAACGGCCCCATCAGCGCCGGGGATGCTTGTCTTCACCTTGGAGATGCCCAGGAGGGACCATCTCACAGGAAAAGCCAGGATGGGTTCCCCAGCGGTTTACAGCGCCGGGACGCCCCTTTGCTGGGTCAGCTGTGCGCTTTACAAGTATATAAGATTTAACATTCACTAAGCCATGCAAAGCCATGCAAAGAGGCTTTAAATGGCTAAGTTAATATCAGATAGGTCCTTGCATTACATCATCGTGTGTGACACAATGGCAACACAAGGGCATAGTAAGTCCTTATTTTAACTTTGGCAGGAAACAGCTCAACAGAAACCCTCGGTGGCCTTTTCCATTTCCGCTGTGAAATCAATCTGAAGAACAGAGTGGCCAAGAGAGGGGTAAGGGCGAGCGTCGCAGTAGCCTGCACATCTGGACTGAGTGAAGTTCATAACATCAAAAACGTATTCATCAAATGCATAGCTGCGCCTTTATTACAGCAATTGTTTACTGCTCTCCGGGAAACAACCTCTCCTTCATGGAAGTGTTTCTTGAATCTATTCTTCACCTGCAGGCTAAAGTCAACACATGTTGGTCAATGGAGACTTTAACGTATATCCTGACAGGCATCATGTTAAGCCTGCCATAGTCCCCCTTCACAACATGCAGGCACTCAGCTACAACAAGGTAGTGAGTCTTCAAGTAGGCCAACGCACTCAGCAGATCTGGCATCAAATATATCCTCACAAATCTTAATGAGGAAAGTAATTATGTAACAGTTTAACAGGGGCTTTAATCAATTGTTTAATTGATTTTTTGTAATCACGTGATTGATATTACTCGGTACTCTTTAAAAAACAAAGGGCAATAATGAAAACTCATCTTTCAAGCGTTGTAACCTTCAGGTCTCCATTAGACCAGGGTTTCATTGATCTGACACTTCAGGTTTGGAGACTGATGGTGCAAGCATTGAAGAAGCTGGCAGCAGGCATATCTATCAAACCCTGTCTAACGTGACTGAAGGAAATGTAACAACTGCTATTTCGGGTGCTGTGGAGAGGTCATCAATTTCTGTAAAGGATCAAATCCATTTGTCACAGTCACTAGGGAATTCTGCACTGAGCCACTGAAAGACCCAGATTATACACTTGCACAATGCATGACGAGATGATTGTGCTATTCCTTTCTAAAAACTGGATTGGGCAAAAAGTGTTGAACATAAGAATGGCCTCTGACTATTCTGAAACTGAAAGCATAAAATACATTTTCAGGGTGATTTAATCCATGATGAAGCTGCTAAAATGGATGTAAATGTTCTGTACACCGGTTTTAGCACAAGCGCTGATTACAAGTTCTGAACAAATAGTGCTTGATTGCATATTGCACACCCACTTAACAACAGCTTTTAGTTTGTCTGAACCGCTAATACTATGGGCCTCATTTATGAGGTTTTATCTTAGGGCATCGCTGCAGGCCTTTGTGCTGCGCTGCCCTACGGTAAAAGAAAAGGGCAGGAATGTGCTGTATCAATTAGATAAGGTGTATTCCTGTCTTTTTCCCCTGTACTGGTGCACAATGGTCTGTCTTGCGCCAACACAGGCACCTTTGCACCATGGTGCAAGGGTGCCTGCGCTGGGGATGTTTTTTTTTTGTATAGAAGGGAAACCTTCCTGCACAAAAACAATCACAAGAAGGTTTTTCCTCTTTCTATGTATGCTGCAGAATGCTGCACAAACAGAAAAAAGAAAAACAAGGTGAAATAAAGACATTTCTCCCCATCGGCCCTCCCTTATGCCTCCTCTGGGGAGGCGTAAGATTTTGGCGCTGCCTCAGATTTACAATTTCTCGTACATCTGGGGCAGTGTCAAAAAGCCATGGATGTTGCTGGGAACACCCACAACAGCACCCATTGCACACCCTTCTTATGCAGGAAACCACATTAAAGGGAACCATATTTACGAGGCAGCAATAAGCCAAAAATACGAAGCTCAGTGCTGCCTAACAAATATAGAGCAGGCTCCTGCGGTACAGAACATCACAAAAAGTAACATTCCGGCGGCGCAAGGGCCCTTCTAAATAAGTCTCTTAGTCTGGGATTAACACTGCATGCCAAGCAAACAGATTATTCCTCAGTGTGTTGTAGGGAAAACCTGGATGTAACAACACAATTACGTGTATTCCTGGCAACCTGGTGGCACAAACATAATGTGCTTTATCACACAGCAAATATTTTTGCGCTGGGCATATAATCCAGATTTTTTTTTAATCTAATTGACATGGAAAACATTTGTAAACGTGTGCAAAATCTTCAAGCATAGTTAGAATCTTTGCTATATGTCTGGATTAGCTGACCCATTCCAGTGGATTTAACAAATGAAAATATCTCAAATAGGAACCATGGGAAAAATGGGTTTAGGGAGAGGCACTGGAGACGCTGGTTAGGGACAGGCACTGTATATCAGCTCAGGACTTTTATGGAACCTTGATCAGTGCTCATTGAAAAAGTAAATAGCAAATATATGGCTGATTTTATCAAAAGTGATTCTGTGCTGCATTATGTGAAAAAATGATAGCATTGCATTGTGCACATTTCTTTTCCATGGGCAGTGCCATGTTTATGCTGCATTGTGATATGAGTGCAATGCTTGCGATGTTGCACAAAGTGGCTTGGTATAGGTGTTTCTAGAGCAGGTTATTCACCAGTGAGGTTAGCCAAGTGCTTTGTAGCATGAGCAAAGGGTTAGCCCAGGAGGGCATCCTCAAAAAGCCTGGTCTTTAGCTTCTTGCAAACTTCAAGAAGAAAAGAGAAGTCTTTGATGTGTTGTTCCAGATTTAAGGGCCATTCACGAGAAAACAGGGACTCCTGCTCAGATTTCATGTATGGGTGGGGTTCGTGCTAGTTAGAGCCCAGCAAAGTGGAGGTTCTGGAAGGTTGGTGGAAATGATGCAGCTGTTCAGGTAGGCATGGCCTGTGTTGTGGCATGATGCAAAATATAATTGAGTTGCACAAAGCATCACTATGTCTTACTACACTTTAAAAAAGTGGTGAAAATAGTGGTTCAGAATTTCTGTATTGTTTGAAGATCAGAAACCAGGGTTAGCAGACAATCTAGGAGGCCACACAGCAAGAAGGAGGGAGTTCTAGTGAGAGTAGGAGAAAGAGAAAGCTGGTCTTTACCCAGGAGGAAGTTAATATTACGATTAATGACTTGACAAGACAAGATAAAAATGTCTATACTCAACACTTCCACTAGCTTAGAAGGCTGCTATGTAGAGAGGAATCCCTGACAAAATCAATGCAGTAACACCAATACACAGTACAGTAGAAGAGTGTAAGAAAAGTTGCAAGGCTTCAAGTGTAGAACAAAGAAAAAGCTGGCTGGGGACCGGAGAGTTGCGTTCAGAATTTGGGGAGGACCAGCAATCCAACTTGGGTTGATTTACATGGAGGAGCAGATGGAAGCAGTCATTGGCTATGAAGTGGTTGGTGGAGTTGAGGCCCCAACACCTCCTACTTTTAGGACACCACTACATCTCAGGGTAAGATAACTGTATAATCCAAACATCTTTACAACCCCGGATGCATATGCACTCGGCATGTTTTTCATAGCAACAATACAAGGATTGGTATTTAGCCAAGATAAGAGATGTGAGCTTATCATACTTCCACAGATTTGATTCTGTATTTTTCCCAATGAATGCTTAACAGCAAAATAATACCAATATGCTATGATATTATCTAAAATACGTCCGTGGCAGGAAATATATTCCACAATGACAGAGGGTATGTTGTTAGGTCAGACATTACTTAATATGTATTGATTTTAAATGTATTATATAATGATTTTTTTATTTTATCGCCATCAACATCAAGATATGTATAAGGCAATCTATGTAATCTTACCAAATATATAAGTTCCCTTAGGGTTAAAAAGATTTTCTTTTTTTCATTGTCCAAATTGTCACACATTCACACATATTTTAACGCAGAAAACCAAAAGGTATAACAATTTAATCATAAATACATTTTCAAATATAACCCACATTGAATACTGTTGAAAGGGTTGAGTATCTGACAAACATTTAACTACAATCTATGACCATTTTATTAGCCAACTCTCTATGACTCTCTATGACTGTGGAATAAATATAGAACATATAATACATATTACTATTACAAAAGACCTACATTGAAAGCCTCTATTATGAATACATGATTCCAAATCTTTGGTATTCGCTGTTATGAGATATTAACAATGAGAAACTAACCCAGATTCCAAATGTTACAACATTATAAAGGAATTCTAGACTGCTCTAACTAGGCTCTCTGAGTGCAAATTAATGCTTAGTTAGCTCTAGCACAGCTTTGGGAAGAGAAGGCACAAAGTGGTGGTGGATGGCAGGAGGTCAAATATTTCACAAATATTTGGAAAGGGAGGACTGGAGTGGCCATGTTATGTACGCCTCTACCATTACCCTTCTGAAATATAAAGCAGGGACCAATTACTTTGTGGCAATACATATCAATAAATTACAGTTGGGAAAAAGTTCCTTAATGGGGATCTTTTCCATCTATGAGTTCTGAGTGACATCATACACAACTGTAGCGCCCCTCTCGTTGTCAATTTATTATCACTTAGAACCCCTTTGTGTAAGCACTCTCCTTATTACATGTTTACATATCTATCTATCTATCTATCTATCTATCTATCTATCTATCTATCTATCTATCTATCTATCTATCTATCTATCTATCTATCTATCTATCTATCTATCTATCTATCTATCTATCTATCTATCTATCTATCTATCTGTATAATGTATCGCCAGTAGGTAGTTATAGTTAGGATTTTTTTCAATGCAAAATCTCAAAATTCTATTGTGAATAACTTTAGCGTCCGTTGACGAATCTGCCTGAACATTTCCTTAAATTTGCCTCGCGGAGCTCCGGTCCTTCCCTGAAAGTTTGGGGGGGATTCGTCAAGCAGGGGCTGAGATAAAAGGGGGTCCCAAAACGTGCTTTCCCCATGTTAATTTCCATAGGGCGGTCGAACTCACTTTTAGCCCGAACGGCTGAATGGATGCACCATACTTGGCAAAATTGTAGGGACTGGTAGCCCGATGTGCCTTTGCTATGTCCCAAGATATGTGCTCCAGTGGTTTTTGAGTAATTTAGGTTCTAAAAAATATATTTATCTGTAAGCGCGCCCCGGTACGCGCTCCGGGGAGCGCACCGGGCGTGCCACGCGACTTGCGCACGGAAAGCTGATTGGCTCTCGGGTGTCTGTAAACATTCGAAACAGTCCGGAGCGGTCGCCATCTTGTGTCTCGGTAAAATCGAGACACAAGAGGTGGCAAAAACAAAGGGGGAAATGACCATAAGGGGGCAGAGTAGACCCCCTCTGGCCCCCTAGGTTTGATGTGGGGGCCATAAAAGGGCTCCGCTGGGCAAAATTATAATATTTTTTTTTTCGATTTGCGCGGGGGGAGCGCCCGGTACGCGCACCGGCGAGCGCACCGGGGAGCGTACCATGGGAAAAAAAAAAAGACAGATTTTTAAAAAAAATTACATTTTTTTAGAAATTGGAGGTAGTTCTAAAAAGAACTGTTTTTTTATTCTTTTTGTTGTTTTATATTATTTTATTGGTTTTTTAACATTTTTTTCTTTTTTTGGCTTTTCTGAACATTTTTTGTTTTTTTGTATTTTTTAAGGGGAGAAACAAAAAACAGGGAATTCTAAAGGGCTCAACAGGAGCAAAAAAAAAAGCGGAACAAATTAATGTTTCCTTGGGCACTTGTGATTAATAAGTGTGATGCATTGCTCTCCATAGCATATTGTTTGTCCACAAAAAATACAAACCATTTTAAAATTAGAAAATTTGGTTTGTATGGTGGAGCATATCTCCCTAACTTTTGGTCCCGATGGGGTGGAAACATTAGTTTTGGAGGTGCTGGAAGAAGATTGGACAGGGTTTCTGGCCAGTTCCCTGACCTCTGCCCTAGCATAGTTATTTGGATGCTTTCGAAGCATATGTCTGATCATCGTGTGGTTGCCGAAGGAGTATTTTTTGTTGGGATTCCCCCTTGACAGCTCCTGATGACAGATTAAGCAGGTTGCCTTAGGTGCATTTACTTTTTTTTTGTCGTTGGGGATTGAAAAAAATTGCCAGATGATGTGCTCTTTAGGTTTGTAGGTAATATTGTTCTCTCGGACGAATCTACTCTCCTCCTCCTCCTCATCCTCCTCCTGTTCTTGATCTCCACCACTGTGAAGTTGTGGAGGTCCTTGTGGTGGTGGTGGTGGTCCAGAAGATCCAGCAGCTGCAGCTAATGTAGCCATTTTCGACTGATATAACTGCAGGTCTACCTCTCTCAAAGCACAAAGGTAGAATAAGGAAAAAAGGTGGGGGCTTTCATCATTTGGAAATAAAAAAAAAGATCCTGAACCAATGAAAAGTGTTATTTTCAGGTCACATGACCAGGGGTTTCATCATTATGAAACCAAAACTGTTATGAACCAATGAAAAGTGTTATTTTCAGGTCACATGACCCAATGCGCTTACGCTACGCGCCCCGGGGCGCGTCGCGTAAGCTCGTCGAATGCTTCCGGGTGCGTTTATGCCGTGCGTATCACGAGGACGCGGCTATGCGATACATCACGATCATGTTTTCGTTCGCGACATTAGCGCTAATGGGACGCTTCCCGGTTCGCGCACCGGGGCGCTTCAAAATACTACGCTTTCCGGGGCGCTCACCGAGGCGCGCACTGGGAGTGCTTCAGGGCAAAAAAAAAAAACAATATACAAAAAAAAAAACATTTGGAAAAATTGTAGCGACTGGTAGCCCGATGTGCCTTTGCTATGTCTCAAGATATATGCTCCAGTG
This sequence comes from Lissotriton vulgaris, assembly GCF_964263255.1. Classification (NCBI taxonomy): domain Eukaryota; kingdom Metazoa; phylum Chordata; class Amphibia; order Caudata; family Salamandridae; genus Lissotriton; species Lissotriton vulgaris. Next base: position 1,577,958,327 of record NC_141685.1, read on the forward strand.
GTTTTTAAGAAAATTAACTATGAAAAAATATATATTGGGCTACATTGGGCTATATATATATATGTTAGAGACCAAATGTAGCCCAAATGTAGCCCAATGTAACCCAATGTAGCCCGAAGATGGCCACCAGAGACAAAAAAATACAAATGTAGCCCAAATATCAGCCAGATGTAGCGCAACTATAGCCCAATGACAGAATGTACCAGAGTGTTCTAAAGAACAACTAGAGCGCTAACAGTGAGACTTATAGTTAAGAATTAGCATTAAAAAAACCTTTGAAATTCACTGAAAAAACCATAGGTTTCACACTAGTTATAGTTAGGAATTAGCATTTAAAAAACCTAAAAAATTCACTGAAAAAACCCTAGGTTTCACACCAGTTATAGTTAGGAATTAGCATTTAAAAAACCTATTAAATTAACTGAAAAAACCATAGGTTTCACACCAGTTATAGTTGACTGGAAATTTTACTGTCATAAAACCATTGAAATTCCACGTTATAGTTAGTTGGACTCACTATAACTTGCGCGTGCAATGCACTGCTGATGACGTCACATATTACATCACTCATGACATGGTCAGTGACATCACTCATGACATCACTGATGACACCATCCTTGTGACAGAGTGACAGACCTCCTTTCAGTGTAATGTAACCCTTGAAACACATATTCAAAAATATAAACTAACATTTTCAAAAAAATGGAGATACCCATACCAGGTACAACAACCAATTCAGAAATTATACCATCAATATACACATCCACTCATTCACCAACAGTTCTATATAGTCACTCATATATATACTCACTCATCATATGTAGTGATACACCTATACATCCTGTTACACACCGACAGTCATCCAAAAGTTACTCACACATGCAAATAAACTATTGAACATCCATTTATTTGCATATACAACTATACACAAACTACCACTTTACTTCTAAGGAAACTTACACATACTTACTCACTTAAACAATCACTTATAGAAACACATACTTATTTAAACAGGAACTCTTACAATCTCTCTTATATACATCAATACTCACATGTACTAGATTAAAACATATCTTGTTACTGATAAAGACACTAGTGAGACAGCCGTTCACTCACTAACACACACATATACACACTCATCCACCCATACAGTCCTGCACATATGCTGTCTTCAAAACACATACAAACAGTGAGTCAGTCATTGATGCATCTATGTGCTAAGTAATACCCCCACCAAACCATACAGACACTCATATTGATACTAAAAAAACATCTAATAACCCATATACACACACATGTAGCTACTCACCAAAACATGCAGCCACTTATACACAAAGTGAAACACTGATACATATATTTAAATATTTAAACATTACTCGCTAATATATGTATTCACTAAGATACACTTAATAAGCCAGTTAACCATTCAATTTTTTTTTAAATATCTTTTTAGACACTTATTTAAACATTTATTCTTCCATCGACCTTTACATATACATATATAAAACATATTTATTTTTCAGAAAGACACACATTCACTGGATGGTGTCATCAGTGATGTCATGAGTGATGTCACTGACCATGTCATGAGTGATGTAATATGTGACGTCATCAGCAGTGCATTGCACGCGCAAGTTATAGTGAGTCCAACTAACTATAACGTGGAATTTCAATGGTTTTATGACAGTAAAATTTCCAGTTAACTATAACTGGTGTGAAACCTATGGTTTTTTCAGTGAATATATATATATATATATATGTGCGAAAGGGCTCCCACAGCAAGTACGTTTCCCAGGAACCACAAAAAGACTCGCACACCAGGGTCCGTGTAGAAATTTGCGTTTATTGGCGACGCGTTTCGACTAGACGGTCTTCTTCGTTAGTTATATATATATGTATAGCTGTGATGTCATCAGTGATGTCATTTGAGATGTCATCAGTGATGTCACGGACCATGTCAAGAGTGATGTATTATGTGAGTTCATAAGCAGTGCATTGTGGAGGAGTAATTATTAGTTCCCTCAGGTAACTATAACTGCTGAATTTTTATGGTTTTGTGCTTGTGAAATCTGAGCCAAACTATAACGTCCCTGTAACAATTGTTTTTTGTAGTGAATTTCTAAGTTTTTTTAAACTCTGTTCCCTAACTGTAATGTCCCTGTAACTTTTGGTGTTTCAGCGAATATCTATGTTTTTTTATTTTATTTCCTAACTATAATTTGTCACCTTTGAGAGTGGGTGTGTGAGTGGCTGTAAGGGTCTCTGAGTGAGTGTGTGAGTGTTATTGTGGGTGTGGTGTATATGGGTCAGTGAGTGGGTATGAATGTATCTGTATGATATGTAAGTGGGTGTTAAAGGTTCTGTCTGTGTATGACTGGATGTCAGAGTGTCTGTATGGATGTCAGCGTGAGTGTGGGGGTCTCTCTATGGGAGTCAGAGTGGGCGTGGGAGTGTCTGTGCATGTAACTGAATGTGGGAGGGTCTGCATAGGTATGAGTGGGTTTGAGAGTGTCTGTATGGATATGTGTGTGGTTGTCCGAGAGTCTGCATGGATGTCATAGTAGGTGTCAGAGTGTCTATGTGTGTGACTGGGTGTGAGAGGGTCTGTGTGGGTGTAAGGGCGAGAGTATCTATATGGGTATCTGAGTGGGTGTGAGAGTGTCTGTGTGCATGCCAGAAAAGTTTGTGAGAGTGTCTTTATAGGTATGTGAGTGGGTGTGAGGGTGTCTGTATAGGTGTCAGAGGGTGTATGACAGTGTCTGTATGGGTGTCATAGTGGGTGTGAGAGTGTCTGCATGGGATTCACAGCGGGTGTGAGTGTCAGAGTAGGTGTGAGAATGTTAGTGTGTATAAGTGGGTATTAGAATGCCTGTATCTGTATGTGAATGAGTGGGAAAGTGTCTGTATGGATGTCAGATTAGGTGTTAGAGTGTATGTATGGGTATATGAGTGGGTGTGAGAGTGTCTGTATGGGTGTCTAAGTGAATGTGAGAGTGTATGTATGTGTTCTTGGGTATGAGAGGATATGGGTGTAAGAGGGTGTGAGTATTGGTGTCAGAGGGGGTGTGACAGTCAGTGTCTGTATGGGTGTCAGAGTGGTTGTGAGAGTGTATGAATGGGTGTCACAGTGGCTGTGACAGTGTCTCTATGGGTACAAAATTGGGTGTGAGAGTGTGTGTTTGTGTAAATGGGTGTGAGAGTGTATGTATGGGTATGTAAGGGGGTGTGAGAGTGTCTGTATGCATGTCAGTGTGGGTGTCCGAGTGTCTGTATGGGTATGTGAGTGAGTTGAGAATGTCTTTATGGGTGTCTAAGAGGGTGTGAGAGCATCTGTGTGGTTGACTGGGTTATGCGACAGTCTATATGATTGCAAGAGTGGGTGTGAGACTGTCTGTAACGTTACGTGAGTCGAGGTGAGAGTATCTGTAGGAGTGGCAGAGTGGGTGTGAGAGCATCTACATGGGTGTGAGAGTGGGTGTTAGAGTGTCTGTATGGATTTCGTAGTGGGTGAAAGATCTGTATATCTGTTGCAGATTTGCAGGGGGGACATGCCAAAAAACAGATTTTCTGGCACTTTACTGCCCATTAAACTTTCTTTCACCTCATTTAAAACATATTCAAGGGGTCAGGAAAGCTCTCACCTGACCCCTTCAATTAGTATACAAGCAACTTTTCAATCCCGGAGACCGTTTCCCAACATATAAAATCTGGAACTCTCTGCTTCAGGATTTACTTGACAATCCATTATTCCATCACTTCAGGAATATATTTAAACTTCTTCTCAATAAATACCTACACCCTCCCCCTTAAACCATCTGACTACCCTGATGCTCCTACCCCACACTCTCCAAATAAATCTAAGTATAAGTACCTACTACACCAGAGCAAAACATTACCTCTACTCTCCACACCTTCGCAACAACCTACCGTTTCTACCTCAAAACGAAATAGTCCACATATCCTAAAGTCTATCATACACCTCTTGCATTTACTGTTACTATGTATTTGTATTTACTCCATATTTAACTCGCGTAACTGCTGCTGGGCAAACTCTGTAAAGCACTATTAATGCCAGATGGTAGTTGAGCCATTCAAAGTATTTGGGGATTTTGTGACTACACATATTATATACGTATATGCTTGAAATCCTAACTTGTAAATAAAAAATGTATACTAACATGATTAATATATATTATTGGTATTATGAATGTATTAGCTATCTTCAAATAATGTTTTTATGTTTTAGGTTCATCCAATGCTGATAATTATCTTTTGGCTCAAAATTAATGGATAAAGACAGTTAGTAAGAAATTGTGTTTTTGAGAGGGGTGAAGGGTGAAAACCATCCTCAAGCAACTACCACAATTGCTGTCAGGGTGAAAAACAAAAGTCAAAAAATTAACCTGTGCTTAACCCTACAGTACCTTTGCACAAAAGCAGTCAGACTTAATTTAGGAGCATGTGGTTAAGTATTAATGCATCACTCAAACAGAGAAAAAGTGAAAAAAACAAAACAATAAAAATCCTACACCAATTTAGAAAAACAGAGAAAATTGAAATAAATAAAATGATATCAGAATGAGAAAACATAGTTAGTAGAACAAGAGATATTCAGTTTCAAAGAGGTAGGCAAATGTATTGTCTAAAAACAGAATGTGCCACTCGCAATCATCTGGTACAGGTGGACTGGGGTACAGTCACAAGTTCAGGCCAACTGCGATGGTGGGTGGACTGTATACAGGTTAGCCGTGCTGAAAAAGACACGTTCTCAAAGTCCGGCAACAAAAGCCCCGTTCCCAGTGGAGGAGGATCCAAAGAGGAGGGAGAATATAGCGGGCGGATGCATCTGACGGAGGACAGTCCGCTGTGCTTCCAACTGGCTCAAGCGGCCATCATTGCATCAGAGGGTGAGTAATCTCTACAATGAGGGCGGTGCCTGCTCAGGCACCGCTGTAGGGATTACAATGCCCCTTTCTGCCTACCCTTTCATGGTGGTTCACCCGGCAGGAAAAGGAAGGCAGAAAGGGACTTTGGTGGCCCCTAGCAGGGCCCCCTTTCCCCTGGTCCTCCGCTATGGGGTCTGGGGGGGCACCTATGGTGCCTCCCTAAACATCCCTGCACCAAGCACTGCATGGTGTTGGCCACATAGTGCAGGGATGTTTTCAATGTGTTTAGTTTCTATTGGGGCGTGTGCTTCAGCATGCAGCACACACCGCAATGGAAAATATGCCCAGCGGTCACATCGAAATCAGGGCAGCAGGACCACCAACTTCTAGTCGGGCGGTCCTGCTTCCTCAATGATGCCAGTAGAACGAGACTCAAACATGAGAAGTGTAAACCCACTGCAAACCAATTCACAAATATAAACATGCGTGTAGTGTGAATAACACATATGGGTTTCTCAGTGGCGGTCACCCACATAAATTTGAGATTAATGGCTGCCTCACACTCTAATTTGTAGGTAATGTCCCCTTGGGTAACAAGAATGTAACTCACTTTTTGTAGGTATCACATATATAGGTATACGTACTTAGTGGCTGCTGCAGGGGAACAAACAGTTAAATAAATTAGTAATGAAGGATCAAAAAACCACTCGGGAGCCAGACAACTGCTGACACTTCCTTGAGTTTAGCGAGTCATTAGTATACTAACCTACCCATGTCCTTGCATCCGAAGATCGTAGGGAGATAAAGCGGAGTGCTATATAAAGGCCCCAGGGAGAGGGGAAAAGGATCCTTCATCAGGTAATGGCAGCAGAAGTGACTCAGAAGTAAAAAGTCCTTGTGGATTGCACAAGGATGTAAATCTTACGCTGGTCATTGCTCAGCAACCCAGTGAAGCAGTGCAGGAATGCATAGGTTTGCTGGTGTTCTCAAATCTCCTGAAGTGTCATTGAGATAGAGAACAAGCCAACTGATTGAAGTGTTGATCAGCAACCTCCCGATGCATCCACAGAAGTGCTCATTGTTTGTGATACATTCTGTCTATGGTCAAAAAGCTCTTTCACTGCTCAGTGTATGTGTTCTGCATGATATAGAGTGGAAGAGACTAGTCAAAAATGAAAACAAAAAAACAAAAAGGCTGTTAAGTAACCCGCTGGAAAGGGAGAGTATATTGCCAAACCCTGGAAGGTGTCAGGGCCTACGTGTAAAGTTGTTCTCTATCTGTGCTTAGATTTTTATTTCATTATAACATAACTAGCAGCCCGCCCCAGCATTGCCTGGGGCAGAAAGGGGCTGGGGGAAGTACACCCGCTCCCGCCCCAACCCCCTCCCGTCCCGACTCCCTCGGGCCCCACTCCTCCACCCTACCCCTCTGTGCACACCCGCTGCCCTCCGGTCCCTACTCCCTCCCGCCCGGAGTCCCTCCTGCCCGGACTCCCTCCCGCCTGGACTCCCTCCCGCCAGGACTCCCTCCCGCCCTGACTCCCTCCCGCCCTGACTCCCTCCCGCCCTGACTCGCTCCTGCCCTGATTTCAATGTTTGTGTACATTACCTGAGCTGCCGCTCCCCTCCTCTTTGCCATGACACGCCCACGCTCCTCAGCTCCATGTCCGCCGCGATTTCAATGTTTACATTACCCTCCTCAGCCTCATGTCCGCCGCTCCAACACGTCGTCATCACGCACGTCGTCGCGTCGCGTCACGGCCAGCGCTAGGTCCCGGCCGGCGCTACTTTCAGGGGACTACTTTGTTTACGAATTTAATTTTTTTAATTTACTTTTTTTAAAAATTTATATAGCCAATGTCCATCTACACACCCTGACATTTTCATAGATGTATCGGGTGTGTAGATTGGGGCTGTGGTTCCCGAGTTTACCTTGCCAAAAGGTGCAAGTTCTCTCTTTATAATAGTAGTATAGAATAGATGGGGCAACCCAATAGATGTCAGCGGACCTGGGTATTAATTGGTACTGAAAACAGTTGGTCCTGGACTTTATTCTAGCAAACTATAGAAACTAAAATGTCTCAAGATTTATTTACAATTTTATGCATGCATCCAGTCAGCAAAGAAGTATCTAATACGATTTTTTTTTCTGTATGTGCACTCGGCATAGAAGACATAGGCACCTATTTTTTTTTGTAAGAACTTTTCTGTTTATATTTCATATACATAATTCAAAAACTGGTAGGAACACTATCATGCTTGATAAGAGTTGGAAGTTTGCTCCAAAGGAAGGGGCATGCAAAAAGTGGTGCTCATGTGTATAAGTAAACAAAGTGAGAAAAAAGAAGGGAAGTTGAAATAAAGATAATTTAAAACACAGAAGTTCAATCACTTCCAACAATATCACTGGTCATAAATGACAAAAAAAAGTTACATGAGGCCTGTCCACCGTTAATCGTTTTTCATGTAAACATTTCCGATAATTGCCAACAGGAGAGAAATATCATCTGTAATTAGGGTGGGGTAAAGATGACATGTGATACAGGCCCATTCGGGGGTAAATGTCGACGTTTGGACCTGACTTAAAGGCAAAGATGATATCTTAGTCTTCAGCTGGCGGGTCTTCATCAGGACAGGAGAAGGGGAGACAACCTATTCACAGGTGACATTAAATGTATACTCAAGCTCAGCTCTTGGGGATGGGATGTCCCCACTTCAGTTGCGGTCTGAATAAGAAAATACAAATAAAGCCACTTCGTAATTAATCCAAGGGGCAAGTCCTACAAAAATCAATAGGTGCCTATGTCTTCTCTGCCGGGTGCACAAACAGTAAAATCTTTTTGTATTTGATACTTCTTTTCTGACTGAATGCATGCATAAAATTGTAATTAAATGTTGAAAATTTTTAGTATCTATATTACTAGAATAAAGTCCAGGAACAACCAGATTTTTATTTCAGCAATGGGATCTCATTGTTAAGTCCAGTGGTATACATCTTAAAAACCCACTGTTGTTCTTTATCCAATAGCCTTGTGGGGATGATCTTCCCTTTTAACTTCTCTAATATGATCCATCTTAGGTCCTCAGAAGTATAGTGTACCACAATGAAGTGAGTACTCAGTTTTGTAGTGAGGCAACTGCACCTGATGTTGTTGCGATGTTCATTTATTCTTGTTCTAATAAGTCTGGTGGTCATTCCTTTGTACCTAAGGGCGCATGGACCTGAGATGTGGGCAATGTAGTTCTAGTTTGAAAGTTGGTGTGTTTTATTAATTTCCATTTGTTTCTCAAGCCCATATCATTCTCTTTGATACTGTATGTCATATGCCATAAACTGCAGTGTCCGCAGGGATAATGTCCCGTCACTGGGGCTAAACCCCAGGTAGTAGTGATCTCTGAAGGGCTCCCATACGTAGCAGCCTAGTGTATATCATGAGGTCAAAGATATTGAGGGTACAATTGAAAGCAATTGTGATGTCATCACTATTTAGAATTTACTTTCTTTTGTTGATAGCTTTCTTTACAAGATTGGATGTGGGGTAAATGTCGTGATACATGTGTTTTAGGTTGGTCATCTTTTTGGTGGGGTGCCAGGATTGCTTCTCACATTGTAGCATCAGGTCAACGAGAAGCAAGGGCAATGATAAAGCATGCCCTTCTGGTGGGTGAGGGCACTTGCTCCCAAGAGCACATCGTCCCAGTGACAACACCCGGAATGAGTCTGTTGAGCCAGTGTGGAACATTATATCCCTATTTACACAGTGCCATATCGGAGGGGATTGTTTACGGCACCAGAATTCTTCTTGTCCTCCCTAGTATAATTGTATACTAAGTTACACATGTATGATTCATTGTCTCTGTATGTGTGGGTGATGTAAAATGCTCTGACACCTTACACTGGTAAGAGATGCGCTATAAAACAAAGCAAAAGTATGAAAGAGAGTGGCTATGGAGAGATGAGAGGCACTAGTGAATGGTGATAGTGAGGGAATCATTGAAGAGCCCCAATAAAGATTGTTGCATCCTGGTGCACTGTAGGGTCATCATTTACTATGCTTTAAAAACATATACAAATAAATATATCATGAAAAATGTATTGTAGGATGCACCATTGTTTCCTAAATTTTCTTTGGGGGGAGAATCATCCTCAAACCCCTTCGTAGTGGTTATGCTCACTTGCTGCCATCACTCGCTATGCACTGTATTGGGATGGTTTAACAAAGTTTGCCAGGGCTGCTTTGGGTTCCCGTTCTGGCCCTGTCCCCACACCTGGGTCTGGAAAGTTCTTCCCTTCCCCTACAAAGGCTCCAAGTAGTCTTGAGTAATAAAATACTGGTGTCAAGTTCATTTGTGTACGTGTTGGAGGCATTCCTTTAATATTTAAGTGGAACAGGGAACATCTCTACACCACCCAACTCAGTCATAATGGCCCATCTTGCCAACAGCTAGTCCCCCTTTTGTCTCACAGTCTAGGAGAAATACACAACCCCCAACTGCCCAGCTATTCGCCCAGTCATGTGGCCAAGGACACAGGCAGCAGGCAATAAATGGGTAGGAAAAGAACATGTTAACTGTTTTTAAAAGTGGCATTTTCGAATTGTGACTTAAAATCTGACTTTACCATTAACAATGATTTTAAATACAACCAATTTGAGTCCAAACTTGATATTCATATCTGTTCCCAATCAAAAGTTAGCACTTCCTAAGTGTAATAAGGTAACCCAACGTTATTCAATGGGAGACATAGGCATCAGTAGTAAAAAGTACATTTCACTACCATGACATGTAAAACTTAATAGAATGTCCTACTTTTTAGGTCGAACCTAGCATTGCAGCGCATGCCATGCTCGCTTTGTGAGGCATGCAATTTACACTATAGCAGGGAAGCTTTGTGGAAGCTCCACCCACTAACCGCCCATCTTTGTGATTGGCTTAGGTCCTAAATGCTGCCTTGCAATTGGCTTTAGGCTAGTTAGTACCTCCTTATGACAAGAGAGATGCAGAACGGAGCAGAGATTTGCAGAAAGAGGCGAGAGAAGTGCAGAAAAAGAAAGAAATGTGCAGAAAGAAGCAACAGAAAGGCAGAAAGAGGCAAGAGAGGTGCAGACAGAGGCGCAGATGGAAGCAAGAGTGGCTTGCACACCATTAGTACCAATATAACACCCACATTTAGCAATAAGTAACAGGTGACCATTCTAGGTTTGCAAAGGGTTTCCAACATTATCGCTGCATTTTTGGTAACGTTTGAGAGGTGTGAGCTAGAAACAAGGCCTTTTTTGTTCAAATCTACAGATTAGGGAGCAGATGATGAATTATGTGGTTAATGCGGAAAATGTATATTTGTGTGAAAGTCGGTGCAGCCAGTCACATATTTCCAGTGGCCCTGCTCATACCTCTAACTAGGTCCAGAGGTGCACCTCAGTGATTCCTTCTTTTTTTTGTCTCATTGAGTTCATAGTTGAGCTTTTATGGAAACAAGGAAGACTAAACCTGACATTACCACTCCACAACACAGACTACCATACCACATAATTACTCCCCATAACACATAATCCCACTCTACATAATTCCTATAAAATAAATGCCACATACTTTCTATCCACATAATTTCACTGCACAATTTACCACATAATTCCACTACACACAAAGTACATCCACTCCACTCCGAAAAACATTAAAAAACATTTATATTTACATTGCCAATAGCTTTAGCTCTCGTAAATGCGAAACCTATAACATTGCAAACACTTTCTTAACTAGTAGTCACGTTTGCAGAGTGATGGACAAAGGGTGCTGGGCCTCCAACCAGCGCGCAGGAATTCCATTGCCTACAACTTACAGGAGGTACCAGAAGGGCTTCCAGGCCCCCAAAGTCACTCAGGAGTAAATTGGACTTCTTCCCCATCCTGTAGTCTGCCAAGAGGCACGTTTGCGGAGTGGTGGAAAAAGGGGGGCATGGCCTCCAAAGACATCTTAGCAATCCTACTGTGTGGGGCTTACTGGAGGTAACAAGAGGGGTAGTTGGCCCCCAAGGACATCCTTGGGGGCCAACTACTCGTCATATTACCTCCAGTAAGTCCCACACAGCAGGATAGATAAGTCGTCATAGCAGACGCCACCCTCTTACCCCACAACTCTGCAAACACACTTCCGGGCATGCCCTTGGATGGGGATTGAAGTCTCCTTCACTGCTGGGGGTCCTTTATTTATTTATTTATTTGTTTTTGAGATTTGTAGAGCGCAAACGAATGCCCATGGGCGTCTCGGCGCTATAGACTCAGTGCGTGACTCTCCAGATGCTAGTTCATGAGATGGATTACTGGTTAAACAACCAGGTCTTTAATCTTTTACGAAATGAAAGGAGAGAGTGACTTGACCTAATCGACAATGGAAGGACATTCCAAAGTCGGGCTGCAGTGACCATGAACCGTCTGTCTCCCCAGGAGACTGTCTTTTTGCCAGGTACAGATAATTGATGCAGAGTCTCAGATCTAAGTTGTCTGGAAGGACAGTAGAGTGTTAACTGATTTCTCAGAAACTGCGGACCTTGATTATGTAGTGCTTTGAATGCAAGGCAAAGTGTCCTAAATTTTATACAATTATTAATCGTCAACCAGTGATAATTCCGGATCGTTTCGGCAATTGGTTTAAATTTGGGGGTCCTGGAGAGCAGTCTTGCCGTAGCATTTTGTATCGATTGCATTTTGTTGACAATCCGAATTTGTGCATTGGCAAATAAGCCGTTGCAGTAGTCCAGTGACGATAATACAAGTGTGCTTACCAAAGCTTTACCGGCACTGTCTGGTAGGAACGGGATAATTTTTCTTATAAGTCTTAGATTATGAAAAGCTGTTGCCGCTATTTGATTGGCGTGGGCTGAGAAATTAAGATGTTCATCGAAAACAACTGCCAGATTCCAAACCTTTGGGACAGGATTAGGCAGAGTTCCGAAAGATGAAGGCCACCAGGCGGATGACCAGCCTGGTGAGAGTTTCCCAAAGATGACAACCTCCGTCTTCTCGGAGTTAAGTTTAAGGCAGTTGGATGCCATCCAATCTCCAATTGCCAGCATGCCTTCCTGGATGCGCTCCGCCACCTCTTCTAACTGGGTGTCGTCGGCGTAGGAAGTAAGGCTCATCCCATAAAGTTTGATAACTCTAGCTAGGTCCGACACATAAATGTTAAAAAGTGTAGGACTTAGGGATGAGCCCTGGGGAACCCCGCACGGTAGAGACAGATCAGCCGACTGAAATGGTCCTAATGTAACTGCTTGAGTTCTGCCGGATAGAAAGGAGGCAAGTAGGTTCTTTGCTCCCAGTTGGATGCCCATTTTTCCGACACGGTCGATCAAGATGCAATGATCGACCGTGTCGAAAGCCCCGAAAAGGTCCAGCAGTACAAGTACTGCTGTTCCTCCCTGATCTCTGTTGACTCTGATATTGTCGGCGGCTTTAATGAGGCCCGTTTCCGTGCCGTGTAATTTGCGGAACCCAAACTGGGTGTTGTCCAGCAGATGGTGTTCCTCGATATATTCGGACAGCTGGTGGTTCATTGCTTTCTCTACTACCTTTGCCAAAAAAGGAAGGCTAGCTATTGGTCTATAGTTTTTTAATTCATCTTTATCCAGATGCGGTTTTTTAGAAGTGGTTTTAAAAGAGTGTTTTTCAACGCGTTTGGATATATCCCTGGTTTAAACATGGCATTACATATTTGTGTGATTGCACGTGTTAGTAAATCCATAACAGGGGGAAAAAATGTTGATGGACAGGGGTCCAGAGCCGATCCTGTTTTTGTGAGTTTGGTGATATCCATTATTTGTGACTCTGTAATTTCTTTAAATTGGGTTAGGGAACAAACAGGGGGTGTAGTACCGGTGGAATATGTGATGACGTCCTTGGATGAGAAAGCTAGGTAAATGTAGTTAACTTTTGTGTAGGAAAAATTAGCCAAAGCGTCGCAGAGAGATTGGGATGGAGGGGGGGCCAGATCCGGGGCTTTCCCTACTAATTGCTTCACTACATCGTAGAGTTGTTTATTGGAGTTCTTTGCGTTTTCTATTTTTTCACTGAAGAACTTCATCTTTGTCTCGATAATAATTTTTTTATATTTGGCAAGTGTCTTCTTATAACGGGAATCACTTTCTGAATCGTAGGATTTGCGCCAATGTCTTTCACCATTCCTACAGATTTGTTTTTGTTTTCTGAGCTCTTCCGTGAACCAGGGTGCAGAAGGCGCTGTCCAGTTTCTAGATATTGTTTTATATGGTACTAGTGCCTTTATGGCATTGCCCAACCAATCTGAATTTTGATTCATGGCTATATTCGGGTCTGCGGAGATAGTAGGGCAGGTAAAGTCTGCATTATTTATGTCCTTCCAGGCCTTAAAAGGCTTGTGACTAAGAACAGTCAGGCTGTCTGTAGGCGCATCATTCATTGAAATGGTGCAGAAAATGGCATGATGATCAGACCAGGGGAGCAGGAGGATGTCTTGTGTATGGATCCCCTTTAATTTAGAAAAGATGCCATCCAGAGTGTGACCGGCATCGTGTGTGGATGAGGTAACCAGTTGGGGAAGTCCTAGGGTTTCCATATCAGACAGTAAAGTTTCTGTTTCGTTGTTGTCTAGTTTATCTAAATGGAAATTAATGTCACCTAAGACCGTGAAAGAGTCTTCTATTGCTATGATTCGAGCTTTATATTCAAATTTGAGAGAAATTCTGCGCGTGCTCCTGGCGGTCTATAAAGGAGTACTCCTTTGAAATTATGCGAGGGTGTCAGCATGATTGCAAAAAGGATAGCTTCACAAGTTGGTGAGGGTATGGGAGACGTCCTCACCGTAAAGGTTTTACGGGCAATTATTGCCAAACCACCACCCTTCTTTCTCTGTCTGTCCTGTAGATAGGCCTTATATATTGGGGAACTGCGACCACTAAATCTGGGTCTGAGGCACTATCCATCCATGTCTCCATGACAAATAGTATGTCTATGTTCCTGTCCGTAATGAGGTCTGCTATATCCTACCTAACGAGCGGGCATTAATGAGAGCTGTAGAAATATTTGTTTGTTTTGATACTCGTATTACTGGAATTGACAGTATTCTTGAGGAAAGGTAGTGAGGACTTGCAGTGAGGGCAGCTGATGGTAGTAATTATTGGAATAGACTCCGTATCTTGCTTTAGACAGTCACTAACTGGAACTGGTCGGAGCTGCATAAGTTCGGCTTTGGAATAGGGGATCAGGAGCTTCGTCCGGCCAGGGGCCAAGGCCATAGGCCCGGTCCCAGCGCTGACGGGCGCAGACGGGCTTGCCTCTGGAGTGCTTTCAGTGAGTCGCCGGCACGCCCGCTGCGCCCGCCCGCTGCCCGGAGGGCATGTCATGGTCCTTATATCCGGTAGAGAGGAGGGTGGGAGGCGGCCAACTGCTGGACCGCAACCCTTTCCTCCACTCAATATGGCGGCTGCAACCCTTTCTCCCACAGCGTCAGCACCTAATCGTCTGCTCCGGCGAGCAGGGTTCAGGATGTGGCAACATCAGGGAGTGCGGGTATTTAAAAATACACAACATGTAATTCTGATGCGCAAAATTAAAAAGTAACTCACAATTTTAAAAGCAGGGTGATAGCAGGCTAGACCCCCGGCTTCCGCCTCAGGGGAGAGACACAAACTGAGTCAACGCGCAGCGCTCTTTAGCTGGTTAAATATCCTGGGAGGGCGGGAGGCGGCCAACAGCTGGACCGCAACCCTTTTCTCCACTCAATATGTCGGCTGCAACCCTTTCTCTCACAGCGTCAGCACCTAATCGTCTGCGCCGGGGAGCAGGGTTCAGGATGTGGCAAGATCAGGGAGTGCGGGTATTTAAAAATACACATGTAATTCTGATGCGCAAAATTAAAAAGTAACTCAACAATTTTAAAAGCAGCGTGATAGCAGGCTAGACCCCTGGCTTCCGCCTAAGGGGAGAGACACAAACTGAGGGGCCAACTAGCCTACCTCTTACCTCCAGTAAACCCCACACAGTGGGATTGCTGAGAGGTAGACAAAGGCCATGCCCCTTTTCCCCACCACTCTGCAAAGGCGCTTCCTGGTGCGTTCTAAGTCCCCTTCATTCCTGAGGGTGACTGGGGGCCAACTAGCCCACCAGGTACCTTCAGTAAGCGCCACACAGCTGGATTGCTGAGAGTGGTCGGAGGCCATGCCCCATTTTTATACCACAAAGGCAAATGCAGCTTCTGGCACACTGCTGCTTGGGGATGAAGTCTATTTGTGTGCTGAGGACCTCAGGACACAAGAGGACCTCATTGCCCCACCACCAGTGTGCCAAGGGACGTGTTTGCAGAGGGGTGTGGCCTGGGACCACCTCTCTGCAATGCAGCTCTGAGGTGCATACTGGAGGTACCTGGTGGGCTAGTTGGCCCCCAGGGACCCACAGTATTCAAGGGGAATTAATTTCCAAACACACAATGCGCCAGGGGGCGCATTTGCAGAGTGGTGCAAGGAGGGGTGGGGACTCCAGCGGGATACCGGACTTTATATTTTTTTTCAGAAGGAGGCTGTATGGCCTCTGACTTTTACCATTTTTGGGACCCTGGGGACCCTATACCCGAGGGCCTAACCGATTTTTATGAAAAAAAGAAGTAAGAAGAAAAAAAACTGGATGGGGGCTGCGTGGCCGCCCTCCAGAGGCCAATTTTGTCCCCGGGGACCCCATACCAGGGGCCAGAATCATATTTTTTTAATGTATAGTTGGAGGGGGCCGCGTGGCCCGATCCTAAGGCCAATTATGGCCCCAGGGACCCCATCCCCCAAGGGATTATTGGGGAGGGGGAGCTGCCTAGATGCAAAACCCTTGTGCAAAAGCAATCCTGCTTTGCTTAATTGAAGGAAGAGCAGGTTTTTCTGCTCTCGCTTCAATGAAGCAAAGCAGAGTTTGCTATGGCAGGGCAGGAGCCGTGCTACTGCCCTGCCATAGTAAACAGCAATGTCCGGGGGGTAGGCACCACCTGACATTGCAGGAGCCAGCCCTGGGGGATGGCGGTCTCCAGGGCCATCAAGAGCTCCAGGAGGGGGGACACGTGGCATCCCCACCAGCATTTCAAAGCCCCGGGAAGGTGGTGGTCCCTGGGCTCCACTACTGACCGCAACATTTTTAATGAGTATGTGCCCCAGGGGGGTGGTGGTCCCCGGGACGTGTGGATGGGCTCTTGTCCCAACATATCTTTTTTCTAAAACAAAGCCCCGGAGAGGGGGCAATCCCTGGGGCAGCGTGGGGGGGATTGTGCCACCACACCTTTATTTTTAAAGCCCCGGGGATGTGGCGGTCCCTGGGTCTGCGGGGGGCCCCATAAATTCATTGGTGTGTGTCGCCGGGACCTGGCTCACCCGGGGGCTTTCAAAAACAAAGCACGGGAGTCCACGATTTGTTTCTTTTCTTTTTTTGTCCGGATTTGAAAACGAACGTGAATTCTGACAATATATTCTTTAAATGTTTGTTTTGGCCCTGGGGGTCCTTGTGGGACCCCATGAGCAGGCCTAGGGGGTCAGGATGTCAGGATGTACCCTGCCTCCTTTTCTTGTTTTTCACCTTTTCTTTGACTCTTTTTTTGTGACTCAGTTGCTGAGTCACATGATGGCTGCCAACACTTCCTGGTTTGGAGTGTTGGCAGAGTGAAGCTTGTGCTCGGGAGGAGTCACAACTCCTACTCAGTGCTCAGATATCGAAAGTTTTCTTTTTGTAATTTCACAGGAACAACTGAACGGATGTTCAACATTTTTAAAAAATGTCCCTTTCTGGATCAAGCCTACCTTTTGCCAAATTTGGTGTAATTCCGTTCAGCAGTTCGGGCTGTAGTTGTGTCTAAAGTTCCTATGGAAAATAACATGGGGAAAATGCATTTTGGGACCCCCCTTTTTTCTTGCTCCCCCCTTTGACAAATCACACCGAAGCTTTCAAGACATGAGCTGAATTTCGCGAAGATTTGTCAAACAACGCCAAAGTTATTGCAAACAAAAAACGCTTTTTGAATAAAAGCAAGGTCCTAAGTACAACTACCTACTAGCGACCACCCCGAAGGTAATATATATATATTCACTGAAAAAACCATAGGTTATAGACCATATATAGTTAGGGATTAGCATTTACAAAACCTTAATTTATTTGCACAAAACCATTGAAATTCGCATATATAGTTAGATGCAATAACTATATATCGAGCACCCGCAATCCACTGCTGATGATGTCACATATTACATCATTCATGACATGGTCAGTGACATCACTGATGACATCACTGATGACATCATCCAGTAACTGTATGTTTCTGTAAAGTTAAAATATGTCTTACATATTGAAGAATGAGTGGATGTATAAGTGTCTGGATGAAGGATTTAGTAGGTGCATGACTGACTGTATTAGTACATGATTAAATGTGTCTCACTGAGTGCATGGGTTAGTGACTAAACTGTCTGAATGTGTGCATCAGTATGTCTGTTGTTGTGTAAGATGCTGCATGTGTTAATCAGTAGCTATATGAGTAACTATATGGGTTATTGATTGGTTGCCCAAGTATTTGTATGGGAGACTGAGTATGTGTGTGGGTGGCTGGGAGGTGTATTACTCTGTGCATAGATGTGTGAGCAGTTGATTCACTAGATGTATGGGTTCAAACGTGCATGTGGAAACAGCTGTATGGGCAGTTGACTGTGTGCATGAGTGTATTGGTGAGTGAATGGATATCTCAGTGCTACATGTCAAAGTAAGTACATATGTAAAACACAGTACATGTGAGAGTTGACATATATAAATAACTGTGCATAAGAGCCAGTGAATGTGAGAGTGGCTGTATGAATCATTGTGAACTTGTATCAGGGATTGTATAAGAGAGTAAATATGTGTTAAATTATGTTTGAATTAGTAAGGTGTGTATAACTGTATAGTTGAGGAAATGGAGGAGTGATTGATTCTTTTCATGACTGACTAGATGTATGAGTAACTCCATGGATGAGTGACAATCTGTGAATGTCTGTTTACACTGATTGTATCTAAGGTTGTATTAGAGTCTGAAGAGGTTCATCGTATTATCACATGAATGATATTATCAGTGATGTGATCAGTAATGTCAAATGAGATGTCATCAGTGATGTCATCAGTGATGTAATTTGAGATGTCATCAGTGATGTCATCAGTGATGTCATTTGAGATGTCATCAGTGATGTCATTTGAGATGTCATCAGTGATGTCACTGACCATGTCATGAATGATGTAATATGTGACATCATCAGCAGTGGATTGCGGGTGCGCGATATATAGTTATTGCATCTAACTATATATGCGAATTTCAATGGTTTTGTGCAAATAAATTAAGGTTTTGTAAATGCTAATCCCTAACTATATATGGTCTATAACCTATGGTTTTTTCAGTGAATTTCAATGGTTTTTTAATAGCAAATATCAAAAGCTGTAAAATGTATTCCTATTCTAATTCAAAAATATATTTTATATTTTATTTTTTAAGCAAAGACCCAGATGCATTTACAGTTTATCACTAACAATGTTCCAGGCTAATGTATTTTCACGGGAAATTAACAACTGTCCTGCAAGTAAAATATTCCTATTTCGTGAAAAAGGGCGTTTCTTCGTCCCATGAGGGAGCCGTTGAGCAAAAGAGATTCGGCCTGCTGTCTTAGTCGCTGATAGGCCTGATTATCGGATTTTTATCGATCACTTTATGTTGCAACAGTGGAAAACAAAACAGCCCTTGCCCATTTATTTTTACAGCATTCCTGCGTATTATACCCTACCCCCAAACAGTATTTTGCCTGTTACCATAGTAGTAGTTTATGGAACACTTACGTCAGCACATAGGTTAAAAGTTCACCACAATATGTTGCTAATGAGTGAGCTTCAGCTTTATACTTCAAATTATAAATATCATTTCTATTGATGACTGCTACCCCCACAAAAAAACAGATGTATGTACTTTTTTAATTAACTTTTATTAAAACAATAACTGGAACTATAACTAAAAGATAACACTACAATAAATAACTAGAACTATAAGTAACAAAACAATATAATAAACAACATATAATATGGAGTCCAAAATAAGTATTGTAGTTAATCTGCAAAACAAAAAGAAAATTAGTGTTTAAAATTAGATTGAAGTGACTAAATGAGATCAAACATCACAAGTCAAAGTAAAACTTGACAATATTTATATTTTTTAAAATCTTCGCAGTGTGCCTGAAACGCTTCCACTGGCATTGTACATGCAGACTTTGGTCCACCCTTTTTATCAATTTTTGCAGTTTGAGATATAACGTCCTACATGTGTTATTCATCTCCTACTTTCTCCTTTCAAATTCTCTTGTAAAGACCTTAACAACAAATAAAGGGAACATTTTCTGCATATTTTTAATAAAGCATTTGACACAATGCATAGTAACACCGTATTTATTGAATGTTTTGAAATTAATTTTCACAAGTCTTAAAGAAGGTGAATGCAAGAAAAGTTACTTGCCACATATGCAAGACTGCTTTCAAGAGGAGACCCCAATAAAAAGGACTGGTGTGGAACTGCAAGTATGCTGAAGCAGTTGCAGACTAAGAATCCGGTCAACTTTGCAAGGGAAGAGTTAAGGAGATTGAGAGCGGCTCCTTCTGCTTCATGAGAAGGCCCGAGTACCAGTGGAGCAACACCGTCAACCTCTAGAGCACAGCCTAATATTTGTCCCCAATTTGGAACCCTTTAAGAGAAAAAGTAAGAACGTTGGGAGCTTTGTATGCCATCCTAATATCTAATTATCCATAGTTATACAGAGATCCGCCCTGTATCAGACTCATATGTACAAGTGTATATTGTAGATTATCTGCCACCGAAAACCTCTCAAGTACCTATATCCGTTACTTTTTAACTTCGTTGAGTAGTCATATTGTGAGTATTTACCTTAAAGTTGTTAATTTTTTATTGATTATTGCTCTTTGAGATATTCCCTGTCTACAAACAGAGAAGAATAGGAATATTCTGTCTCCCTTTGCAGATAGTGAAGGATAGGTAATGCAGACTTTTGTCCCCCGTTGTAATCCGTCATGCCTGTTTTTCTCCCCACTGATTGATTGATTGGCTGGACATTTATTGTTCAAGGAATAGTTCTTTCGAGGTATTCTCTGTTTGCAAATAACGTGGAATAGAAATATTCTGTCTAGTCTTTGCAAGTAGTGAAGGGTGGGTAATGCGGACCTTTGTCCCCCGTTGTAATCTGTCATGCCCATCTACTCCCCACTGATTAAGAAACTAGTTCCACCCGGACCATTTATTAGAGGTACATCATCTGGCTCAACCGGAGAGTACCCCTAATAAAGAAGACATATGTAAAATACAAAGTAATCACTGTATCCTGTTAAACAGAAACTTTAGCATGAAACACACTTGAAAAAGAAGGGAAAGAAATCGAACAAAATCAGTAGGCCACTGATGAGTTTTTGACTTCACTAGAAATAAGAAACATGGAAGTGGTGAGAGAAGCCAAGCTTGACGTTACGGCAGCCACGAGGTAGCTAACCTCCGCCACCCCCCCACTGCTCCAAGCATGTCTGTCCCACCGCCCACCACGCCCAATAACGGTAACATGAAATAGATACAAATCAGCAGATACCTACCCCCATTCCGGAAACTCCCGAAGTGCAACAGGTCCATGGTTCCGCCCATCCGGAAGACGAGGCCTCGACACGTGCAGGGCGGGGCCCGACTAGCCGCCATCAGCCGGAGAAGTCGTGGGATGGTCGGCCCGGAATGTACTGGTCCTCCCATTCTCTTCTGGCGCCCTGCAGGCCACGGGGGGGGTGTCTTGCCTCTGCCTCCGACCCCCCCCTCTTATCGCCTGGTCCGGACATCACGGATATCAACACCAGGTGTCGGCGTGGGGTGCGCTGGGAGGGAGAGGCGGCGCGAACGAGCCTCTCCCACCCCCCCAGGTGGGGGCCTCTCAGCTGCACCCCCAACGCTCTACTCACCCAACAAAAGGGTCGTCACGTAAGGTGCACCAGGAGAGGAGCCGAGGCCGACGGGATCTTCTTCTTTCTTTAATAATGGCTGCGACAACACTGGGGGGGGATGTCTTGCACATGCCACCGACCCCCCCCTCCTATCTCCTGGTCTTGCCACCCCGTTCGGTCCTGAAGCGGCACCCTGCAGGCCACGGGGGGATGTCTTGCCTCTGCCTCCGACCCCCCCCCTCTTATCGCCTGGTCCGGACATCACGGATATCAACGCCAGGTGTCGGCGTGGGGTGCGCTGGGAGGGAGAGGCGGCGCGAACGAGCCTCTCCCACCCCCCCAGGTGGAGGCCCCTCAGCTGCACCCCCAATGCTCCACTCACCCAACAAAAGGGTTCCTCCACTCTTGCGATGCAGCGGCGCTGCACTCACCCGACAAAAGGTCTCGTCCACTATTGCGAGGCAATGATGCTCCGCTCACCCAGCGGGGGTCTCGTTTACTTTTGCGGTACAACGACGCTTTTGAGTTCAGCTAGAAAATGAGTCCTGCGTCCAGAAACGTTCTCCTCAACTTTGAAGATTCTATAAGAGCCACGGGGGCCCCCGACCCCCGATGGGGAATGACTGCCATGATCACCCACGGAACGACTACGACGTAGCCGAGGGACGTCGGCGCGCTCATGCCGGCGCCGGCCTCAGTCTTGAAATGATCAAAATCCTGCAAGACTACCAACTTGATCAATTCCGGTGGAACACCAGTATGACCCGGTAGGAGAGATTGTTGCCTCCCCCCCCCTTTTAACGGATGGTTCATGTCGCCAGTCCCCTCTGCTACCCTTCAACGAAAACTTTTGGACTGCCGAAAGAGGTCCCGGTCCAACCACGAGTTGGTGGAGACATTTTGACTATACTTGGACCTTCCTGACCTCACCCAAAATGGCGCCGGTACAAATGAAACTCTCAAATCCTTGTTGTGCCCCGATTGCTCAGCCTTGATATCATGAGATATGTATGCAGTTTTTAGAACATGAATTGATATGGGATAAGACTGATTATATGTTCGGACAATGAATTGATCCGGGATGGGTACTGATTACACGTTCGAACAATGAATTGATATTAAGTTCTAATGCATCATTGATTACTGTATTTATTATTGAAGGTTCGAATTGTCGACACTTTTGGTACTTGCTCACAATGAATTATTGATATGATTTTGTTGCACTTGTCGCACTTTTTTCTATGAAATCAACGACCACTGACTCTGTTATGTTTTCCACAAATAAATACCCCCCCCCCCCATTTACAGTTCCAGCCTGCTCCGTGGCCGGCCCATGGGGTTGTAGGCCCGTACTTGGGCACCAACATTTTTATTAAAGGTTTTTGAAAAAGCAAACGTAGTTGTAACGCGTAGATTGGTAAGTTTCGAAGAAATGGCCACTGTTTCCGATTTGTTTTTTTTTTTTTTAAAAAGCAGGTGAAATGAAGCAGCTCAATTAGTTAAGGATTAAAAAGTATAGTACGCAGAAACATTGAAAATATGAATGGTCCAGGTTTGTTGTATGTGTTTTTTCTTTTTGTACAGCATAAAGCAATCGATAAAGATGCTGGTATTTAGCCTCTACTTTATATGCTACCTGTATCAGGGAAGTTGTTTTAAATGCCCCTAAGCCACCCCGAAGGAATGTCACCTGGCCCCCCTAGTACAAACGAAAACGACCCCTTACCACTGTAGGTTATCTCTCTTCCTCAAAAATGACAAAAATTACTTTCTAGGACGTTTTGGACATTGATGATTTTCATATGATCTATTTATTAAAGTAATACTCATCTCTCCGCATGAAATTAATTTTCCACATGCTACACAAGTCAATATCATCTGCCCAAAGTTCTTTTGCAGATTTGGGACCATTTCCCTTGCCTCTGACTCACTTATTGCTAAGTCATTGGTGGATGTTTTTGCCGGTCGGGGGTTATCCACCAAATTCGAAGTTGTGCTTTAGAATAATTAAGAGGGTGCCACCTCTCCATGTGCCGATGCATGGTATGATTACCATAGCTATATTTTTTTTCGGTCCCTCTCGAGAGTTTTTTTTTTTGCAGATGAGGCAGGTAACAAACCTGGCATTGCCAGATAAAATTCACTTTCACATGGGACGTTCTTGGCATTTCTTTCAGAAACTTTTACATCACTTTGTCATTTCTTTGTCTATCCTGGTTAAAGCAATGTCATGTAAATAGTTGTTTAAAAAGTTTTTTTTAACGTGTTTACTTTGTTGGAGCGTTCTATATATTTATAAGTTATTAAAGTGTTATAATCCTACTACTTTGTTGGAGTGCTATATACTTTTAATGTGACACATAATTGTAAAGACTTTGATGTACAAAAAGGTATCCCTGGAATCTTCCGCTTCAGGCTCGGTCCCACACACCCTTACAGTGAGAATCCCCTCCCCAATCACAATACAGGATCGTTATCAGATAGTAGGAACGCGTGTGGTATGACGGATCTCATGAGGTGGGGGCCTTGATCTACTGTAACTCCTTTGAACAGGGGTGATTCTTTACAGTTGGGGCCATAAACTACATCCGCAGGGCTAGGTGATAGCCTGGGACCGGCCTGGACAATCAGACACAGAGGAAGAGGAGTGTCAGAGGGTGCGGTAGTGAATAGGGTGAAAGGGAGGTGTTGGACGGGCACAGGGTGTGATACTCAAGGAAGAGCAGCGCAGATGGGGGGAGGTTTATGGCCCATGCATGAGAGAGAGAGCAGGGGTGACCAGTGCGTGGGGGAGATGCTTGCGAGGGTGGGGAGCCATGCTGAGGATCGGCGGCGTGCAGAGAGTGGGTCTGGTCAAGGCATCTAAAATGGCTGCCGTGCACGACAAAAGTGTGGCATTGGAAAAAAAGCAAGATGGCGCAGACAATGTTTATCAATACGGATTAATTTATAACAATTATTTTTAACAATATATTTACTCGCAGTGTCAAAATGGCGGTCAACACTTCCTGATTTCCGTCGAATCGAACGTTAACAGAAGTCAAGCGGCAAAAAAAAAAAAAAACGCTCACGCGCAACCGCTGGAAGACAAGTATCAACATATATGAGCCTCCTCAACCACCCTCAGAAAACATAGGGGGTCAGGATATGTCTCCCATACCCCCTTATACCCAATACTCACATTGCTTTTCCTCCATCTAGTAATTTAATTAAATCGAAACACAAAATGGCGAATTCACGTTTCGCTACCAGTTTGCGACCCGGTTCGCGAACCGAGAAGCGCTTCTACCGCGAAAAATCAAATTTTTTTATTTGCCCCACGGGACCCTTTAATAACCCCAACATCATTCCTAGGGGGTCAAGAGGAGTCTACCTTGCCCCCTTTCATTAAATTCCCCCTTCGTTTTTCTCCTCCTCTTGTCTCTCGATCCTACCGAGAGACAAGATGGCGGCCGCACCGGACTGTTTAGAATGTTGACAGACACCGGAGAGCCAATCAGCTTCGCTTCGCAAAGCTCCGTTACGCGAAAAGTACGCGATCTGGAGCACTATCCGGGACGCTGTCACAGATATATGTTTTTTTAAACGTTAATTTCTCAAAATCCACTGGAGCACATATATTGAGACCCAGCAAAGGCACAGCGGGCTAACAGTCCCTACAATTTTGTCAAGTTTCGTGTAAATCCATTCAGCCGTTCGAGCTAAAAGTGAGGCCAAACGCCCTATGGAAAAATGAATGGGAAAAACGCGTTTTGGGACCCCCTTTTTCTCGGCCCCCCCCTTGACGAAACCCCCCCAAATTTTCAGGGGCTGCTCAGAAACAAAATGTGCCATTTCCCTGGAAATTTCAGCCGATTCCGTCCACAAACGCCAAAGTTATTAGACATAGAATTTTCAAAAGTTCCATAGAGAAAAAATCCTAACTATATATACCTACTGGCGACCGCCAGTAGGTAATTTATATATATACATATATATATAATTAACATACAGTATTAGAAAAGTCTATCATTCTTTTATCCTTATAGTACGCTGCCCAGAACGCTTTCCAGTTCGCGAACTTGGCGCTCAGCACGCAAAAAAATAAAAAAAAATTTTTTTTGACCCTCCTAGGCCCTTTTAAAACCTCCACATAAAACCTAGGGGGTCAACGAGGATCTACTATGCCCCCTTATGGTAATTTCCCCCTTTGTTTTGGCCTCCTCTTGTCTCTCGATCCTACCGAGAGACAAGATGGCGGCCGCTCCGGACTGTTTAGAATGTTGACAGACACCGGAGGGCCAATCAGCTTCACATCGCAAAGTTCCGATACGCGAAAAGTTCGCTAACCGGATCGCTGCCCGGAGCGCTGTTACAGATATATATCTTGATTTAAACGTTAATTTCTCAAAATCCACTGAAGCACATATATTGAGACCTAGCAAAGGCACATCGGGCTAACAGTCCCTACAATTTTGCCAAGTTTCGTGGAAATCCATTCAGCCGTTCGGGCTAAAAGTGACTCCAACCGCCCTATGGAAATTAACATGGGAAAAACGTGTTTTGGGACCCCCCTTTTTTCTCCGCCCCCCCTTGACGAACCCCCCCAAATTTCCAGGAGCTGCTCAGAAACAAAATGTGCCATTTTCCTGAAAATTTCAGCCAATTCCGTCCACAAACGCCAAAGTTATTAGGCATAGAATTTTCAGAAATCCCATAGGGAAAAAATCCTAACTATATATACCTACTGGCGACCGCCAGTAGGTAATATATATATATATATATATATATATATATATATATATATATATATATATATATATATATATCTCTGTCCAAAGTGATCCTTCAACTCCGCGTGCTCAACTGTGGGTCCTCTGCACAGGGGCCGGATCCTGACCCAATACATGCAAAGTTTCACCAAAGATGCGGCACTCAGGGTTTCAATTTTAACAACATACATTTATTTACTCCTCCAGCTCGGACCAACGCGTTTCAGCCTTACACAGGCTTTGTTCACAGTGAAGAAAAAAAATAAAAAAATAATATATATATATATATATATATATATATTGTCATCCAAAGTGCCCGAAAGCTTTTGAAAGCGCACACTTGGCGAGCTGAACCTTCCGGTAATTCGTTGCAAGGCTGAAGCTGGCGCTGAAGTTACTTGGATTCTTTTATGTTAGACCTGACGCGTTTCATGGCTGCTGCCAATCATCAGAGGTCGCTTAATGAAAGACTCGTGCAGGCAGTTTCCTGGTACTTTTGATTAGTTGTTTTCATGCCACGCCCTCAGCGGGCTGCTCAATGTTCAAAATTGCATGCTGGTTTTCGTAGTTCCAGAAACATAGTCACACCTATAGTAGGTCCTGCTCTCGTGTCATGATTTATAAGCATTTCTTCACCCATGGTGGGCCCAATTCAGAGCTAGCAATTTACGCCGCAGTTCACCAAACCGTACAGTCCGGATCCAGTTCCGAACATTGGCCCCCTTCAAGGTGTATGGACGGTGCTGCTTTCCGCGACAGGGCTGCCGCGTGAATAATTGTCATCCAAAGTGCCCGAAAGCTTTTGAAAGCGCACACTTGGCAAGCTGAACCTTCCGGTAATTCGTTGCAAGGCTGAAGCTGGCGCTGAAGTTACTTGGATTCTTTTATGTTAGACCTGACGCGTTTCATGGCTGCTGCCAATCATCAGAGGTCGCTTAATGAAAGACTCGTGCAGGCAGTTTCCTGGTACTTTTAATTAGTTGTTTTCATGCCACGCCCTCAGCGGGCTGCTCAATGTTCAAAATTGCATGCTGGTTTTCGTAGTTCCAGAAACATAGTCACACCTATAGTAGGTCCTGCTCTCGTGTCATGATTTATAAGCATTTCTTCACCCATGGTGGGCCCAATTCAGAGCTAGCAATTTACGCCGCAGTTCACCAAACCGTACAGTCCGGATCCAGTTCCGAACATTGGCCCCCTTCAAGGTGTATGGACGGTGCTGCTTTCCGCGACAGGGCTGCCGCGTGAATAATTGTCATCCAAAGTGCCCGAAAGCTTTTGAAAGCGCATCATCAGAGGTCGCTTAATGAAAGACTCGTGCAGGCATGCAATTTTGAACATTGAGCAGCCCGCTGAGGGCGTGGCATGAAAACAACTAATTAAAAGTACCAGGAAACTGCCTGCACGAGTCTTTCATTAAGCGACCTCTGATGATTGGCAGCAGCCATGAAACGCGTCAGGTCTAACATAAAAGAATCCATATATATATATATATATATATTCAATGAAAATACCCAAACCTCCACACCAGACGGCATGGCGAAAGAAGGAGACAGACCCCACGGCTTCAGGTAAGATGTTGCTTTTATTGGTAACCTTTCTGGTGACGCGTTTCGAGTAGCATGTACTCTTGATCACACACCGATATATGGGTCAGCATGTTATTTTAAAATGCTTGATTTCCCTGACCCCTCCTATGGGCCACACCTCCTAACGTGCATCACATGATCATTTAAACATAGGCATAGAAAAGGTGCAAATTACATAATGGAGTAAAAAACAGACTGTATTAAATATTTGTATTTTGCGTGAAATCAATACAAATTATGAAACAAGTTAATCCTGTTTAAAAATTTCAATCTGTCTTATAATTTTACAATGCATAAAATGTTGCATTAAAAAAATATTTCCATTTAAAATTATTGCACACATCTCATTGGTATTCTCAAACATTTATCATATATATATATCCAAACAACTCCTGGTAAACGTTCCTTGCTTTCGGGAACAAACCTGAGCTGAGGCCTCAAATAGTGCCCCGTGTGATTTATTGGCACAAAAAGGGAAACACCCAATGCGGTTCGAAGTTACCTCACTTCTTTATCACGGGTCCGGTTTGTTTTGCGGCCATTCATATACGGACTTCATGAAGTGCACGTGATACATAAACACAAAAAAGTTACACTGTTGCCAGGTCCTTTCATGTTTGACTTGTTAATAAAGATTGAAAGAGTGCATATTTGTAAAGGTGCAGTCACAAATCAAATTGTTGAACAACATGGTATACAAATTATGCATTAAAAAATCGCCTGTGAAAATTACATTGTATTTCATTGAGAAGAAAATATAATTGAATATGCAGGAAAATTGGTAACACTTCATCTACCATCAGGCCACAGGAGGGGCCACGCACACATGGGCTGGACATGAAGAATATTGGAAGTGTTTTTTGTAACTGCTGGAGAAGCCATTCATTAATCAAGCCATTTGCCCATGATGAAGTGCTCCTAAAGCATGAAAAGCGCCGGGCAGGACTTTGAACGCAGAGCAAGGCACCCGGCCGGTTATTGCTGCTTTTCTCCATCATAGATATGCAGATGCAAACCTACCTGCTGTTGGCTCTTTCATTCACAGGCAAACTTGTTTGGGATTTGTTGCGGGACCGCCTGAGCCGTGAGAAGAGCCCCGCTGTGTTGCAGTCAGGTTGAAATGTCACATGACATAGAAGCGTTACGGGGCAGGTAATGCGGATGAAGAAAGTAAGCAGCAGCTTAAACATGCCAGAAGTGTTCTTGAAACCGACTGAGGAATAATGTATACAATTTGAGTGACTACACTGCAACTCACTTGAGGAAAATTGGTAACACTTCATCTACCTTCAGGCCACAGGAGTGGCCACACCTACATGGACGGGACATGAAGAATATTGGAAGTGTTATTTGTAACTGCCAGAGAAGCCTTTCAATAATCAAGCCATTAACCCATAATGAATTGCTCCTGAAGCACGAAAAGTGTTGGGCAGGACTTTGAACGCAGAGCAAGGCAACCGGACGGTTTTTCCTGCTTTTCTCCATTAAAGATATGCAGATGCAAACCTACCTGCTGTGCGCTCTCTCATTCGCAGGCAAACTTGTTTGGAATTTGTTGCGGCACCACCTGAGCCGCGAGAAGAGCCCCGCTGTGTTGCAGTCCGGTTGAAATGCCACATGACATGGAAGCGTTACAGAGCAGGTAATGCGGATGAAGAAAGTATGCAGCAGCTTAAACACGCCAGAAGTGTTCTTACTACCCACTGAGGAATAATGTACACAATTTGAGTGACTACACGGCAACTCACTTGGGGAAAATTGGTAACACTTCATCTACCATCAGGCCACAGGAGTGGCCACGCCCACATAGGTGGGACATGAACAATATTGGAAGTGTTATTTGTAACTGCCGGAAAAGCATGTAATTAATCAAGCCATTAGCCCATGATGAAGTGCTCCTGAAGCACAAAACGTGACAGACAGGACTTTGAACGCAGAGCAAGGCACCCTGACGGTCTTTGCTGCTTTTCGCCATTAAAGATTAGCAGATGCAAACCTTCCTTCTGTGGGCTCTCTCATTCGGAGGCAAACTTGTTTGGGATTTGTTGCAGCACCACCTGAGAAGCGAGAAGAGCCCCGCTGTGTTGCAGTCCGGTTGAAATGTCACTTGACATGGAAGCGTTACCAGGTAGGTAATGTGGATCAATAAAGTAAGCAGCAGTTTAAACACGCCAGAAGTGTTCTTGCAACCCACTGAGGAATAATGTATACAATTTGAGTGACCACACAGCAACTCACTTGCGGAAAATTGGTAACACTTCATCTGCCATCAGGCCACAGTAGTGGCCACGCCCACATGGGCGGGTCATGAAGATATTGGAAGTGTTATTTGTAACTGCCAGAGAAGCCATTCAATAATCAAGCCATTAGCCCATGATGAAGTGCTCCTGAAGCCCAAAACGTGTCGGGCAGGACTTTGAACGCAGAGCAAGGCACCCTGACGGTCTTTGCTGCTTTTTGCCATTAAAGATTAGCAGATGCAAACCTACCTGCTGTGGGCTCTCTCATTCGCAGGCAAACTTGTTTTGGATATATCTATATATAAATTCACAAAAGGTTGCCCTGAAGCATGAGACACCCACTACTTGTTTTTTGACTCAGCAAATCTATTAAAGAAGTTAAAGTGGAGGAATAGTTGCAAGCTACTACAGACTGACAACTACAAAGACCAGAGTGCAACTTGGCCATGCCCATCATGGCGATTTGTATATATTACGCGCTGCAAATATGGTGCTAAACCAAGCAATCTCTCCACCGTGAAACCCCAGTGAACAAGAGCTGTGAAGCTTGAAACATGTTTGGGACTGAGATACTGTTGTGAGAAACTGTTGGTGTTCCTGCTACTTTGGAGAATAAAAGATCTGAAAACGCTGTAGTGGGTGTCTCATGCTTCAGGGCAACCTTTTGGGAATTAATTGCGGCTGGCCTCAGGTCGTGAGACAACCCCGCCGCGTAGCAAGGCGGCTCCTCGACGCTGTGGGAAGTTGAAAAACAGCGACAAAGCGGGAAACAGCGAGGATCGTGCTCCTAGGCTAATATTGGCTAGAAAACCTTGTTTTTCGACTCAGCAAATCTATTAAATAAGTTAAAGCGGAGGAATAGTTGCAAGCTACTACAGACTGACAACTATAAAGACCAGAGTACAACTTGGCCACGCCCATCATGGCGATTTGTGTATATTACGTGCTGCAAATACGGAGCCAAACCAAGCAATCTCTCCACCATGAAACCTCAGTGAACAAGAGCTGTGAAGCTTGAAACATGTTTCGGACTAGGATACTGCTGTGAGAAACTGTTGGTGTTCTTGCTACCTCGGAGAATAAAAGATCAGAAAACGCTGTAGTGGGTGTCTAATGCTTCAGGGCAACCTTTTGTGAAATTAAAACCCTTGAGGAAGAGGTTGATAAGGAGGAGGACGCAACCAGGGTACAAGACCTCAAGGAGGCAATGAAAACACGCCTGGTGAGATACGAACAGAAGATCATGACACGCAAGCAGGAGAAGTTTGAGCGGGATGAAAACGATTACCGCCAGGGACGTGTCCTAACCTTCGCCAAGAAGTATGATGCCCCTAGAAAAGCTATGTAGCAAGGTACACAAGGTGTACAATCTACACAATCTACACCAAGCACTAGCACAGCGACCTCTGAGTCTGAAGTCACCGCTGGGGAATCAAGCGATGAGCAGCGGGACCCCCTCAACGAACGCAGAAGAGTGGCTGTCCCTTTTCACGTCGAGTTCCAACTGATAAGGCAGAATTGGCTAAGAGGGGGAAAGAACAAGCCCCCAGAGGCAGGAAAAGAAGAACCAGGAGATCAGGGGGTGGCAGCAAAAGGAAGAGGACGAGGCAGAGCAAAGGCCCAGAACTGGACCGGCCGCACCAAGAAGAAATAAGGTCCAATGAGAGTGTAGGGGAGACCAATTTGACTGTGGTCAACCTCTCGAGCAAAGTCCTTACTAAGGAAGAACGAGAAATCTTGAGCCTGGCACTCACTTTCTGCCCCAATACCAACTTGGAGTATACACAAACTAAAATTGATCTTTTTCGGTTCACCAGAAAATTAAAACTGCACAAGCATTTCAAGTTAAGACCACATACCAAGTTGTCAACGAAACAAGGGACTAGACTGACGGCTACTGATGCCTTAAGTGGCAAAGACATGTCATGCATTGAGGCTATGGAATCTCTGAGAACCGAGATGAATCTGTGCAAGCAACAGGCATGGATATGGTGTAGAGGGCTGCAATGCAGGGAATTGAACAGGAGAGGGAAGAAAGTCAATTCAAACCCCCCTCTACATTCATCCCTCAATCACCATGGGACGCAATCGATGCTTTTACAGAAGCCATGCCCATGGATCTGGTTAAGCATAGAAAAGCAACCAGCCCGAACACTCGTAACATCACGATGGCACAGAAAAAGGCCCTGCAAAATCTTATGGCCGATAAGGAAATCATAATAAAACCCTTGGACAAGGGAGGTAATGTTGTCCTACTGTCTAGAGAGTATTACCAACAAGAGGCCATTAGGCAACTCTAAGACAATAAATATTATACCACCACTACAAGAGAAACTTATGAATCCAGCATCAGGGAATACGATGACCTGATTCGGAAATGGTACAACCTCAGTATGCTAGGTAACGACGAACACCTCTTTCTATGCAGCAGCAATCCAATGACGCCGACATTCTATCTTTTGCCTAAGCTGC
The DNA here is from genome assembly GCF_964263255.1 of Lissotriton vulgaris. Classification (NCBI taxonomy): domain Eukaryota; kingdom Metazoa; phylum Chordata; class Amphibia; order Caudata; family Salamandridae; genus Lissotriton; species Lissotriton vulgaris. The sequence goes on from NC_141685.1 coordinate 1,577,990,254, forward strand.
ATAAAAACAGCATTTCTCCGCCAGGCCGTCCCATCATTGCCTCGATTGATGGATTAACCGAGAACATGTCCAGATTCATTGACAATATTATTTTTCCATTGGTTATGAACTTGGAATCTTATATTCAAGGCACTAAAGATTTTTTGAACAAAGTGGCAGACATGGGCTGGAGGTCGGATTATCTATTTCTTGTGATGGATATCACCAGCCTATATACCATCATAGACCATGAACACGGTTTAGCAGCCGTTAAGTATTACTTGGACAACCGTCAGATCCGTTTTGCACAGCACAATGTGATGATTCTTGAGTTTATACAATTTTGTCTGACTCATAACATATTCCTCTTCGAGGACAAACTCTACAGGCAGACCTCTGGCATGGCGATGGGCACCTGCTTTGCCCCCAGCTACGCGAACCTCTTCGTTGGTAGGTGGGAGGAGCAGGTGCCCAGGAGCTGTAAGGTATACCTTGATATTGGGAGGGTGGTACACTGGTACCGCTACATCGACGATTTATTCATCATGTGGCAGGGTACGAGGAACACGGCAGAGAAGTATATTGAATGTCTTAATGACAACCATTTCAATGTACACCTATCAGGGACAATTAGTGGGGTGGCAGCCAACTACTTGGATCTACGGGTGACATTGAAAATGGACAAGTCCACACTTCGCTATACAGCAAGGAATTAGCGGGTAACTCCATCCTCTTCGCGAAAAGTGGCCACCCATCAAAGCTCATTAGGAGCATCCCCTACGGGGAACTCTTAAGGATTAAAAGAAACAGCACACAGGACAGGGAATTTGAGGCAGCTGCCTCAGATTGCCTGGACCGTTTTCGCCTCAGAGGCTATGAAGAACCATTACTGCAGAATACTTTGAGGAGAGTGAAGAGGATCCCCAGGGTGGACCTACTTAAAATGAGGCCTGTCACCAATAATGATGCAGAGCAGGGTAAATTTAGAATGATAACACCGTACTCTTACGGAGCCAGCAACCTAAAGACCATGATGCGCAAAAATTGCCACATCTTGTTGACTGATGGTGTGCTAAGAGAGGACCTGCCTCCATACCCGCTAGTGACCTTCAGTAAGGCTAGGTCACTGGGGGATATGCTGGTGCATAGCCATCTCGAGGTACCTACGTCAAAGCCTAATACTCTTAAGGGAATGAGTGGATTCTATCCCTGTGGGAACTGCAAGGCGTGTGCCACTAGCCGCAGGATTCTGCATTTTATGATATCCCAGACGCAGGAAGGACCAACAAAATACTCAAGTTCATCACATGCAGCACCACCTATGCAGTGTATTGTTTAGTATGTCCATGTGGTCTGTGCTACATTGGTAGCACCATCAACCAGCTTAAGCTGAGAGTGTTAGAACATCTCCAGGCTATAGATAGGGTAGATCCTTCTTACCCAGTAGCCAGGCACTTCGCAGAGTACCACAAGAAATATAGGAACAAATTACAATTCTTTGGTTTGGACCATGGTCCACACAATCCACGAGGTGGTGACAGATTAAGACGGTTGAGACGCCTAGAATCTAGGTATAATATTGACTTGTCTACCAAGTAATCGAAGGGTCTAAATAGTGGGGAGGATATGGTAGTCCATTTAGGAAAATAAACAACATCTCACTATACTAGATCTATACTACTGCCTATCCATACCTGAAATATTACCTATAAATGTGATACATTACTGAGACTTTGGCTGTAACTTATTGCTTTGATCAACTATTCTGATTAATCATGTCTTGAAAAAGTGCTCTTTATGATCACTTTTAGGATTACCCTGTATATATTGTATGAACTTTCTCCATACTTAGATCTGTCTGTTCTATTCTACTGTATTTTATCAAATTTTTCTTCTATCTTTCTTTTCTTTTTTCTTTTCCTTTTCTTTTTCTTCAATCTCTACTCTTCCTGTGACAGAGAATAAGCTGTTCTGCTAACACGGTTTTACCTATTGCTATAGATACTGGGAATTATGCAATTATGTATTACATCTTCATAACGTTTTCCTGCTTATGAATTTAACGCCAGGCATGCATATTGGTATTATCTGCATGGTACATGTTCCCCAAGGGATATACGCCGATCCACTGCTTTATGTTATGAAATTGTACATTTTATTTAAGAATGCCCATTTCATTTTCGCCATTTTATCAATTTATGACATCATTTTGTGTGGGTTCTCATTCTGGGAAACCCGTTCCAAAATGACGCCACTATTAGCTTTGGTTGGGCTGGTCCCTTGTTTATGTTTACTATTGTAACACAACTTTATTAGGAGCCTTGTGTTCATGTGGTCAATAACACTGATTAAGGCTAACGCCGAAACGCGTTAGTTTGTTTGCAATTATAAGTTTTCACGGCTACTCCCGGAGTGCTGTGTTCCTTTCCGACGGAGAGGATTTTGAGCGTCATATATATATATATATATATATATATATATATATATATATATTCACTGAAAAAAACATAGGTTTCACACCAGTTATAGTTAGGAATTAGCAATTAAAAAACCTATTAAATTCACTGAAAAAACCATAGGTTTGACACCAGTTATAGTTAGCTGGAAATTTTACTGACATAAAACCATTGGAATTCCCACGTTATAGTTAGTTGGACTCACTATAACTTGCGCGCCTGCAATGCACTGCTGATGACGTCACATATTACATCACTCAGGACATGGTCAGTGACATCACTCATGACATCACTGATGACACCATCCAGTGAATGTGTGTCTAAAAAAATAAGTATGTTTTATATATGTATATGTAAAGGTCGATGGACGAATAAATGTTTAAATAAGTGTGTAAATGGATGTTTATTTTTAATAAAATATTGATTGGTTAACTGGCATATAAAGTGTATATTAGTGAATACATATATTAGCGAGTAATTTTTAAATATTTAAATATATGTATCAGTGTTTCACTTTGTGTATAAGTGGCTGCATGGGTTGGTGACTGACTCACTGTTTGTATGTGTTTTGAAGACAGCATATGTGCAGGACTGTATGGGTGGATGAGTGTGTATATATGTGTGTTAGTGAGTGAATGCCTGCCTCACTAGTATCTTTATGAGAAACTACATATGTTTTAATCAAGTATATGTGAGTATTGATGTATATAAGTGAGTATATGTGAGAGTGACAGATTGAAAGAGTTCCTGTTTAAATAAGTATGTGTTTCTATAAGTGATTGTTTAAGAGAGTAAGTATGTGTAAGTTTCCTTAAAAGTAATGTGCTAGTGTGTGTATAGCTATATATGCAAATTAATGGATGTTCAATACTTTATTTGCATGTGTGAGTATGTGTGTGAGTAACTTTTGGATGACTGTCGGTGTGTAACAGGATGTATATGTGTATCACTACATATGATGAATGAGTATATGTTTGAGTGACTATATAGAACTGTTGCTGAATGAGTGGATGAGTATATAGATGGTGGAATTACTGAATTGGTTGTTGTAACTGGTATGGGTATCTCCATTTTTTTGAAAATGTTAGTTTCTATTTTTGAATATGTGTTTCAAGGGTTACATTACACTGATAGGAGGTCTGTCAGTCTGTCACAAGGATGGTGTCATCAGTGATGTCATGAGTGATGTCACTGACCATGTCATGAGTGATGTAATATGTGACGTCATCAGCAGTGCATTGCAGGCGTGCAAGTTATAGTTAGTCCAACTAATAGATATATATATAGATATATATATATATTCACTGAAAAAACCATAGGTTTCACACCAGTTATAGTTAGGAATTAGCATTTATAAAACCTATTAAATTCACTGAAAAAAACATAGGTTTCACACCAGTTATAGTTAGGAATTAGCATTTAAAAAACCTATCAAATTCACTGAAAAAACCATAGGTTTCACACCAGTTATAGTTACCTGGAAATTTTACTGACATAAAACCATTGAAATTCCCACGTTATAGTTAGTTGGACTCACTATAACTTGCGCGTGTAATGCACTGCTGATGACATCACATATTACATCACTCATGACATGGTCAGTGACATCACTCATTACATCACTGATGACACCATCCTTGTGACAGAGTTACTGACCTCCTTTCACTGTAAAGTAACCCTTGAAACACATATTCAAAAATAGAAACCAACATTTACAAAAAAGTGGAGATACCTATACCAGTTCCAACAACCAATTCAGTAATTCCACCATTTATATACACATCCACTCATTCACCAACAGTTCTATATAGTCATTCATACATATACTCATTCATCATATGTAGTGATACACATATACATCCTGTTACACACCGACAGTCATCCAAAAGTTGAACTATAATAATAAATAAAATTAATCAAAATATATTTTTTAATTATTTTAAATTATTTATTTAAAAACTGAACCCTAAAAATACCCCTGTACCCAAAACCCAAACCCAACCCTGAACCCTAAAAATACCCCTGTACCCCAAAACCCAACCCCAGCCCTAAAACCTAAAAGTACCCCTGTACCCCTAAACCCAAACCCAGCCCTAAAACCTAAAAATACCCCTGTACCCCAAAACCCAAACCCAGCCCTAAAAGCTAAAAATACCCCTGTACCCCAAAACCCAACCCCAACCCTGAACCCTAAAAATACCCCTGTACCCCAAAACCCAAAGCCAACCCTAAAACCTAAAAGTACCCCTGTACCCCTAAACCCAAACCCAGCCCTAAAACCTAAAAATACCCCTGTACCCCAAAACCCAAACCCAGCCCTAAAAGCTAAAAATACCCCTGTACCCCAAAACCCAACCCCAACCCTGAACCCAAAAAATACCCCTGTACCGCTAAACCCAAACCCAGCCCTAAAACCTAAAAATACCCCTGTACCCCAAAACCCAAACCCAGCCCTAAAACCTAAAAATACCCCTGTACCCCAAAACCCAACCCCAGCCCTGAACCCTAAAAATACCCCTGTACCCCAAAGCCCAAACCCAGCCCTAAAACCTAAAAATACCCCTGTACCCCAAAACCCAAACCCAGCGCTAAAACCTAAAAATACCCCTGTACCCCAAAACTGCAACCCAGCCCTAAAACCTAAAAATACCCCTGTACCCCAAAACCCAAACCTAGCCCTAAAACCTAAAAATACCCCTATACCCCAAAACCCAAACCCAGCCCTATAACCTAAAAATACCCCTGTACCCCAAAACCCAAACCCAGCCCTAAACCTTAAAAATACCCCTGTACCCCAAAACCCAAACCCAGCCCTGAACCCTAAAAATACCCCTGTACCCCAAAATCCAAACTATATATATAAAATTACTTTATTTAATTTTTTTATTAATTTTAAATATTTTAATAATTAAAAAAAGGTAAAATAAAATAAATTACTTACCTATATATAGGTTGCAATGGCATGCGTTGTAATAGCATCTGCTATGTAATGTCATGCGTTGTAAAGCCATGCGTTGTAAAGGAACCTGCGTTGTAATGGTATGCATTGTAACGGTGTGCGTTGTAAAAGTTGTATTGTAACGGTGGTTTCCCGTTAACACACCAACAGTCTTCCAAAAGTTGCTCATACACATACACACACATGCAAATAAACTATTGAACATCCATTTTTTTGCATATACAGCTATACAGACACTACCACCTTACTTCTAAGGAAACTTACACATACTTACTCTCTTAAACAATCAGTTAAACAAACACATACTTATTAAAACAAGAACTCTTTCAATCTCTCACTCTCACATATACTCACTTATATACATCAATACTCACATATACTAGATTAAAACATATGTAGTTACTGATAAAGACACTAGTGAGACAGTCATTCACTTACTAACACATGCATATACACACTCATTCACCCATACAGTCCAGCACATATGCTGTCTTCAAAACACATACAAACAGTGAGTCAGTCATTGATGCATCTATGAGCTAAGTAACACCCCCCAAATCAAACAGACAATTATAAAGATACTAAAAAAAATCTAATAACCCATATACGCACACATGTAGCTACTCACCAACCCATGCAGCCACTTATACACAAAGTGAAACACTGATACAAACATTTAAATATTTAAACAATACTCGCTAATATATGTATTCTTTATGATACACTTGGAAAGGGGCGACCATTCGGTCCCCCCGAACGTATGGCAGAGTACCACGATCCCCCCGGGAAGCCATCTTGGGCGGGAGGCGAGTCTCGGCTGGTATGCCCGAAGCGGCGTAGCCGGGGCGCGCCTTTTCCCGCCCTAGAGTGGGTTGGCCTAGACACGGACGCGGCTGGCCACGCCCTTGGGCAGGCAGGGGCGGGTTTACGCCCGCCCTGAAGACGGATAAAAGGAGAAGTAAGACCAGAAGGCATCCTCTTGTTCCTGTGCTCTGAAGCTGCACCTCCTCGCTGCACGTGAGCTCGAGACGGAACGAAGAGCCAATTTTGAGCGTTGTAATCGTTCTTGTTTGTTTTGCAGATATTCTGTCGGAGAATGCCGAAGAAGGCGGGAAAGCGAATGACTACCGACCAGATGCTGCGTGTTCTCATGAAAGAGGTGACCGACCTAAAGAGGCGAATGGATAAAGACGAGGAAGGGGGGCCGAAACGTCCTTTGGCGGGAGCAGCCCCGGGAGGAAAAGGCAAGAGGCCCAGGAGGGGAGCAGCTGGGGGAGACATCCCGGGTCCCAGTACCCCGCTCGAAACACCCACTCCCGTGCCGGAAGAAGGGAACCCGATTCCCGTAGTGGTCACCCCCGTGTCCGGGGAAGATATGCCGCCCGAACTGGCAGCACAATTAGCAGCGTGGTTGGGTAAAGGTAGCGAGGGCGCCACGGCTGTCGACGCGCAGGTCTTGATGAAGCAACTGCGTGAAACTCGGGAAGCAGCGAAGCTATCCACGCCGGCTGCGGCAGTAGGGAAGTCACAGGGGACTGGTTCAGTCGCAGAGACAGCGTCCGGTTCAGGTAAGCGGCCATTGCCGATTGCGAGAGATGAGTCAGCACCCTCTCGAAGGGAAAAGTTGGGGCAGCATGTCCCTGTAGCTATTAAAGAAAAGATATGGGCAGGGGAGTATGTAAACATCTTCTCGTTGCTTACTGATCATTATGAGATGGAGCATGTTAAGGGCCAGAAAGACCTCATGCATCCGAGTGTTTGGCACGCGAAGATGGCCGCCTTTAAGGTAAATGAAAACATTGGCAATTGGGGCAAAGCGTGGGGAATATTTACATCGATCTTGGGGGAACGAAGGCCCGAATTGCTACCCGAATTGCCGATTTATCAGTCACGGATCATGGGGTACTCTGTATCACACGAGGGTAATCATTGGTTCTGCTATGATAATCTGTTCAGAAAGGCAAAAGAACACGATAAGAATTTAACTTGGGATTGTTATGATTCTGTGTCCTGGTCCAAAATGGAGGATACTGGTATGTTGAAATTGCCATTGGTAGGGAGTAGCGTTGGCGAACCCTCCCGCCAATATGCGGGGACGCCCTTTCGATCAGGTACGGGTACCGACAGTCACTCGAGGCCTACCGGCAATACAGGTAAAAGGGGGGTCTGTTGGAACTTTAACAGGGGTAAATGTACTAGGCCCCAGGGGTCGTGCAAATTTAGACACGAATGTAGTGGGTGTGGGCAATCATCCCATCCTGAGTCCACGTGCAGAGCCAAAACGGGTGATAACGGGGGTAGAGGAAGCGCCAAACAGGTCTAACATAGTCCGAGGGGCGCCTTTACCTACCCCGATTGATACCTTGGCAATGATTCCCTGGCTCAGCGAATACCCGGATCGTACTTCCGCTGGGGTGTTACGAAACGGGTTTTCATATGGTTTCCGCATCCCAGTGGGGGACTTTCAAGGAATAGAGAAATGTAAAAATCAGATATCGGTCTTGCAGCATACGACCGTGGTACAGGAAAAGATCCGGAAGGAGGTTACTCGAGGTCGAGTCGCCGGTCCGTTTAGTGTACCCCCGGTGGCTAACTTTGTTTGTTCCCCTTTAGGGGTGGTCCCCAAGAAGGACCCGGGGGAGTTTCGTCTGATACATAATTTATCAGCCCCACGTGGTGCTTCCGTAAACGAAGCGATAGACCCGGAAGTGTGTTCGGTGCGGTACGCATCCTTCGATGAGGCCGTAGCCATTTTGAATCGCCTGGGGCCCGGTGCGCTGATGGCAAAATCTGATATCGAGTCAGCGTTCCGGTTGCTCCCGGTACACCCAGACGATCAGCGTCTCCTAGGTTTCATGTTTCAGGGTCATTATTACATGGATAGGTGTATGCCGATGGGGTGCTCTATATCTTGTGCCTATTTCGAGAAATTCAGTAGTTTCCTACAATGGGTCTTCACAAAGAAGACGGGTTTCCAACATGTGATGCATTATCTCGATGATTTTTTGTTCCTGGGGGCAGCCGGGGATCCGGAATGTGGGCAGGCTTTGGCTGCATTTTGTGTCTTAATGAATCAGTTTGGCGTGCCATTGGCACCAGGTAAGACTGTTGGTCCTTCGACTTGCCTCGAGTTTCTGGGGATCGAGTTGGACTCCGGAGAAGGTTGTTTCCGTTTACCAGGGGACAAAGTGTTAAGGTTCAGGTCATCCCTGCAAATGTGTATAAATGAATCTAAGGTTAAGCTGCATCAATTACAGCAGTTAGTGGGACAGTTGAATTTTGCCCTGAGAGTTATACCAATGGCCCGCCCCTTTTCCCGCTCGATCGCTCAAGCCATGGTCGGCCTGACGGAGGGCCATCATCGCACAAGGCTCTCGGCAGAGGTCCGCCAGGACATGCGCATTTGGTTGGCATTTCTGGCGGATTTCAATGGTCGAGTCGTCTGGAGCAAACCGGCCGTGTCCTCTGAGGAGCTGGGGCTGTGGACAGATTCGGCAGGGAGCATAGGTTTTGGTGCCATTTTTGGCACTCGTTGGTCTGCACAAAAGTGGCCGGCATGGTGGCATGACAATGGACTGACAAGTAACATTGCTTTCCTGGAACTTTTCCCCATTTTGGTGGCCCTGAGAACATGGCCCGAAGGCTTCAGAGATCACTCTGTGGTATTCTGGTCTGACAATATGACCGTGGTTGAGTGTATCAATAGCCAGGCAGCACGATGCAAATGGATTTTGAGGCTGCTCAAGGAAATCGTATTACTGTGTATGCAATTGAATGTGCTATTCAAGGCAAGACATGTCCCTGGAGTAATGAACCAGGCGGCTGATGCCCTTTCTCGTTTTCGTATGCAGGCCTTCTGGGGTTTTCTTCCCACAGCGGACCCGGAGCCGGCACCCTTTCCCGAAGCTCTCTGGTCTCTCGGTGCCCCGAACTTCGTAACCTCGTGGGAGAGAGTTTAGCACCCAGGACAAGGAAGGCATATGAAGGGGCGTTCCGGTCCTATTTTGCCTTCTTGGGGACTGCTACAGAGGAGCTTTGGGGTCATGAGGAATGGGTAGTGAACTTTCTGATGTCTTTACATCTGGCTGGGAAATCGGTGGCCACGGCCCAGAGGCATCGGGCTGCCATTTCCTTTGTTGCTAGGGCTCATGGGATCCAGGACCCGACAGCGTCTTTCGTTGTACAAAAAGCGCTACGTGGGTGGCAACGCCTTGAGGGTCGCAGAGTAGATGAAAGGCGCCCGATAGGTTTGAATAGGTTGGCCCAGTTATTATCCAGACTCCCTGCAACTTGTTCATCTCAGTTTGAGACAGTGTTATTCCGAGCCGCTTTTACGCTGGCATTTCATGGGGCTATGCGGGTAAGCGAATTAGTGGCAAGGAACAAGCAGGATGTGACGGGAGGGCTGTGCGCAGAGCACGTACAGATCAGAGGGGAGACAATGACTGTCTCGTTTGTGAGGTCCAAGACCGATCAGAGTGGGATGGGTGACTGCATATTCATACGCAGGATTCCCGGGTCCTCCATGTGCCCGGTGAAGTGTTTAGAGGATTATTTAACACGAAGGGTGGCATCATGGGGAGGGACCTTGTTGAGACACGCTGACGCCACCCCACTGACAAGGTTTCAGTTTCAGCGGGTGCTTGCGATGTCGATTACAGCTGCGGGCTTGAACCCGGGCGAGTTTGGGACCCATTCCTTTCGGATAGGGGCTGCTACAGAGGCTACAGCCAGGGGTCTCAATGTGGAACAAGTTAAACGGGTGGGGCGTTGGTCCTCCAATTGTTATAAGAGGTATGTGCGTTTGCACATGTTGTGAAGCTGTAATGATGTACTCACGCTTCTTGTTTGTTTGGTTTTCAGTTACGCAAGCCTACGAGGCGGGGCGGACTATGCAGTCGACCCAACACCGGGCCAGCGGTCAGATATCACCGGCTGTGAAAAGGGAGGTGTGGGTCGTGGGCCACTCATACGTGAGGCGTGCCGCGGACGTATTCAAGACAGGTGACATGATTCACGTGGCTGGGGAATACGGGTACAGTGTGTCCTTCTACGGAAGGGGCGGTCTCTGTATTGACCAGTTTCAATCGTTTTTCGAGGGTTTGCTAGGGCGGATGAGGTCACCGCCGTCTGTAGTCATAGTACATCTTGGGGGCAATGATTGGGTCACCACTGGTAGACGACTACTCCTTGAGGCAATGCTTTCCACTGTAAGTTGGTTAGCAAGCAGAGTTCCAGGGTGCACGATTGCGTGGTCCCATATGATCCCACGAAAAGTGTGGCGGGGGGCTTTTTCTGTTTCAGCTTTGAATCATTCTGTAAGAAAAATTAATAACAAAGTGAGTAGGTTGTTCCGTTCCAGTACACTGCATTCTATTTCGCATGGTTGTATTAATGGGGACAGTATGTATTTGAGGGATGGTGTGCATCTGTCTCGGGTGGGGAATGAGTTACTCATAGGAGACTTCATAGCTTGGCTAAAGACGTTAAAACATGACCTTTAGGTAGGAGTGTTGTGGGGGGTCCGGATAGCCGGTCAACTATCCGGTCCTGTGGCGGTAAGGTCATGATCGGTGAGCACTAATTGGAAGATCCCTATGAGTGGGCGTCACCCATTACGGATGGGAGCGCGCGGGGGAGGTGGCCATTGGCCCCTCAACGGGGAGGCGGTCCCTTCTAAGGATGGGTCGCCGAAAGGAAAGGAAAGGCGGTCAAGACCCCTTCCTGGGTAGGAGGGGTTACAGCCCCCTCCTGGGGAATTTCCCGGGGCCAGGACGTCTGCGACGGCAGATGTGGTAAGTTGTGTGGGGTTTGGGGGGGGGTCTACGCTACCTTCTAGATACCTCACACGAGTCCTCGTACGACCTTTAAGTGGCGTCGAGTTATTGGGGCCCCCGTCAAGTCAAGGGAAATTGGTAAGTTGCACTTGAGGTACGCCTCTGTGCCGCCCCTCACAAGTGAGGGGGATATTTCTGGGTTAGGGATCTTGACACCGGTTACGACCTTGCCGTTGGCCCTTAAACGTTAGGATGTACAATTTCAAAATTTCAAGTAAATGTTTTGTAGGATGTTAGTTCGGCTAGGAGGACCTTTGTATTAGAGAATATGTTAAGGTTAGCCAAACATCGCAATGTGGTTATGAAATTGTACATAATATGAAACTGTTAATTTTGTTTTAATTTTGTTTCATATTTTTAATAAATACGGCCGGGAGGGTCACTCCCTCCCGTCTTCCAAAAACTTCAGAATTGTTTCCGGTTTCCCATCCTTGGGGATTTGTGTTGAGAGGGGGTGGCGGGTATCTCAGCCATATGGAAAGGGGCGACCATTCGGTCCCCCCGAACGTATGGCAGAGTACCACGACCCCCCCGGGAAGCAATCTTGGGCGGGAGGCGAGTCTCGGCTGGTATGCCCGAAGCGGCGTAGCCGGGGCGCGCCTTTTCCCGCCCTAGAGTGGGTTGGCCTAGACACGGACGCGGCTGGCCACGCCCTTGGGCAGGCAGGGGCGGGTTTACGCCCGCCCTGAAGACGGATAAAAGGAGAAGTAAGACCAGAAGGCATCCTCTTGTTCCTGTGCTCTGAAGCTGCACCTCCTCGCTGCACGTGAGCTCGAGACGGAACGAAGAGCCAATTTTGACCCACCCACCAGCCCCTGAAGACAGCGATTGGTTTCGAATAAAGTTTGATGTTAATTCGGATTTTTTCGTTTGCAGGTTGTCGTGTTATCGTGATGACTTTGAGTATGCAATAAAGAATGGTCGATTGGTGTTATGTTTCGCAAATAAAGTAATTCTGCTTTAGTGTCCCTGAGTAAGCATGCATTTAATAAAGTTGTTGTTGCTACTGTCTTTTAGAATTAGTCATTTGTAATTTAGTTAGCATTGTCGTATTTATTTTTGGTCGGGCGGTAAGGTCATGATCGGTGAGCACTAATTGGAAGATCCCTATGAGTGGGCGTCACCCATTACGGATGGGAGCGCGCGGGGGAGGTGGCCATTGGCCCCTCAACGGGGAGGCGGTCCCTTCTAAGGATGGGTCGCCGAAAGGAAAGGAAAGGCGGTCAAGACCCCTTCCTGGGTAGGAGGGGTTACAGCCCCCTCCTGGGGAATTTCCCGGGGCCAGGACGTCTGCGACGGCAGATGTGGTAAGTTGTGTGGGGTTTGGGGGGGGGTCTACGCTACCTTCTAGATACCTCACACGAGTCCTCGTACGACCTTTAAGTGGCGTCGAGTTATTGGGGCCCCCGTCAAGTCAAGGGAAATTGGTAAGTTGCACTTGAGGTACGCCTCTGTGCCGCCCCTCACAAGTGAGGGGGATATTTCTGGGTTAGGGATCTTGACACCGGTTACGACCTTGCCGTTGGCCCTTAAACGTTAGGATGTACAATTTCAAAATTTCAAGTAAATGTTTTGTAGGATTTTAGTTCGGCTAGGAGGACCTTTGTATTAGAGAATATGTTAAGGTTAGCCAAACATCGCAATGTGGTTATGAAATTGTACATAATATGAAACTGTTAATTTTGTTTTAATTTTGTTTCATATTTTTAATAAATACGGCCGGGAGGGTCACTCCCTCCCGTCTTCCAAAAACTTCAGAATTGTTTCCGGTTTCCCATCCTTGGGGATTTGTGTTGAGAGGGGGTGGCGGGTATCTCAGCCATATAAGTAAACCAATCAATTTTTTTTTTTTAAAACATCCATAAAGACACTTATTGAAACATGTATTCTTCCATCGACTTTTACATATACATATATAAAAGAGGTTTATTTTTCAGAAAGACACACATTCACTGGATGGTGTCATGAGTGATGTCATGAGTGATGTCACTGACCATGTCATGAGTGATGTAATATGTGATGTCATCAGCAGTGCATTACACGCGCAAGTTATAGTGAGTCCAACTAACTATAACGTGGGAATTTCAATGGTTTTATGTCAGTAAAATTTCCAGGTAACTATAACTGGTGTGAAACCTATGGTTTTTCAGTGAATTTAATAGGTTTTTTAAATTCTAATTCTTAACTATAACTGGTGTGAAACCTATGGTTTTTTCAGTGAATTTAATTGTTTTTCTAAATGCTAATTCCTAACTATAACTGGCGTGAAACCTATGGTTTTTTCAGTGAATTTCCTAGGTTTTTAAAATGCTAATTCCTAACTATATCTGGTGTGAAACCTATGTTTTTTTCTGTGAATTTCATAGGTTTTTTAACTGCTAATTCCTAACTTTTTATAGGGCCTCATACCTATGTGTTTTTTAGTGAATTTCTAAGGTTACTTTTTCGCAAATATCTATAGCTTAGAAAGGTATGTTTTTCTAAAAATGAATCGTATATTGTATATTAATATAATATCTTTTTTTTAAAAAGTATATTCTTTTTTTTAATATATTTCACTCTGGAGCGCTCCCGGTGTGCATACCGGTGAGCGCCCCGGTGAGCGTACCGGGGCACATCCCGTCAGCGCACCAACAAAAAAAAAGAAAAAAAATAATGAAGGAGCATGAGGAATGTGGACAAAGAGAGTGGTATAAAGAGAAAGAGAGCTAGAGGGAGAAACACAGAGGGACTGTGTAATAGATAGTAAAACAGAGAAAAGGTATAAGAGGATGTAACTGAGAAAAGGAAAATGAATAAGGGAGCAAAAGAAGAAAATAAAGAGGAAGAAAACTAAAGCAGTTGTTCTGAGAGAATGTGAATGGGTGATGAGAGTAAAAGGAAGGAGAGTAAAGGATGAGGAATGAAAGGTAGTGACGGAACCAGAGAAAAGGAACAGTGGTGACGGAGGGAAAAGTAATAGCAGTGATTGTAAGTAAAGAGGAGTGAAAGAGGGTGGATAAAAGTGAATAAGGACAAGACATGAGGAGTGACAGAAAGAAAGAACAGAGAGAGTAAAGGAAGGAGTGTCAGAGAGATACTAAGTGAAGCAGAAAAAAAGGAAAGAGAGGGAGTGTGGTTGAGCAGGGGCACTGAAAGAAGTTGAATGTGGTAGGAAAGTAAGGAAAAGAGAAGTAAATATGGAGGATAAGAATAAGTGACGGAAGCAGAGTAAGAAAACAGGGGTGAGGTAGGGTGAGAGAAAAGTAATGAGGTTAAAGCTAAGGGTGATGACAAACTACATTTTGTAGTCACACTTACCATATAATTAATGAAAACTTACTTGCATCTTTAAACTACACTTTGTATCTGTGAAAGACAAAAGAAAAAACAAGTTATAATTAGTAAAATATATATTTTTAAATAGAAGAAACAGGTCAAGAGGTAAAAAATCAAAAAAGTGTACTAAGAAATAAAGCAATAGGGAAGGATACAAAAACCGAAATAAAGTAATGTAGAAAGACAAAAAAGAGGGAAAAAGAAATAGAAAGAGAACAAATTAATGAAGATAAGTAAGATACTAAAAGAATATGAGATACCAAAACGAAATCAGGAAAGAGAAGAAAGTAAAAGGAAAATGAGTGAAAAGGAGAGGAGCCTAAATGAGGAACTATTAATAAAAAAGAGGAATGGAAGATGGCTGAGAGTGAGTGAAGGGGAGTCACAGAGTGAAGGGATGAAAGGAATGAGGTTAATATAGAACGATAGAGGAAAAAGGAGTGAGAGAGTAAGTACACAGAAAGACAAAGGGAAGGACTGAGTGAACTGCAGAACAATGAGTGAGAAAGGAAAAAGAGTAAAGGAACAAAAGAAGAAAAGAGAGGGGAAGAGAACTAAAACAGTGGTACTGAGAGAATGTGAGAAAGATGAAAAGTGGTGGAAGGGAGAGAGGAAATGCAGACAGTTGAAATTGGATTGAGGAGTTGTGAATGAAGTGGAGTAAAGGAACAGCGATGAAACAAAGTGAAAAAAGGCAGTGTAAGTGAGTAAAGAGAGCTAAATAAGGGTGGAAAAAGGAAAATGAGTGTGAGACAATGTGAATACAATATAAATTACACAATGCAAACTATAAAATGACTTATATAATATGTTACATTTTTTTTTTTTTTGCTGTTCTCAGAATATATTGAATTTCACCTAAATTAGTGAGTTCAAACTCTTCATCATATAACAGCGGGAAAAAAAACACAATCTAAAAGACTGTGTTTAAAAAAAAACATAAAAACTTACAAATCATATATGTACACTAATCTTTGATTCACTTACTTTTCCTTGAGGCCAAATAGAAGATAGTGAAGGTCCTTTTGGTGGAAAAAAAGTCTGCTGTTCTCTATAACTTCCATTTCATCAACTCCCTATGAAAAAAGATCTAAGAACATCATACCTTACACTTTCCTTACGGCCAAATCGTGTCAGATATATGAGTATTTTTTACTATAAGATCCACTTTCAGTACCTATATGAGATAAATAATTTTAAACATTAGACTAACTAACTAACTAACTTTTATTAACTACTCCTGTCTTCAAAGGCCAATTATATTTACTAAAACTTTGGTTTTATAAACACTAGGTAAGAATTTTTTAAGTCATAAGGCAAACGTTGTTTATAAGTCAAATGAGAATCATTGCAGTAACTCCAACCTTTTTGACATTTTAAGTAGCCATGATAAATAATAGCTACAGTTGTAAAGGTTCTTCCTGAAATTGATAACTGAGAAGCCACAACATTTTTGATGGAAGTTGTCAATTTAGTTCCATCAGGTCTACATCGTTAGAAGACTAAAATGATATACTGACCATAACTTTGTATAAATAATGTGGATAGCATTAGACACTTACATTGGGTACACACCATATTATGATCTGCTGCTTTAATTAGATTTTTAAATGACACTGATTTACAGTCTGGTAAAGTCAAATATATAAATCTTTCAGTGTCTATTCTAGTAGTACTTGATGAACTACAGTTGTAGCAGTCATGCTGCCATTGATAAGAAAGGCTAAAAAGATTATCTACATCTACACCTTCATCTTCCAAAACACCAAACATATACATTAAAAATTCCTGACAATCCTGCTGAATGTTCTGTGAAAATTTATCTTGACCAGAACACATATCTAAAATATTTCGTATTTCTGTTACACTTTCTATTTTTGCTCTATCACTGCTACATTTCTCAAACACAGAATTCAATAAACCGCACAATCTTTGATCCCGATTTTCAACAATCTGTTCTTGTAAAGTTTGAAGAAAAATAACAACATTAACCACTACATTAGCATAGCAGTTGACACCAGAACTGTTTTCAAACTGAAATCCAACAACATTTTCAGCAGAATCCTTTTTCTTTCTGCTTACAATTACAGTTTCATCTACTTTTTGTCTTTTTGCTACTACCTCACTGCAATTATTCTCATTTCTTCTTTTTCGGCCTACCACACGTTTTTCAAACAGAGGATATTGAGGCAAATATGGAGCATACTCTCTTCTTAACCTATTGTATTCTTTAACACAATCTAGATCTGCACAAATCTTTGTCTCATCACACTCAATCAAGTAGAATCCTGATAAACTTCTGACTCGTGATAATGCCACATATGCCATACCCTCTTTAAACACAGATCTTCCAATGTTCACCAAAGCACTATCTACACTTAAACCTTGAGATTTATGAATTGTCACCGCATATGCCAAACAAACAGGAAACAGTTTTCGGCGAACATATAAGTCTTTTACAAGCGCAAATCTAGCAGAACAACGACTGATTTGTTGTACTTGCTCAATACCATCAAATTTTATTTTAAAAAATTCAATTCCATCTCTATTTCTATATTTCACAAAATCAACAACATAACCCATTGCTCCATTTACCAGACCTCTTTCAACATTTAAATTCCTTCTCAAAATGATACGACAATTTAAACACACATTCAGAGTCTTTTCAAAACCAGCTGTTTTAGAAATACTTTTCTCTAATGAATCCAATTTTGTTTTCAAATTTTCTGACAAAACAATTGTTGCACCCATATGCTCTATTTTATCTATTGCTTCCAGTTTCACAATCTCTTCATTTTCTAACTTTAACATTTTGTTGTTGAAGATGGAACATTCTTGCAGAGTTGGCATCAAACATATCCCAGATTTCTTCCCAGTCATTTTTTTAAAAATATTCTCTGGAAGAATGTTTTCATTTGGATACAAATTTGAAATTAATCGAGCATGTAAAGCTTCTTTCCCAAGCTCACTTACTTTTCCGATTCTTACATCTTGTAGAATATTTTTATTATCTTCATCCTTTGCCTGTCGCATATTTTGAAGCAGTTCAGCATATTTAAAATGTAACCATATATTAACGTTTCCAATGCTTCCAAGGGACTTCCTGGTATCTTCATGCGTAAGCATTTTAAAAACTGGTTGTCCTTTTACTGGAGTCAACTGCAGTAGATCTCCAAAAACAATAATGTGTTTTCCTCCAAA
Organism: Lissotriton vulgaris; assembly: GCF_964263255.1. NCBI lineage: Eukaryota > Metazoa > Chordata > Amphibia > Caudata > Salamandridae > Lissotriton > Lissotriton vulgaris. The sequence goes on from NC_141685.1 coordinate 1,578,008,004, forward strand.
TAACACATCATACTCTGTTCTAAGAATTTCTTGCATTCTCAAATGCACAAAAGCAAGCATTAGATTTGAGATCATGCTTACTTCATCAATGATAAGAAGTTTCATTTTCTTCAAGACTCTGGAAACTTCAGAACACGCATCTCCAGATAGCTTGTTGTAATGCAATTTATTATCATGCTCAACTGGCAGCATCAGCATGTAGAGTAATCCCTTTAATGTTATGTGCTGCCAGTCCAGGTAGAGCAGTTACAACACAAGACAGCGGTGATTCAGTCCTTTTCTGCAAACAAGTTGCAATGGCTTTAATCTGAAAACTTTTTCCTGTTTCCGCTTCTCCACTTACGTACAGTCGAACAGGCTTAAATGATGTACATGAGCACACTTTTTTCTCATGTCTGAATCCATGTTCAATCTGTTCTGTAACTTCGTCATATATCTTTTTCTGCTCAACGTTTAGTTGCTTTACCAAATCTTCTAAGTTAACTCCATCCTCTTGAGCTTGTTCCATAGCTCTTTCCACCTCATCCATGGCAGTTGCAGCTTCATTTTGGATAATTGGTCCTCCTAGTAGATCCTGACTCAATGAAGTAGAACTCTGACTGTCTTGAGAACTGTCTCTAGCAATCTCTTCAGCAATTGTGGTTTCTTGCTCTATTTCGTCGTTCAACATTTGCAGATAATTTTGAAAAACAGGACATTCTATGGTATCCTTAGTTGCATTAAAAGAGTCTTCATAACAGAGAAAATCTCCAAGTAGTTCCTCTTCTGTACGCCATGGCTTAAAGAGTTACAAAAGAGCTTAATAGTAAAATTCTCTTTTTTCTGGAGTTTCGCAACTCAATTTTCGATGATTAATCAAATGGCCTTTTCTCTGCTTCACTAGACATCCTTCATACCCAATGACAGCATATTTTCCATTATTGATATCTTCTGTGATGGTCCTCTTAATAACTGTAGTTTTGCAGAACGTCATACAAACAAGTGTTCTCAAGGTGAATACTTCTATTTGAATAGTATGTATCCAACATATTTGTCTTCAAAATATCTGTACTGTTTGCAAAGGATGAACAGTATAATGTTCATATATTTCTTCACTTCTAGACACATCAACTTTTTCAATTTGGCCAACTGAACAATCACTGTCTTCGTCTGTAGCTGTTTCCTCTGCTCCAACACTTACATGTTTATAGTACTCATTGTTTTTGACCAAATACAACGTTGCCTTTTTGACTTTCCTAACATCCACTAAATCTTGCCAGATTTTCTTACTCTTTGTCGGAACCCCATTAAATAGAATAACCAGAGGATCCTCTTCTACTCTTTCTACACCAATTGTATCAATATTTTTCTTGACATCTAGAGGCAAATAAACAACTCTCTTTAATCCTCTTTGTAAATTTGTAGGAGGTAATTTCCCTATCTTAGGCTCCATGCGAACAATAGCTTGAACATTGAATCAAAATTGATTCATAAGTATTTAAATCCATCAATTCAGAAAGAAAATCTATCAACTGAAGATTATTATGAGCAGCCCTAGCAGGCATTCTATTTTCATTTAATTTTTTCAAACAATAATTACAAATACGCCGATCAAAACTCAAATCAAAAGAATTCTCCACCAACAAATAACTTACAAAATCCTTCCATTCACTATTATTTTCCAATTCACATTTTGCATATAAATCAACTAACCTAGTCTGAATCTTATAATGAGTCCGTCGACAACACATTCAAGTTAAATTAGGCCTTTCACTTGATTTCACCTTAAACTTGGTAATTTCCTCGTCAAATTTTTCTGTACTTGAAATCTGTACATTGTCTTCCACATTACCATCCATTACTATATCCATTTCTACACTGTCCTCTTTGTTCCCAAAATAACAAAACTCAATCTCTTCACAAATAGTCTTCACATCTACTTCAGATCCATGCAAAAGAGCACTGTATAACTGTTTAAGCTTAAGTGCTGGACTTTTTGCATAATACAACCTTCTCACTAATTTCCTCACCTTATTGTGATGCACTGCTAACATCCTAAAATGATGAAAAACACTCTGACATACTTTTCTAGAAAGACAAGCCAGTGAATGCCCATGCAAACCTGTGTTTTCTCTCACTCTCCAAGGATCTAACTCTTGCAAGATCTTCATTTTTTGTTTTTAGACTTTTCTTACTATATGTACGTAAGAAATTTTGAAGCAAATCGATTGAATCCTGTCGCACACTACAAATACTACTGCACTTCCATGTGTACACTGGACCCTTAGTACGTCTCCCTAAAACTTCATCACCTAACACCTCTTCTGCATCTCTAGACATAAGTTTCTCTTTTTCCATCACACAACCATCTTTCACCTCATATGCACCAAATCATTTTCCTGAAAGTAACTCTCCTCATTAAAAAATGGCTCAGAACTTGAACTATGCATCCATTCTCCAGAAAATACTTCACAAAAATTAGTCCCATTAATATTTCTTTTCCATCTACTGTTCGATTTGAAAACATCAATTGCCTTATTAAGTATCCTAATTCTATTGATTACTAAAATAAATAATTTTTTCTTAACTTCAAAAGCCTGATCAACAATCTTCTCTACACTTTTCTTTTTCTTGTAAAAAGAAGCTCTCTGTTTACCTTTCTTTTCATTTTTTAGCAAATTTAAAACTACCCTATTGCGAAACATTCATCTACGAATGTCCCTAAATTGATTTAACCTTCTATTGCTATCCATACTCTTCTCTCCTGCTCCAATAGAGACATTTTTTGAAGGCCTCGCCTTCCTTTTTAGATTTGCTCTCTGCTTCTGGATCTTCACATTACCGTTAACATTTCTTTTTAATAAACATAAGCTGCGAAGAAAAGACTTAATTGTCTTACCAGGAGCTTTTCTGGTGTTTTTTGAAGTACTTGTTGTAGAGGATTCCTTTAATTCATTTGATGATTTTGTTCTTTTACGTATGGTATTTTTTCTACTCCTTTGCCTTGATGGCATTTTTGCTTGCTTTCAAAATGTTGATTTCAATCTGTGGTTCTGAAAAAAAATAACACATTAAAGACCACTATTAGCAAACATCAAAGTAATGACGAAAAGCAAACGATATAAACACTAATTTGCAACATATTAACGTTTATACCACAGAAACTCAGGGCCTTATTTATGAAGGCCTTGCGCCACCAGTGCGTCCTATGTTAAAAGAGACGCACCAGTGCCACAAGGTAATCATAAATAAGGGCCAAATGTAAATACTATTGATTTACCCCCAAAATCGTTTTTTGAATAACATTTAAGAAACACTGCGCAGAACCTATGTACAACCACTCAATATCACTTTTGAAACCTCACTGTTTCCCAAAATACAAATCCTCTATCTTGCAAATGTTCATAGCAAGCATTATCAAAAAGCAAAAAACAAACCAACAGCAAACAAACTCAGGGCCTTATTTATGAAGGTCTTGCGCCACCAGAGCGTCACTTATTTCCCATGTTCAAAGTGATGCCCCGTCAGCACAAGGCAATCATAAATAAGGGCCAAATGAAAATACCATTGATTTGCCCCCAAAATCGTTTTTTGAATAACACTTTAGAAACACAGCGAAGATCCTATGTACAAGCACTCAATTTCACTACTGAACCCTCACTATTTCACAAAATACAAATCCTCTATCTTGCAAATGTTGATATCAAGCATTATCAAAAAGCAAGACACCAACCAACAACAAAAAAACTCAGGGCCTTATTTATGAAGGCCTTGCACCACCAGTGCATCACTTTCTTCCCATGTTAAAAGTGACGTACCGGCACCACAAGGCAATCATAAATAATGGAAAGGGGCGACCACTCGGTCCCCCCGAACATATGGTCGGGGGCCCGGATCCTCCCGGGAAACCATTTTGGGCGGGGGGGCGTGTCACGGCTGGTATGCCCGAAACGGCGTAGCCGGGGCGCGCCTTTTTCCCGCCCAAGAGAGGTTGTCCTAGACACCTACACCGATGGCCACGCCCAGTAGGTGTACCAGCGGAGGGTCCACGCCCTCCCGAAGAGGAATAAAGAGAGCGGGAACCCGAAGAAGCATCCTCTTGTTCCTGTGCTTGGAAGCTGCACCCACTCTTTGCACGTGAGCCCTCGACGGAACAAGGAGCATTTTTGAGAACTTGTAATTCTTGTGTTTCTCTTTCAGTCGACTTCGAGGCTAAGGATCCAGGACCGTGTTGATCAACTTGGACCGAATATTCGATAACAATGCCCGGTAAGAAGGCAGGAAAGATGTCCGGGACTGACCAGATGCTTCGCATGCTGGTGAGAGATATGGCGAACATGAAGAAGCAGATGGCTGCGATGAACAATCCGGGTAAACCAAAGAAGGTAATATGCCCGGCATTGCCGGGAGTTGCCCCCGAGGGTTGGGGGAGACGGGCCAGGAATAGGGCGGCAGGGGGGGTGGTTCCGATCCCCGAGGTACCCCCGGCAAACCGTGCCACTCTGGTCGAGGCCCCGGTACCAATCCCGGACGTGGGTCAGCCGATTCCGGTTGTGATTACGCCCGCCGACGAGGAGGACATGCCTCCTGAATTGGCCGCCCAGTTGGCCGCATGGCTTGGTAGAAAGACAGGGGGTGCTACGGCACCTGGAGACACGGCCGAAGAGGCCAGGTTACTAATGCAGCAGTTGCGGCAGTCGCGAGATACCGCAAAGGCGAATCTCCCTCTTGTCCCCCCACAGGTCACCCCGGAAGGATCGGCAGCTGGTGTCGGAAAAACAGCGGGAACGTCAACTGAGCCGGGTAAGCAGGCATTGCCAATTGCGGGGGAGGGCTCTTTGCCCTCAAGACGGGAGTGAGTGGTTCAACATATCCCGTTGGCCACGAAAGAATTGATATGGGCTGACAAGTATGTAAATATGTTTTCTCTGCTGACTGACCACCGCGAGATGGAATATGCTAAGACGCAAAAAGATTTGTGGCACCCGAGTGTCTGGCGAGCCAAGATGGCGGGATTCAGGGTGGAGGAGACAATCACGAATTGGGCCAAGGCCTTTGCGATGTTTACTGCAATTATTGGGGAACGTAAACCCGAGGTTTTGCCTGAATTGTCTTGCTATCAGGCACGAATAATGGATTTCTATGAAACGTATGAGGGGAATGCATGGATGGGTCACAATATGAAGTTCCGTAAGGCCAAGGAGTACGATTCATCTCTGACGTGGGATTGTCTCGACTCGATTTCTTGGCAGAAGCAGCTCCTGCCGGGCGCGACGAAGACGTCCTCGCCAGGCGGGGATTGGTCAGGGTTTTCCCGCCAACAGCCCGCAGTGCCCTTTCGAGCGGGCGCCGGGGGCGATCACCAAGCAAAGACTGGTGGGAATGGGGGGAAGAAAGGGGTCTGTTGGAGCTTTAACAGGGGCAATTGCAGCAGGCCACAAGGGACATGTAAGTTCAGACATGTGTGTGCAGGTTGCGGGAATTCCTCGCACCCCAAGAGTTCATGCAGATCCAAGAATAGTGGGTCGGGTAGAGGAGGGTCCAAACAAGACTGAGGTGGACCACTGTGTACCGTTGCCTACCCCCGTTGATATCATGGCAATGATCCCCTGGCTAAACAAATACCCTGATCATGTCTCCGCTGGGGTGTTGAGGGATGGATTTGTATATGGTTTCCACATCCCGGCGGGGGATTTTCGTGGGGAACCACTTTGTAGAAACCAACTATCGGCTCAGCATAATTCAGCGGTGGTAGAGAGGAAGATTGCAAAAGAGGTTGCCCTGGGCCGGGTTGCGGGCCCATATCGGCACCCGCCAGTAACAAATTTCATCTGTTCCCCGTTAGGAGTGGTCCCCAAAAAAGACCCGGGGGAATTTAGGCTGATCCACAACCTGTCAGCTCCGAAGGGCCTCTCGGTGAACGATGCAATTGACCCAGGAGTTTGTTCGGTGCGGTACGCATCCTTCGATGATGCCGTCACCATGTTGAATCGCCTGGGGCCCGGAGCGCTGATGGCGAAGTCCGATTTCGAGTCAGCGTTCCGGTTGCTCCCGGTACACCCACGGGATCAGCGTCTGTTAGGCTTTATGTTCCAGGGGCGTTACTACATGGATAGATGTATGCCAATGGGTTGCTCCATCTCTTGTGCTTATTTTGAGAGATTCAGCTGTTTTTTGGAATGGGCATTCACCAAAACCACTGGCCATAGCCATGTTATGCATTACTTGGATGATTTTCTGTTCTTGGGGGCAGCCGGCGACACTAAATGTGCGCAGGCGCTACAGGAATTTTGCACCCTCATGAAGGGATTCGGAGTGCCATTGGCACCAGGTAAGACGGTTGGACCATCTACTTCACTCGAGTTTCTGGGAATTGAGCTCGATTCAGTGGAGGGATGTTTCCATTTGCCACTGGGGAAAGTAGCGAAATTCAGGGCTTCCCTGGAACTGTGCCTTAGCAAGGAGAAAATTACCCTCCATCAGTTACAACAAGCAGTGGGCCAGCTTAACTTTGCCCTGAGAGTGATACCAATGGCCCGCCCCTTTTCCCGCTCTATCGCACAAGCTATGGTTGGTCTCAAGGAAGGACACCACCGCACGAGACTGTCTGCAGAGGTTCGCCAGGACATGCGCATATGGTTGGCATTTCTGGCGGATTTCAACGGTCGAGTGGTGTGGAACAAGCCGCCAGCGTCTTCAGACGAGCTGGGTTTGTGGACCGACTCGGCGGGGAGCGTGGGATTTGGCGCAATCTTTGGTAATCGATGGTCGGCGCAAACATGGCCGACATGGTGGCACACCAGCGGTCTCACCAATAACATTGGGTTCCTCGAGCTATTCCCCATTTTTGTGGCTCTGATGGCATGGCCGGACGAGTTCAGAGATCGCTCTGTGGTATTTTGGTCCGACAATATGACTGTTGTTGAATGTATAAATAATCAGGCAGCATGCTGCAAGTGGATATTGAGATTGTTGAAGGACATTGTACTACTTTGCATGAGACTGAATGTGCAATTTAGGGTGAAACATGTGCTGGGTGTACTGAATCAGGCTGCTGATGCACTCTCTCGTTCACACATGCAGGCTTTCAGGGGTTATCTACCTTCCGCGGACCTAGCGGCGGCACCATTTCCCGAAGCACTCTGGCTACTCAGTGCCCCGGATTACAAGACCTCGTGGCAGCAAGCCTAGCCCCCAGGACGAGGAAGGCATACGAAGGAGCGTTTCGTTCCTATTGTGCATTTTTGGGTCCGGCAGGGGAGGACAAATGGGGTCAGGAGGATTGCTTCCTAATGTTTCTGGTGGCATTACACAGGGAAAGCCGATCAGTAGCAACGGCCAATAGGCACCGGGCCGCCATTTCATTCATGGCGCAGGCACATGGCATCAAGGACCCAACATCGTCCTTTTTAGTAAAGAAAGCTCTTCGTGGCTGGCAACGCCTGGAAGGTCGTACAGTAGACGAGAGGCGCCCGATTGGGTTAGAAAGGTTGTCCCTGCTTATGTCGATACTTCCCACGACATGTTCCTCCCATTTCGAAGCAGTTCTGTTCCGGGCCGCTTTCGCATTAGCGTTCCATGGGGCTATGCGGGTGAGCGAACTGGTCGCAAAGAATAAGAAAGATGTGGAGGGAGGTCTGTGTCGGGATCACATCCTGATTAGGGGTGATTCAATGGTAGTCACAATAGCCAAGTCCAAGACTGACCAGAGAGCTATGGGAGACAGTATTGTTGTCCAGCGCATGCGAGGGTCCCCCATGTGCCCGGTAAAGTGCGTCGAGGAATATTTGGCGCGAAGGGCGGATACATGGGGGGGGAGCCTGCTGAGACACATTAATGCCACCCCACTGACGAGGTTTCAGTTTCAGAGGGTGCTAACAATGGCAATCGCAGCGGCGGGCTTGAACCCGTGCGATTTTGGGACCCACTCCTTTAGGATAGGGGCTGCTACTGAGGCTACAGCCAGGGGTCAGAGTGTTGAAGAGGTGAAACAGTTGGGACGATGGTCCTCAAATTGTTTTAAAAGGTATGTGCGATTGCACATGTTGTGAAGTCAAGTTACATGCACTCACGCTTCTTGTCTTCTGTTTGATTTACAGTTTCGCGAGCATGTTATGCGGGGCGGAATTTGCAGTCGACCCGGCACCAGGGGACCAGCGGTCAGAGATCACCGGCTGAGGAGAGAGTGGTGTGGGTCGTGGGCCACTCATACGTGAGGCGGGCCGGGGACGTATTCAAAGCAGGTGACGTGACTCACGCAGCTGGGGAATACGGGTACAGAGTGACCTTCCACGGAAGGGGCGGGCTCTGTATTGACCAGTTTGAATCTTTTGTCGAGGAACTCTTAGGGCGGCAGAGGTCACCGCCATCTGTGATCATAGTACACCTGGGGGGCAATGACATGGTGACACTCGGTAGGCGAGTACTACTCGAGCGAGTTTTGTCTACCGTTAGCTGGCTGGCGAGAAGGATCCCGGGGTGCACGATAGCATGGTCCCACATGATTCCCAGGAAGGTGTGGCGGGGGGGCCTCTCGGTGTCAGCACTGAACCATTCAGTGAAAAAGGTCAACAACAAAATTGGTAGGTTGTTTCGCTCGGCGCAGTTGCACAGTATTCCGCATGGGTGTATTCGGGGGGATCAAATGTATCTAGATGATGGGGTTCACTTGTCCCGGGAGGGGAATGTCTTACTCATAGGAGACTTCATAGCATGGCTAAGGGGTTTAAGAAAGCATGACCTTTAGGAGGAGTTTGTGGGGGGGGCGGATAGCCGGTCAACTATCCGGCCTGTGGCGGTAAGGTCATGATCGGTGAGCAGTAATTTTAAGGTCCCTAGAGGGGGGCGCCACCCACTATGAATGGGAGCGCCCGGGGGGAGGCGGCCATTGGCCCCTCCCATGGGGAGGCAGCACCCACTAAGTATGGGTCACCTAGGGGAAGACGGCCATAGGCCCCTTCCAGGGGAGGAGGCGGCTACTCCCGCCTTCCAAAAGTTCAGAACTGCGTCCGTCTTCCCATCCTTGGGGATTGTGTTGGGAGGGGGTGACAGGCATCCCGGCCATATGGAAAGGGGCGACCACTCGGTCCCCCCGAACGTATGGTCGGGGGCCCGGATCCTCCCTGGCAACCATTTTGGGCGGGGGCGTGTCACGGCTGGTATGCCCGAAGCGGCGTAGCCAGGGCGCGCCTTTTTCCCGCCCAAGAGAGGTTGTCCTAGACACCTACACCGATGCCCACGCCCAGTAGGTGTACCAGCGGAGGGTCCACGCCCTCCCGAAGAGGAATAAAGAGAGCGGGAACCTGAAGAAGCATCCTCTTGTTCCTGTGCTTGGAAGCTCTACCCACTCGTTGCACGTGAGCCCTCGACGGAACAAGGAGCATTTGTGACCCATCCACCAGCCCCTTATGGCAATGTTAGTACTGCAATAAAGTAATTTTCTTTGATAACATCTCCTTCCCTTTGTTTAAGCGGTATATAAAGGTCTTGTTTAGTGATATGATGAATGTCTGAAGGTACTGTTTTCTGGTAATAGACAAATATTGCAAATAAACAGGATGAATTTTCTCCCTTAGTAGGTAATCAAATGTCGTATTTATTTTTTTTGGTCGGGCGGTAAGGTCATGATCGGTGAGCAGTAATTTCAAGGTCCCTAGAGGGGGGCGCCACCCACTATGGATGGGAGCGCCTGGGGGAGGCGGCCATTGGCCCCTCCCACGGGGAGGCGGCACCCACTAAGTATGGGTCGCCTAGGGGAAGACGGCCATAGGCCCCTTCCAGGGGAGGAGGCGGCTATATGCCCCTCCTACGAATTTCCCGGGGCCCGGATATCCGCGACGGCGGATGTGATAGACAGTGTGGGGTGGGAGGGGGAGTCCACGCTGCCTTCTTACAGACACCTCACACGGGTCCTCGGACGACCTTTAAGATGGCGTCGAGTTAAATGGGGGGCCCCACAAGACAAGGGAAATTGGAGTTGGCACAGAGGGTACAGTCCCCTGCGCGCCCGCCACTCACACCGTGAGGGCGAGAGTTTTGGTAGTAGGGATCTGACACCGGTTGCGACCTTGCCGTTGGCCCATAATGCTAGGATGTACAATTTTAATTTAGAAAGTATGCATTTGCAGGATGTTAGACTCGGCTAGGAAAACCTTTGTACTAGAGATTTGTTAAGGTTAGCCAATGAACATGTCTTCATCGAAATGTAATAAATGAAAATTGTACATTATATGAAACTTTTATTTTAATGTTTTAATTTTGTTTCATATTTTAATAAATACGGCCGGGAGGGTAACTCCCTCCCGCCTTCCAAAAGTTCAGAACTGCGTCCGTCTTCCCATCCTTGGGGATTGTGTTGGGAGGGGGTGACAGGCATCCCGACCATAGGGCCAAATGTAAATACCTTTGATTTGCCCCCAAAATCGTTTTTTGAATAACATTTAAGAAACACTGCGCAGAACATATGTACAACCACTCAATATCACTTTTGAAACCTCACTGTTTCCCAAAATACAAATCCTCTATCTTGCAAATGTTCAAAGCAAGCATTATCAAAAAGCAAAAAACAAACCAACAGCAAACAAACTCAGGTCCTTATTTATGAAGGCCTTGCACCACCTGAGCGTCACTTTTTTCACATGTTTAAAGTGATGCACCGGCAGCACAAGGCAATCATAAATAAGGGCCAAATGAAAATACCATTGATTTCCCCCAAAATCGTTTTTTGAATAACATTTTAGAAACACAGCGAAGATCCTATATACAAGCACTCAATTTCTCTACTGAACCCTCACTATTTCACAAAATACGAATCCTCTATCTTGCAAATGTTCGTAGCAAGCATTATAAAAAAGCAAGACACAAACCAACAGCAAAGAAACTCAAGGCCTTATTTATGAAGGCCTTGCGCCACCAGTGCGTCACTTTCTTCCCATGTTAAAAGTGACATACCGGCGCCAGAAGACAATCATAAATAAGAGCCAAATGTAAATACCATTGATTTGCCACCAAAATCGTTTTTGGAATAACATTTAAGAAACACAGCGCAGGACCTATGTACAAGCATTCAATTTCACTACTGAAACCTCACTGTTTCCCAAAATACAAATCCTCTATCTTGCAAATGTTCATAGCAAGCATTATCAAAAGCAAAAAACAAACCAACAGCACACAAACTCAGGGCCTTATTTATGAAGGTCTTGCGCCACCAGAGCGTCACTTATTTCCCATGTTTAAAGTGATGCATCGTCAGCACAAGGCAATCATAAATAAGGGCCAAATGAAAATACCATTGATTTTCCCCCAAAATCGTTTTTTGAATAACATTTTAGAAACACAGTGAAGATCCTATGTACAAGCACTCAATTTCACTACTGAACCCTCACTATTTCACAAAATACAAATCCTCTATCTTGCAAATGTTGATATCAAGCATTATCAAAAAGCAAGACACAAACCAACAACAAAAAAACTCAGGGCCTTATTTATGAAGGCCTTGCACCACCAGTGCATCACTTTCTTCCCATGTTAAAAGTGACGTACCAGCACCACAAGGCAATCATAAAAAAGGCCAAATGTAAATACCTTTGATTTGCCCCCAAAATCGTTTTTTGAATAACATTTAAGAAACACTGCGCAGAACCTAGGTACAACCACTCAATATCACTTTTGAAACCTCACTGTTTCCCAAAATACAATTCCTCTATCGTGCAAATGTTCATAGCAAGCATTATCAAAAAGCAAAAACAAACAAACAGCAAACAAACTCAGGGCCTTATTTATGAAGAACTTGCACCACCAGAGCGTCACTTTTTTTCCCATGTTTAAAGTGATGCACTGGCAGCACAAGGCAATCATAAATAAGGGCCAAATAAAAATACCATTGATTTGCCCCCAAAATCGTTTTTTGAATAACATTTTAGAAACACAGCGAAGATCCTATATACAAGCACTCAATTTCACTACTGAACCCTCACTATTTCACAAAATACGAATCCTCTATCTTGCAAATGTTCGTAGCAAGCATTATCAAAAAGCAAGACACAAACCAACAGCAAAGAAACTCAAGGCCTTATTTATGAAGGCCTTGCGCCACCAGTGCGTCACTTTCTTCCCATGTTAAAAGTGACATACCGGCGCCACAAGACAATCATAAATAAGAGCCAAATGTAAATACCATTGATTTGCCACAAAAATCGTTTTTGGAATAACATTTAAGAAACACAGCGCAGGACTTATGTACAAGCATTCAATTTCACTACTGAAACCTCACTGTTTCCCAAAATACAAATCCTCTATCTTGCAAATGTTCATAGCAAGCATTATCAAAAGCAAAAAACAAACCAACAGCAAACAAACTCAGGGCCTTATTTATGAAGGTCTTGCGCCACCATAGCGTCACTTATTTCCCATGTTTAAAGTGATGCATCGTCAGCACAAGGCAATCATAAATAAGGGCCAAATGAAAATACCATTGATTTTCCCCCAAAATCGTTTTTTGAATAACATTTTAGAAACACAGCGAAGATCCTATGTACAAGCACTCAATTTCACTACTGAACCCTCACTATTTCACAAAATACAAATCCTCTATCTTGCAAATGTTGATATCAAGCATTATCAAAAAGCAAGACACCAACCAACAACAAAAAAACTCAGGGCCTTATTTATGTAGGCCTTGCACCACCAGTGCATCACTTTCTTCCCATGTTAAAAGTGACGTACCGGCACCACAAGGCAATCATAAATAAGTGCCAAATGTAAATACCTTTGATTTGCCCCCAAAATCGTTTTTTGAATAACATTTAAAAAACACTGCGCAGAACCTATGTACAACCACTCAATATCACTTTTGAAACCTCACTGTTTCCCAAAATACAAATCCTCTATCTTGCAAATGTTCAAAGCAAGCATTATCAAAAAGCAAAAAACAAACCAACAGCAAACAAACTCAGGGCCTTATTTATGAAGGCCTTGCACCACCTGAGCGTCACTTTTTTCACATGTTTAAAGTGATGCACCGGCAGCACAAGGCAATCATAAATAAGGGCCAAATGAAAATACCATTGATTTCCCCCAAAATCGTTTTTTGAATAACATTTTAGAAACACAGCGAAGATCCTATCTACAAGCACTCAATTTCACTACTGAACCCTCACTATTTCACAAAATACGAATCCTCTATTTTGCAAATGTTGATATCAAGCATTATCAAAAAGCAAGACACAAACCAACAACAAAAAAACTCAGGGCCTTATTTATGAAGGCCTTGCGCCACCATTGCGTCCCATGTTAAAAGAGATGTACTGGTGCCACAAGGCAATCATAAATAAGGACAAAATGTAAATACCATTGATTTGCCCCAAAATCGTTTTTTGAATAACATTTAAGAAGCACTGCGCAGAACCTATGTACAACCACTCAATATCACTTTTGAAACCTCACTGTTTCCCAAAATACAAATCCTCTACCTTGCAAATGTTCATAGCAAGCATTATCAAAAACCAAAAAGCAAACCAACAGCAAACAAACTCAGGGCCTTATTTATGAAGGCCTTGCGCCACCAGAGCGTCACTTTTTTCCCATGTTTAAAGTGATGCACAGGCAGCACATGGCAATCAAAAATAAGGGCCAAATGAAAATACCATTGATTTGCCCCCAAAATCATTTTTAGAATAACATTTTAGAAACACAGCGAAGATCCTATATACAAGCACTCAATTTCACTACTGAACCCTCACTATTTCACAAAATACGAATCCTCTATCTTGCAAATGTTCATAGCAAGCATTATCAAAAAGCAAGACACAAACCAACAGCAAAGAAACTCAAGGCCTTATTTATGAAGGCCTTGCGCCACCAGTGCGTCACTTTCTTCCCATGTTAAAAGTGACATAACGGCGCCACAAGACAATCATAAATAAGAGCCAAATGTAAATACTATTGATTTGCCACCAAAATCGTTTTTGGAATAACATTTAAGAAACACAGCGCAGGACCTATGTACTAGCATTCAATTTCACTACTTAAACCTCACTGTTTCCCAAAATACAAATCCTCTATCTTGCAAATGTTCATAGCAAGCATTATCAAAAGCAAAATACAAACCAACAGCAAACAAACTCAGGGCCTTATTTATGAAGGTCTTGCGCCACCAGAGCGTCACTTATTTCCCATGTTTAAAGTGGTGCATCGTCAGCACAAGGCAATCATAAATAAGGGCCAAATGAAAATACCATTGATTTTCCCCCAAAATCGTTTTTCGAATAACATTTTAGAAACACAGCGAAGATCCTATGTACAAGCACTCAATTTCACTACTGAACCCTCACTATTTCACAAAATACAAATCCTCTATCTTGCAAATGTTCATAGCAAGCATTATCAAAAAGCAAGACAAATCCAACAGCAAAGAAACACAAGGCCTTACTATGAAGGCCTTGCGCCACCAGTGCGTCACTTTCTTCCCATGTTAAAAGTGACATACCGGCGCCACAAGACAATCCTAAATAAGAGCCAAATGTAAATACCATTGATTTGCCACCAAAATCGTTTTTGGAATAACATTTAAGAAACACAGCGCAGGACCTATGTACAAGCATTCAATTTCACTACTGAAACCTCACTGTTTCCCAAAATACAAATCCTCTATCTTGCAAATGTTCATAGCAAGCATTATCAAAAGCAAAAAACAACCCAACAGCAAACAAACTCAGGGCCTTATTTATGAAGATCTTGCGCCACCAGAGCGTCACTTTTTTCCCATGTTTAAAGTGATGCACCAGCAGCACAAGGCAATCATAAATAAGGGCCAAATGAAAATACCATTGATTTCCCCCAAAATCGTTTTTTGAATAACATTTTAGAAACACAGCGAAGATCCTATGTACAAGCACTCAATTTCACTACTAAACCCTCACTATTTCACAAAATACAAATCCTCTATCTTGCAAATGTTGATTTCAAGCATTATCAAAAAGCAAGACACAAACCAACAACAAAAATACTCAGGGCCTTATTTATGAAGGTCTTGCGCCACCAGTGCGTCCCATGTTAAAAGAGATGCACCGGTGCCACAAGGCAATCATAAATAAGAGCCAAATGTAAATACCATTGATTTGCCACCAAAATCGTTTTTGGAATAACATTTAAGAAACACAGCGCAGGACCTATGTACAAGCATTCAATTTCACTACTGAAACCTCACTGTTTCACAAAATACAAATCCCCTATCTTGCAAATGTTCATAGCAAGCATTATCCAAACACATGACACAATCTGCTTCCAAATCTGAGGTAATGCAGGTGACATCATTCTAAAAGGTTAAAATATATTTATTTAATGAGGTGAACACTATTAATTACTTCTCAAAAATATAAAAGTCATTCTTTTACCCCAAAATCGTTTTTAAAATAACTTTTTACAAACACAGCACAAGTCCTATGTACAAGCAATCAATTTCACTACTGAAACTTCACTATCTGCTTCCAAATAGTCTCCATAGAGCAAACAAGTCTCTATCTAAATTAAATGAATCATTACTTACCTTTACAGATGCTTTGGGAGATTGAGAGCAGTTTCAGACACACACACCAATTTTTCTTTAGCAGAGCAAAAGGTGTGCACTCAATTTACTGAAACCAATACTGGCATAGAAAATCTCTAATTCTACACACATATGCCTTATTTCTACCAATCAAAAGTCTTCCCTCACTATTATCAAACCAACACCCTTCCCCCTCTCAGACCTTTCTATCTGTTACCATAGCAACTCCCTCCTAACTGAACTCTCAGGTTCCAAAGTTTATTCTACAATGTTGCAAATTAAGTCAGCAAGGATGCTTGACCTCTCAATACACCAGCTTATCCAGGGCATTATTGCTTTTAGTGACTTTTTCTTAACCATTCAAATTGCTTCTTACACACAACACAACCATGCACCCTAACTTTCAGTTTTCAACTATCTGAATCCACCAATCATTGCTTGTGAGACTCCACAATTATTCTTTTGTAAACTCCTACTGTTCCAACTGCCATTTCATTCCCACACTTCATCTGACTGCACCAGAACCTTCTCTCATCATGTATTCTGTATGGATTATTGGACATAGCTACATCCACTGGGCTCAAAGGTATGCAGCAAGCAGAAATTATCACACTCTTGATTTATCAAATGTGGAAATCAAGTGGATTGGCCAGAGAGGATTGAGATGTCACCAATTGATACCATTGGTGAAAACCTTTTTGCATCTGCCAAACCCTGACCTCTTAATAGTGCACTGTGGTGGAAATGATTTGGGCACTATGACTGGGGTTGGTCTGGAAATGCTTTTAAAGGACACCTTTAATCAATTGATGACACTTTTTCCACAAACTGCCTTTGTATATTCCAATATATGCCAAAGACAGAAATGGAACTGGTCCCACCAATTTTGTCCACAATTTGAGAAAGCACAGAAACATGTGAATAAATCTGTTTCTGCTTACATGAGAGACTATGGAATGGGTTCAATATACAACAACAACTTGCGTTACAACATGCAAGACATCTACAGAGGAGATGGTGTGCACTTCTCAGATAAGGGGAATAGAATATTCCTCCTGAATTTAAGACTGTGCATTGGAACCTACTTGTAGGTACTTAAATCAGCCACAGAACCCAAAAGCTCTTTTCAGAGCTACCCTACCTCTGATCACTCATAATGATTTTCTTTTTCAAACTTTTTTCACTATTTTTACCAAAGTACGCTCCCCGGTACGCTCCCCGTTGGCGTACCGGGCGCTCCCCCGCCAAAAATTTAAAAATGTTTTTTTAGGGGGGGACATAAATGGGCCTCCTAAACCCCCCTGAGAAAACCTACAGGGTCAGGAAGTGTCTACCGTGCCCCCTTCTACCCATTCCCAACGTTGTTTGTCCTCCATCTTGTGTCTCAATTCTACCGAAACACAAAATGGAGGACTTCCGTAACGCTGCTGGTGCGCGTACCGGGGCGCGCACCGGTAAGAGCTCCCAAAAAAAGGTGGGAAAGTAATTTACAGAAAAACCACTGCAGACACTTACGCCAAATATACAAGACGCCCTACTACATAGCAGTCCCTACCATTTACCCAAATTTGGTGGTATTCCATTGAGCCATTTGGGCGGTAGCCCTGTCTAAATATCCTGAGGTAAATTACATGACAAAAACACATATGAAGCTGTTTGAATTTTCAACCAATTAAAATGTTACTTACATTTTGTACTTTTATGTGCTGACATTTGATTGGTTAAGCACATGAATATATATGAAAAATGAGAGGGAAACACAGCCATTTTGACTAACACTACCTAAGGTACATTTGAAAAAAATTTTGACAGAAAACTTCAACTAATTTGAAAAAGGTAAGTTGTTATTTTGAAAGGAGAACTATGTTATGCACTTTAAGTTAATTTGGGAAAACGTTTTCAGATAGTTATATACTGCCCATCTGTAAGAGTTAGACATTGAGATAGGCTTGTCTATTATAATTATGGATTGAGTTAGGCTTCTCTGGTATAATTATGAATTTACTTAGGCTTCATCACAGGCACTTTTTAATAGTTCTACTTCCTGCCTGAAACCATACACTGCCCAAAGATAACTTCACTGTTAAAAACTCACAAGTACCTGTCTGAACTTAAACCCAACAGTGCCCTATCTCTACTGATATATTTATTTTTTATACAATTTACAGCAAGAAAATGGAAGGACAACAAAATGAAATTAATATTTCATTTGAAATTCATATGGAAAACAATCCTAAAGAAGACATTAATGAATTAGACTTTTTGGATCACTCTCTGGACCAAGACTTAGTTAATTGTGTAGAAGAAATTGAATCATGGAATCCAAATGAAGACATACCAGATGAATTAATGTTGGAAATTCTTTTAGATTTTGAAAAAACACAGCAATACATTTTTATTTCAAAAGTAAAAATAGTTTGAGACATTATTCTTTTTGTATGTAAATTATGAAATAGTACCAAAATAGATATAATATAAAGTGAGACTTAAAATATACTGTGCAACTTTTTTGTGTTACATAGTAAGTTTGCTCATAGTTACTTCCTTTCTCCTACTATATTATCTCCAATGTGTATTTAACATCTCTTTATCATCTCCTGCCTCCATATTGTTCTGCTTTCCTGACAGACTATGGTATGAATTCCATATACCACAATAACTTCTGTAACAACATGCAAGATATCTACAAAGGAGACGGTGTATATTAAATTTTAGACTCTGCATTGGTACTTACATGTTTTTACTTAAATAAAAAAAAAAAGAACAATTAATAAACATACAATTTTTGAAACGTCTGTCATTCTTTTTTCCCCATAGTACGCTTCCCGGTCTGCTCCCCGGTGCACGTACCGGGCGCTCCCCCCGCAAAAATCGAAAAAAATAATACGTTTTTTTTTTGCTCAGCGGGGCCCTTTTAAAGCCCCCACATCAAACCTAGGGGGTCAGGGAGGGTCTACTCTGCCCTCTTATGGTTAATTCCCCCTTTGTTTTGGCCACCTCTTGTGTCTCGATCCTACCGAGACACAATATGGCGGCCGCTCCAGACTGTTTAGAATGTTTACAGACACCCGACAGCCAATCAGCTTTCCGTGCGCAAGTCGCGTGGCGCGCCCGGTACGCGCCCCGGTGCGCGTACCGGGGTGCTGTCACAGATATATATATTTTTTTGAACCTAAATTACTCAAAATCCACTGGAGCACATATCTTGAGACATAGCAAAGGCACATCGGGCTACCAGTCCCTACAATTTTGCCAAGTTTGGTGGAAATCCATTCAGTCATTCGGGCTAAAAGTGAGGTCGACCGCCCTATGGAAATTAACATGGGGAAAACACATTTTGGGACCCCCCTTTTATCCCGGCCCCCGCTTGACAAACCCCCCCCAAACTTTAAGGGAAGAACCGGGGCGCCGCGAGGCCATTTTGAAGAAATTTTCAGGCATATTCGTCAACCGGCGCCAAAGTTATTCCAAATAGAATTTCGAGATTTAACATTGAAAAAAATCCTAACTATAACTACCTACTGGCGACCGCCAGTAGGTAATATATATATATATATATATATATATATATATATATATATATATATATATATATATATATATTATATATATATATATATATATATATATTACCTTCGGGTGGTCGCCATCTGGGGAAGTGAGATTGTAGGAGGAGGAGTTACTCTCCCTCCCTTTGGGAAATCCGGTACATTAACTGTCAGTCGAAAAACAATAAGTACATTTCTCCGACAGCACTTCAATCGTATTACTGTAATGAACACAATGTTTGAACATGCTTTCTTAATATGGTTTCTATGATGTTTTACCATATTACTCTAATCCTGGTTCTGTTCCCGACCGAGATTCTTGAATTTTTGAAAACCTGAAATTTTGAATTCTGATTTCGAATTTCTTTTCAAGTAAAATATCAACTGTGATATTCATCTGCAGATGGTGATAGGTTACCATAGATGTGGAAATATGTAAATATGTAGATATGTAGATAGCAATTCATGCATATATATGGTTAGTAATAGCTAACGCAAATCATGACCTAGTGCGTGAGGTTCACTTTGATTAGTACTACTACCCACTTACATACCCACCGGATGGTGCCTCTTTTTTGCTTTTTTGCTGTTTTGCTTTCTTTGTGTATATATACCTTGTATAGATTTCTCCTTTGCTGACTCACTAACTTGTAAGAGCACCCTTCTGTCTAGCATTCCATGGAACAATAGTTCTCACTGTTCATGCTGAATTCGAATAATGAATTGGGAATGATTTCTACATGAAGGGTAACAACACTCTTTCAACGTGTCTAATGACTTTTGCTGAGATTTGCACTGTTTGTTTGTAAATTTACTTGTAAATATGGCATTGTACATAATACCATAGGACACTAGCCGATCCACGGCTTTATTTTCAAACGTGAGAACGGTCACGTATGTATTAGATAAGTCCCCTACTTGGACAGAACACCCTTCCAATATGGTGCCCACAGCGGCCACAATGGGGTGTAGTCCTATGTTTATGTCAATGTCAGTGCTCAAGACTTTCTTTATTTTAATGGGATGCATGATACTGACTAGTGACACACTGACGAAGGCTTACGCCGAAACGCGTCTGTGCTTACCCGTTCCCCTTGATTAAAGACTTTTGCTTGACTCTTGGACTGCGAGTGCTGCATTCTTCCTGTGTAACTAGAGGAGTTCTGAGCGTCAATATATATATATATATATATATACATATATTACCTACTGGCGGTCGCCATTAGATCCGCAACATTCTATTTGGAATAACTTTGGCGCCGGTGGACGAATCTTTGCGAATCTCTCCAGAAAAATGGCCTGCTCCGCTCCGCTCCTTCCCTGAAAGTTTTGGGGTGATTTGTAAGGCGGGGGCTGAGAAAAAAGGGTGTCCCGAAATGTGTTTTCCCCATGCAATTTTCCATAGGACATTTAGCCAGGGCTACAGCCCGAACGGCTGAATGGAATTACACCAAATTTGGCAAAAAGGTAGAGTTCTGTTCGCAGATCACGCTTTTTGTTAAATGGTGTAAATCCAAATCCAATCAGTAGTTCCTCAGATAATCAAAAGTAAAATCATAGATATATCTATAGGCGCTTACCGTACGTGTACGGTACGCGGACATGTCTGCGTACCGTACGCGTACGTACGCGTGCCTTTCTGAGCACAAGCTGCATGCTGATTGGCTGTCAACTGTCTGTCTACTGTCTGTCAAACCGGGATGTGTTGCCAGCCATCTTGTGCTCGGTAGAGTGAGGCACAAGAAAGCAGAAAAACAAACATATAGAACGCAAAAAAAGGGCAGGGTAGAAACACCCTGACCCACTAGGCCTGCTCAGGGGGTCCCACAAGGACCCCCTAGGCCCCCAAAAATATATATTTTTTTTAATCGCGGTGTACCCCGTGAAAAAAACAGTCTGCTTTTTTCAAATTACCCCCGTGGGGGGACTAAATCCCGGGGGCATAGTGAAAAAGAAGTGTGGGGTGCCCCAATCTCCCCCACACTGTCCCGGGGACCGCCACCCCTGGGCAAAGTAATTATTTTACACCTCTCTGCAACGCAGCACCCTGGCGCATACTGGAGGCTCCTGGTGGGCTAGTTGGCCCCCAGGGATCCCCAGTATGCAAGGGGAATTAGTTCCCCCTCTGAAAAAGCGCCAGCGGGCTGCATTGCAGAGAGGTGTAAAAAGGGGCTTGGCTTCCTTACACCTCTCTGCAATGCAGCTCCCTGGTGCATACTGAAGGATCCAGGTGGGCATGTTGGTCCCCATGGACCCCCAGTATGCAAGGGGAATTAGTTCCCCCTCTGCAAACGCGCCAGAGGGCTGTGTTGCAGAGAGGTGTAAAAAGGGGTGTGGCCTCATTACACCTCTCTGCAATGCAGCCCCCTGGCGCATACTGGAGAATCCTGGTGGGCTAGTTGGCCCCCAGGGACCCCCAGTATTCAAGGAGAATTAGTTTCCCCTCTGTAAACATACCCGGGGGCTGCGATGCAGAGAGGTGTAAAAAGGGGCATGGCCTCATTACATCTCTCTGCAACGCAGCCTCCTGGCGCATACTGGAGGTTCCTGGTGGGCTAGTTGGTTTCCAGGGACCCCCTGTTTCATAGGAGACTTAATCCCCCTACTTAGAACACTCTACAGGGCGCGTTTGCACAGTAGTGAAGGTAGGGGGCGGGGCTTGAAGTGATGTGAGTGCAAACATGCCCTGAGGCGTAATGTAAGTATCTTCTAACCATACTTACAGTAACTTGAATTTCCTTTCATAGGCTAACATTGTCTGGTTTCACTTGGAATTTTTTTTAAGTGTGGAGCAAATATACACTTCATGTATTACAAATATATGAATTAGGATTCTGTTACTTCATGGTTCATTGGAGAAGTGGATTTGGAACAATTTTCAAACGAGTTCATCTGTTCAGTTATCCCAGAGTTGTAGTCCTAATGATAAACAAAAATAAGGAAAAGTGCTCTAACTACAAGTGCAAAAAACAGAAAAAGGACTAAAAAACATATTTTACAATTAAAAACAATTTTAATAATATTTGCAGCAAGTCTTCAATAGGGTCTTCAATCATAGAGTGCAAAATTATTCAAATTTTATTACCTAAACTTCATCTATTTGTTAATCACAACTATACGTGAAATTCAGTAAAGAAACATCTCAACCTAAATGGACTGCCAGTTCCTCACTGGAATTTAAGCCTATAGGAATAAGTGTCTCAAAATATATTATGTATTTAGATTCTAAGACCCTCAGTTGATGTTCCCTGTCACCCCCCCTTTTCTGCGACTTAACTGCATCTAGGATGACAAAGGCTAGCAGTTTATCATTCTGGCCATGAGAGGTTTTGAAATGACGGGCTACTGGATATTGTTCGTTATTATTTCTTATTGCCCTTTTATGTTCCAAAACTCTAATTTTTGCTTGTTTTTTGTGCTCCCGATGTAATACTTTTTACATGGACAGATTAGACAATACACACAAAACTCTGTGTTGCAGTCATAGTTACCCCTAATGTAAAAATCCCTGTCACTGTTGGGTACTTCGATTTTGGAGCAATTTTTGCTGTATGTACACGCTTTACATTTCATACAGCATGTAAAACCTGAATTCAGTGTTGAGTGTTCTTTTGATTTGCACATTATCTGGTTGTGGCTGAATTCATCTTTTAGAGACAGCTCCCGTATAAAGGTTATTTGCGGGGCTTCATGAAGGCATTTATCTAAAAACAGGGGGGCATATTACCAAGCAATAGCGATAATTATCGCTATTGCTTGGTTAGAGACAAAAATTTACCGCTAGGCTGCGGCAATTTTTACCACAAATAAACCTTGGCATTACCAAGGTTTATCGCAAATGCGATAAAAATCGTCTGCAATGCATGAATATCGCTGAAAAGTCCACGATATTCATGCATTACCGAGCTAATGCTCTTAGCCATGTTATCCACCTACCATTGGATAACATGGCTAAGAACTGCTCAGGGCAGGTGTTAGCTTTTGGAGATATTCGCGCTTAGCGCGAATATCTCCAAAAGTTGGTAATAGGAGATAGCAATGTTAGCGTCTGTTTCAAGTCGCTAACATCTTGGCACGCCCATTTTGCATGTCATTAGTGATAAATATCACTGACATGCCAAGTGGGGCCCAAGATGGTCGCTATCTCCTACTAGCTGTCGCTAACTGGTGTTAGCGACAGCTAGGTAATACGGAGATAATTTTATCTCCGCTTTCTTGGCTTTTAAAGCCAAAAAAGCGGAGATAAACCCCCTTGATAATACGACCCAGGGTCCATTTTCAATATGTGCCATACTGATTGAGGATTTTGCGAACCTGGAATGCCTTATTTGGAATATGTCGTTATAAATCTAATCTGGGAGTCTGTCTCATTTGATTTAATTTTGGGATTTAAAAGTGATGTTCTGTCCAATGCATCAACTTTATTTACAGCTCTTTTATTCACCTTTTGTGCATATCCCCTTTCTTTGAATCTATCACACAGTGTGATCTTTTCTTTTTCAAATTCATCCACTGTGCTGCTGTTTCTCTTTGCACAAATGAGTTCCCTATAGGGTATACTCTGGATAAGACTAAAGGGATGTGCACTTGATGCAAAAGGAGACTGTTCCCCGCAGTCTCTTTTCTGTGGAGTTTGGTTACCTAAAAATGGTTATGTGTGAGAGATTTAGAATCAGAGGGTAC
Source organism: Lissotriton vulgaris (assembly GCF_964263255.1). NCBI lineage: Eukaryota > Metazoa > Chordata > Amphibia > Caudata > Salamandridae > Lissotriton > Lissotriton vulgaris. The sequence continues at coordinate 1,578,031,758 of NC_141685.1, forward strand.
AGCAAAAAGTGTATTGCAGCAGCTGTACAAAAAGTTAAGGACAGGGAGCTAACCAAACGATATGTAAGAAAAGATGAGGAGACAGGGAACCTAGAAACTGTTAGGTTAATCACTGATTATAACTTACAATCTAAGGAGGTCAGGGAATGCCTTGAAAACTCACAAAGACATAAAGACAAGCATCCAGGAGTTCCCCCAGATAACGTACAGAAGACCTATGTCATTAAAGGACAGGGTGTGTCAGACACTTGTTGCTAATAAAAAGAGAAACAATCCCATCCAGGGATTCTATGTTTGTGGCCGCTGCAAAGCATGTAAATATAGCCACAATAAAAAAGAGGTCAAGTTGTCTGAATCATGTGACTCTTTTAAAATCTTGAAACATGTCTCCTGTCACACTGAATATGCCGTCTATGCACTAAGGTGCCCCTGCAACAAATTTTATATTGGAAGTACTATTAAACCAGCAAAAGAGAGAGTTCTGCAACAACTGAGGGCGATAAAAAACCTGGACAAACAATATCCAGTAGCCAGGCACTTTGCAATGCACCACCAGAGCAACAATAGTCTTTTATCGTTTGTAGTACTGGATCAGGTTCCAGTAAGGGAGAGAGGTGGTAATAGACTACAAGAACTTAGACGCCTTGAATCAAGGTTCATTATAAAATATCACACCATGCAACCCCAGGGTCACAATTGTGATGAGGCACTCGGGGTACACCTTGGATAAATAAGATTGAAAACACTTGATGCCTGTTTTGATATAGCTGTCTCCGAAACCTTAGGATTTTATCTGTGTGAATGTGCACAAATTACGGTTGAATGTGAGATGAATTCACATTTCTATTTTGTTTTCACTGCAGGTACCGATTTTATTAATTTTGGGAGAATGTGAGACACAGCACGAGAAAGACAGAGAGGCTGGAGCGAGCTTTACTTAAGATCAAGTTAATAACTGGATGGACATAAAAGACCCACAGGGGTTGGATGAGCTGAACGGTGAAAGCACAAGGCACTGCCTGAATGAAGGTAGAAGGACTAGTAAAAGAAATGAGCGGAACGGTGAAAGCGCAAGGCACTGTCTGCCTGAATGAAGGTAGAAGAACTATTTAACACTAGTAAAAGAAGTGTGTCGAATTTTGGAACACAGAGGTTGATTGAACAATAGCCCACTGGGGCGGTAACTGAAATTGTTTTTATAGTTTGTGTGCTTTGTAGTCTGGTAGTTGGATCCAGACTTTAGTGCCTTACAGCCCACTGGGGCTGGGAAACAATCAAATGCTTTGGCGGAGTGCGAAACTAATGAACTAGGTATAAGGATGCCTGCTCTTTTGAGGACGCGAGTTCGAATGCTCAGGGTGTTTTCACTCGTTAATTATTTTGAACCAGTTGTAAATTTATTTTCAAAAAGTCATTGAACAAATGAAATACAATTTGTTTGAAAAATGTATAAACCAATGAGGATGCTTCAAGCTGCACCCATGCTTGCTGATCTAATATTGTGAGTCTGTTCTCGCAGCTCCAGATGAGACGTAGATAATATGGTAGTCTGCTCTTTATGTTAATCAAAATGAAAGTCACATGTTATGCATTTAAGCCGTACAGTAAACAAGCACTATTACTCGTGAACAAGGGAATTCAGTTCCCGAAACGCGTCGAGTGCGTTGTGAATAAACACAAGCTGTTTGAACGTTTGCTGTGAATATATATATATTACCTACTGGCTATCGCCAGTAGGTATATATAGTTAGGATTAATTCCCTATGGCATTTCTGAAAATTCTATGTCTAATAACTTTGGCGTTTGTGGACGGAATCGGCTGAAATTTTCAGGAAAATGGCACATTTTGTTTCTGAGCAGCCCCTGAAAATTTGGGGGGGTTTCGTCAAGGGGGGGGGCGAGAAAAAAGGGGGGTCCCAAAACGCGTTTTTCCCATGTTAATTTCCATAGGGCGGTTGGACTCACTTTTAGCTCGAACGGCTGAATGGATTTGCACGAAACTTGGCAAAATTGTAGGGACTGTTAGCCCGATGTGCCTTTGCTAGGTCTCAATATATGTGCTTCAGTGGATTTTGAGAAATTAACGTTTAAATCAAGATATATATCTGTAACAGCGCTCCGGGCAGCGATCCGGTCCGCTTACTTTTCGCGTTTCGGAACTTTGGGCGCAGAAAGCTGATTGGCTCTCCGGTGTCTGTCAACATTCTAAACAGTCCGGAGCGGCCGCCATCTTGTCTCTCGGTAGGATCGAGAGAGAAGAAGAGGTGAAAAACGAAGGGGGAATTTAATGAAAGGGGGCAAGGTATCCCCCTCTTGACCCCCTAGGAATGTTGTTGGGGTTATTAAAGGGTCCCGTGGGGAAAAGAAAAAAAAAATGATTTTTCACGGTATAAGCGCTTCACGGGCCGCGAACTGGGCCGCAAACTGGTAGCGAAACGGGAATTCGCCATTTTGTGCTTCGTTAATTAAATTACTAGGTATAAGGGGGTGCGGGAGACATATCCTAATCCCCTATGTTTCCTGAGGGTGGCTGAGGAGGCTGATATATGTTGATACATCTCTTCCAGCGGCTGTGCGTGAGCTTTTTTTTTTTTTGCTGCGTGACAGTCCGGAGCGGCCGCCATCTTGTCTCTCGGTAGGATCGAGAGAGAAGAAGAGGTGAAAAACGAAGGGGGAATTTAATGAAAGAGGGCAAGGTATCACCCTCTTGACCCCCTAGGAATGTTGTTGGGGTTATTAAAGGGTCCCGTGGGGAAAATAAAAAAAAAAATGATTTTTCACGGTAGAAGCGCTTCACGGGCCGCGAACTGGGCCGCAAACTGGTAGCGAAACGGGAATTCGCCATTTTGTGCTTCGTTAATTAAATTACTAGGTATAAGGGGGTGCGGGAGACGTATCCTAATCCCCTATGTTTCCTGAGGGTGGCTGAGGAGGCTGATATATGTTGATACATCTCTTCCAGCGGCTGCGCCATCTTGCCTTTTTTCCAATGCCACAATTTTGTCGTGCACGGCAGCCATTTTAGATGCCAGGCTGGTCCCAGGCTATCACCTACCCTTGCGGATGTAGTTTATGGCCCCAGCTGTAGAGAATTCAGACATGCCAACCCTCCCGATTCAGGCGTGTGACTACTGATTTCAGTGCTAGTCTCCCGCCTCCCGATTTCTGCAAGCAAAAACCCGGGGGCATATCACGAACAACTAGCGATAACTTTTGTCTCTAACTTGTTTAGAGACAAAAATTATCGCCGCACATCGGCGATTTTTATCGCAGATAAACCTTGCTATTATCGCAGAAAAGTCAGCGATATTCATGTATTATCGAGCAAATGCTCTTAGCCATGTTATCCACCTCCCATTGGATAACATGGCTAAAAACTGCTCAGAGCAGGTGTTACATTTTGGAGATATTCGCGCTTAGCGCGAATATCTCCAAAAGTTGGTAATAGGAGATAGCGATGTTAGGGACTGTTTCCAGTCGCTAACATCTTGGCACGCCACTTTGCATGTCATTAGTGATAAGTATCACTGACATGCAAAGCGGGGCCCAAGATGGTCCCTATCTCCTTTTAGCTGTCACTAACTGGTGTTAGCGACAGCTTGGTAATAGGGAGATAATTTTATCTCCGCTTTCATGGCTTTTAAAGCCAAAAAAGCGGAGATAAACCCTCTTGATAATATGCCCCACGATTCCTTGGGGGTTTCAGCTGACAGGGCTTGGTATTGTGTTACATGGTAATTTTTCCAGGAAACGTCAGAGGGTCGATGCAGGAGTTCTAGAAGAGGTGATAAACCATTTAAGCCTCATGAACAAGCGCATGGTCTTTTAAAGATTTGTGAAGTACTCGGGGCGGCGGTGTGTGTGTGCCCTCTTTCAGGAGCGGGCGGGGGGGCACTGCCAGCAACTTGCCAGGTCAGGTAGTGTTCAACACGTGCTTCACCCTTTCTCTGCCTGCTATTGCGCTCCATGCTTCGGAAAGGTAAGAAAAAGAACGTGCATTTGAGTTTGAAATGTCCGATCCTGCAGCAGCACACTTCCAAAGCCCACACATGACAATAACCCGATTCAAGGCCCTATTCACCCGTTTTTTAAAAAATAGATAACACTCCAACAAAGTAAGATTATAAAACTTTATTAACTTTTAACTATAATGAACGGAACAAAAACTAAAAACATTTAAACATTTTTCAACTCAAAAAGCAACAATGGTTAGAAGCTGTCTTTTGTGCGAATAGTCCCAAGGCACCACAACGTGCAGAGTTCTGGACGGCACCCAGGTGATGTCGCCTGGGTGCCGCACTGGTTTTGGGATCCTACAATGCAGCACAGAAAAACAGCGTGGGGCGTCCCGGGTGGTGCGGGGGGAGGCCTCGTCAGTAGCGGTCTGTTGTGCGAATAGTCCCAAGGCAGCAGAACGCGTTGAGATGTTGATGGGACTGTGTCCAGTGTCCCATGGCTGACACAACATGTACGACAGGCACCCAGGTGATGTCCAGTAAACTGCCGCACTGGTTTTGGTATCCTACAATGCTGCTCCGAAAAGTGGCGTGCGGCGCCCCGGGGGGGGGGGGGGGGAGGCGGCGTGAACGGGCCTCCCCAGGTGGCGGCCATCTAGCTGAGTTGCGCCCGCTCTTGCGGCTACAGCGTCTCGCTCACCATGTTGTTGAGTTGCTCCCACTCTTGCAGTGCAGCGATAGACGGCTGCCACATGGCTCTTAAAATGGCGGACGGCTCCTCGGTTTTGGGCCTGGTCCACTGAAATGGCCCTGGGACACCTTGGAACTCGGACGCTTGCCTGCTAGGGCTTGGGCTCCATTCTCGAAAAGCGTCCCCTCAGCCGTGAAGATTCTACAAAAGTCTTGGGGGCCCCCGACTCCCGCAGGCTTCCGGTGGGGAGCGGCTGCCATGATTGCTCGCGGAATGACCACGACGGAGCCACGAGATGGTGGTGCTCTCATGCTGACGCCAGCTTCAGTCTGAATGATCCAGAAACAAGGTGGGGCTTTCATTGTTTGGGAAAAAAAAATGTTCTAAACCAATGAAAAGTGTTATTTTTAGGTCATATGACCAAGCCTTCCATCTTTAGGAAACCAAAAGTAAAATGAACCAATGAAAAGTTTTATAAACAAGTCACATGACCTGTTATGCGGCATAGGGCTACAAAAAGCGTAGAAAATCCGTTGGCACGTGAGGCGGCGTCAGTAGTGGACCGATGTGCGAATAGGCCGAAGGCAGCACAACGCGCCGAGATTCGGATGGCACCGAGGTGGTGTCCAGCAAATTGCCGCACTGGTGTGGCCATCCTACAATGCTGCGCCGAAAGACGGCGTGTCCAGCTGAGTTTCTCCCGCTCTTGCGGTACAGTGACTCGAACGCGCCGAGATCCGGATGGCACCGAGGTGGTGTCCAGCAAATTTCCGCACTGGTGTGGCCATCCTACAATGCTGCGCCGAAAGACGGCGTGTCCAGCTGAGTTGCGGTCACTGTTGCGGTACAGTGACTCGAACGCGCCGAGATCCGGATGGCACCGAGGTGGTGTCCAGCAAATTGCCGCACTGGTGTGGCCATCCTACAATGCTGCGCCGAAAGATGGCGTGTCCAGCTGAGTTGCGGTCACTCTTGCGGTACAGTGAGTCGAACGCGCTGAGATCTGGATGGCCCCGATGTTGTGTCCAGCAAGTTGCCGCACTGGTGTGGCCATCCTACAATGCTGCGCCGAAAGTCGGCGTGGGGTGCCCCGTTGGCTTATGAGGTGATGTCAGTAGTGGACCGATGTGTGAATAGGTCGGAACCAGCACAAGGCGCCAAGATCCGAATGGCAAGTCCTGGATGTTGAGTGCCTCAGTTGAGAGTTCTGAGCAGTGCTTGTAAGACTGTCTGAAGCTTATTTGCACCTGCTGCAGCTTCACTATTGCCCTGGTGTGGCCAAAGGTGGCACATGACATAGGCGGCCGGCTCCCGAGGTCCGGCGGAACTTTTTTCCTTTTCCTTTCTGCTTCTTTTCCTACAATCCGTTTCATCTGAAGACACGACCAGGTCCCTGAATGTGTGCAGGGGGACGCTATTGATTGAATGAAAATGGCGGCTTGACACAAAGCTGACTCAAGCGTTACTGTTGATGCTATACAGACAAAAATTGGTTTTCAGTTTGTACATTCTTCAGGTTTTTTTTTTCCATCCAAGTCTGATTGAGAGTTTGTAGAAAAATGGCTTCAGATTTTCCACATACTACTCTTCAACATTCTTCCTAAATGTAACAATGTGAAACTCACTAGGAGAACGGCTGTTTCTGTTTCCTTTCAAAATGCTGCCAACAATATTTTCTGAATGGAAGACACCATCTTGTAGCATAAAGGGCCGAAAGGGGTTCTGGTCTGGCCGATGGTTGGTGGAGACATTTTGACTATATCTTGGACCTGCCCGGCCTCGCCCAAAATGGCGCCGGTATAAATGGGACTCGTAACTCCTTGCCCGCAAATGTATATCTAGAAAATGTTATTGTAAGTGGCCCTGTCGTATTTTAATTACAAAATGTACGTCCACCGATTCCGCAACTGTTAGACACCTTTGTTCTTGCAACCTAATGGCCCGCTCGTTACGTTCTTCTACAGTGTAAATGTCTCCTCTTCATATACGATTTCAGTTTGCTCCGTGGCCGGCCCACGTGGTTATAGGCCCGTATTTGTATACTGACATTTTCACAATAAAGGTTTTTAAAACAAAACACGGTAGTAGTATTTACATTGGTAAAGTTTTTACTTTTAGTCACTGTTTTCGAATCAGTAAAGGCAAGTGAAATAAAGCAGTCCAATTACATGACGGATAAAAGGTATAATATGTAGGAACGCAGTAAAGATAAATGCTTAAGGGCAGTTGTGTTTTTCATGTCTGCAATATAAAGTGATCGATAAGAATCTGATAATCAGGCGTATCGGCGACTAAGACAGCAGGCCGAATCTCTTTTACTCAACGGCTCTGTCATGGAAGGAAGAAACGCCCTTTTTCTCGAAAAAGGAATATATTTTACTTACAAGACAGTTGTAAATTTTCCGGGAAAGTACATTAGCCTGGAATATTATAACATATGTTTGAAAAAAATATATTGTTCGAAAACAATAAAAAACGTAATTTTTAGGTCATATGACCAAGCTTTTCATCATTAAATTAACAAAAGTAAAATGAACCAATGAAAAGTTTTATTAACAAGTCACATGACCTGTTATGCTTACGTTACGCGCTGCGCGCCGCGCCTCGGATCACTTCCGGGTGCGGTAACGCGGCGTGTCATATAACGCATTACGCGATAACGTAGGTCAAGAATATAGTCAAAATGTCTCCACCAACCAGCGTTCGGAACACAACTCCTTTCAGCAGTCCAAAAAGTTCTGTTAAATGACAACAGAGGGGACAGGCAACAAGAACCATCAGTCAAAGAGGGGAGGGCAGGTTCTTCTCTTCCGGGTCATGTTGGGGCGCTACCGGAACTGATCGAATTGGTAGTCTACAGTGTTTCTGGATGTTTCAGACTAAAGCTGGCGTCAGCATGAGACCACTACCATCTCGTAGCTCCGTCGTGGCCATTCCACGAGCAGACATGGCAGCCGCTCCCCACCAGAAACCTGCGGGAGTCGGGGGCCCCCAAGACTTTTGTAGAATCTTCACGGCTGAGGGGACGCTTTTCGAGAATGGGACCCAAGCCCTATCAGGGAAGCGTCCGAGTTCAAAGGTGTCCCAGGGCCATTTTAGTGGACCAGGCCCAAAACCGAAGAGCCGGCCGCCATTTTGAGAGTCCTGTGGCAGCCGCCTATCGCTGCACCGCAAGAGTGGGCGCAATTCAGCTGGATGGTGGGCAAGACGCTGTAGCCGCAAGAGTGGGCGCAACTCAGCTGGATGGGACAAGGTTCAGAATTGAAGAGTCATCAAAAGGCAAAAAGTTCCGCCGGACCCCGGGAGCCGGCCGCCTATGTCGGGGGCGATCTCAGGCTACACCAGTGCTATAAGACTTGGGGAGGGTGTCGGAGCCAAGCGTCTTCTCCGAGTCCATGGCCATCACACCGCCCCTCAGGGGCCTCCGTCAAGCTGTTTAGGAAGGTAACATATCACATTGTTTTCTAATGCAGTCAGGTCCACAAACGACACTCACTTACTTTGAGAATAGTGAAGCTGCAGTAGGTGGAAATAAGCTTCAGACAGTGTTACAAGCGCTGCTCAGAACTCTTAACTATGGCACCCAACATCCAGAACTTATGCCATTTGAGAATGGCAGTGACATCGAAGCAACTCAGGGACCAAAACCATTAACGTACTTTCACGTATGAAAATCTTACTTGGGGAGGGGGCAGGAGCGAAGCGCCCCCTCCCAGTCAGCGCCACCACACCGTATGTTGAAAATTTGAAGCCATCGTTCTACAAAGTCAACCAAACTTGGATTGAAAAATCTAGAAAAATGTACAAACTGAAAACCAGTTTTGGTCTGCATAGCATCAGTAGCAACGCTTGAGTCAGCTTTGTGTCAAGCCGCCATATTGATTCAACAAAGCACAGGCATTGAAAAAGGCTCAAAGTCAGAACTTTGAACTATGGCACCCAACATCCAGGAGCTTGCCATCCGGATCTTGGAGCCTTGTGCTGCTTTCGACCTATTCACACATCGGTCCACTACTGACATCATCTTATAAACCAACGTTATGTAAATAGTTTTTTAATAAAATGTTTTACCCTGTTTCTTTGCTGGTGTGTTGTCTATATTTTTAATATTTGCATAGGGTTTGTCGTTATTTTGGGCGGGATGGGTGACGGAGCCGAGCTGTCTTGCAGCCCTCATGGTGTGGAGCTCAGTTCATCTCACTATTTTCGTATTTCTCATGAAGGGTTGTTCCTAATAGTTCTATTTTAGCGAGGTCAAAAAGAGATCCAATTAGTGGCCTACTGATTTTGCTCGATTACTTTTATTTTTTTACACGATTTTTCACTATCTGCAAAGACTAAACAGAGTATTGCGACTGTGTGCTTGTTTGTAAATAGAGAATGATCCAAAGAGAACCAATTCTAAAACAGTAAATGCTTGGACAACAATCAATCAAATGGAGAGACAAGCAGGCACGACGGATTACAACGGGGGTAAAGGCCTGCGTTAACTACCCTTCAGTATCTGCAAAGAGAGAGTACTACTAAGACAAAAGAGGGGAGGGGGGGGGTGCAGCGTTCAAAGCACATCAGCGTGCATAAATACAAAAATGTTTTTATCTATCACGTACTTGACATTTTAAAGCTTTTCATATTTGCTATTAAAAAACCAATGAAATTCACAGAAAAAACCATAGGTTATAGTGGATATATAGTTAGGAATTTGCATTTACAAAACCTTGAAAATTCTATGAAAAAACCATTGGTTTTAGGCCATATATAGTTAGGGATTTGCATTTACAAAACCTTATTTTACTCGCATAAAACCATTGAAATTCCATATATAGTTATAAGCGCTAACTATATATCGCGCACCCGCAATCCACTGCTGATGATGTCACATATTACATCATTCATGACATGGTTAGTGACATCACTGATGACATCACTGATGACATCTCAAATGACATCACTGATGACATCACTGAAAACATCTCATTTGTCATGACTGATAACATCACTGATGGTATCATTCATGTGATAATACGATGAACCTTTTCAGACTCTAATATAACCTTAGATACAATCAGTGTAAACAGACACTCACAGACTGTCACTCATCCATGGAGTTACTCACACACCTAGTCAGTCATGCAAAGAATCAATCACACCTCCATTTCCTCAAATATACAGTTATACAAACTTTACTTATTCAAACATATACTAACACATATTTACTCTCTTATACAATCCCTGATACAAGTTCACAATGATCCATACAGCCACTCACACATTCACTGGCTCTTATGCACAGTTATTTATATATGTCAACTCTCACATGTACTGTGTTTTACATATGTACTTACTTTGACATGTAGCACTGAGATATCCATTCACTCACCAATACACTCATGCACACAGTCAACCGCCCATACAGCTGTTTCCACATGCACTTTTGAAACCATACATCTAGTGAATCAACTGCTTACAGATCTATGCACAGAGTCACACACCTCCCAGCCACCCACACACACACTCAATATCCCATACAAATACTTGGGCAACCAATCAATAACCCATATAGTTACTCATATAGCTACTTATCAACACATGCAACAGTTTACAGAACAACAGACATAATGATGCACAAATTAAGACAGTTTAGTCACTAACCCATGCACTCAGTGAGACACATTTAATCACTCACTCATACAGTCAGTCATGCACCTACTAAATCCTTCATCCAGACACTTATATATCCACTCATTCTTCAATATGTAAGAGATATTTTAACTTTACAGAAACATACAGTCACTGGATGATGTCATCAGTGATGTAATCAGTGATGTCATTTGAGATGTCATCAGTGATGTCATCAGTGATGTCACTAACCATGTCATGAATGATGTAATATGTGACATCATCAGCAGTGGATTGCGGGTGCGCGATATATAGTTAGCGCTTATAACTATATATGGAATTTCAATGGTTTTATGCGAGTAAAATAAGGTTTTGTAAATGCAAATCCCTAACTATATATGGCCTAAAACCAATGGTTTTTTCATTGAATATATATATATATCTATATATATATATATATATATATATATATATATATATATATATATATATATATATATATGCACCAAAGCCGTCTTAAGTAATACAGAGAGACAGCAATCACGGACGCAGGTTCTGCTGCAGTTAACCTCGGTTTATTTCAAAGGTCAGAATGGCAAAAGTAACACTCAACGCGTTTCAGGAACACTCCCTTGTTCATGAGTGCCTGTTTTCAGGCACTCGTTAGTCTGAAATGTCTTCACGCCGGGCGCAGTTGTTTGCTTGGCACCTCCAGTGTTTGGAATGCACGCCATGCATACGCAGACTTGTTTATGCATGGTGCATATGCATTATATATATATTCAGAGTGTAATATGCCATTTATTACTACCATTGTTGGAAGTGGTAGCTTAATAAATAGGAAATAGCATATTACATTCTAGCCATCTGTACATATTGTTTATGCCGTTGCATCTTTTTAGGATTTTTTCTTTAAAAAACTATTATCCAAACCCAAGTTGCAGGTGATTGCATTTGTAAAGTAAGGTAAAAACTCGAAAAGATGAGTTGTTCCCATGTTCAAAGTATTTGTAATATGCAATCCTCGAGGCAGTAGACACTGATTATCTCTTGTTAAGTTAGTTTTTCATTGTTAATAAATATTATGTTATTTTATATTGTATTATATTATATTATATTATATTATATTATATTATATTATAATATATTATATTATATTATATTATATTGATATGTGAAGTGCATCAGGGTCTCTCTATTTCATTTAGATTTCTACATTTAATGCTCCCTTGCTCGCTGCTGCTCTCACTCCTACTCCTCATTAAAATTAATTGGACAGTTGATCAATGTCACATATTTCTATATCTGGAAAGTGACATTCATGGAGACCTCTGCTTCAAGAACAGACCTGTCAATGGGACAAAGTAAAATAATCTAAAATGTGCAACAGCAAGTGCGGGTGTCACAATTTATAGCACAATCCTGTATGTTTGAATACTTGTTTTTCCTAATCTGTAAACTGATATATATAAAATATATCAATTAAATGAAAATAAATTGCATATCTTCTGCAAACATCCTGTCTAATACCTCAAAATGATTGTCAACCCTACAGGGCCTGAAAAACAGCATAATGTGGATTTCTAACCTGACCAACTAATAATGTTTGATAGCAATGAGTGAATTTATTACATATTAAAGTCCACATCATATGGTAAACTGTCTTCTCTTTCAAACGGGAATGAATGCACTATTTTCCTCAGAAGGAGATACTTTTTAACCACTCTAATACACAAATGATTCTGTAAGACTCTAAAATACCAATTGAGTAAGAAATAAAAAGTTTAACCTGCTATGTACTGCATAATGATGCTGGCCTTTGGCACATGGAATAAGTGAACAGTAAAAGGAATTGATGATAGAACTGTCCTTGTTTTCCTCAGTGGACTGCATCCATTTCCAGCTTGCAATGCCATTCTTAAGAATAAATAAATGTTTGGAAATAGCTGAGAGTAACTCTAACATCAGGATGCACCAACATTGCTCAAGGTTTGTTATCAGTTTTGAAAAATGTATGTGTATGTTTGTGAACACTCAAAACACACAAAAAATAAGCACAAATGTGTCTGGCCCAAACTTCTGAACTTACTTTATAAAAGGAGACTAGCAAGGAATAGCTCCTGCACCCCAAAAACTCTATTATGATGTCATCAGCCATGGTTTGGGCAAAGAAAGTCAAGTGATATAACTCATTGAGATTGCAGGGTGAGAAGACCAATGTAGGGTTTCCCCATCCCTAGGGTGTCCTTAAATTCGCAGTTTGAGTAGTTTTTCACAATCAGGATCTAGCTAAACTGTTTTTAAAAAGCAAGAAGGCAGGGAAAAGTACAGGGGCAAAAATAAATGGTGAGGATGGTACTGGTGGAAGCAGAACCTCGTACTCTAATATTTAGGGCAATCCAAACTTCAGATCAACCTAAATTATACCTCAGACAGTTTTGCTCCAGGTGGATCTTGTGCAAAATGGCACCAGGGCCAGATTGGCTGTAGCGGGCATTGGGCATTTCCCCGGTGAGTCGCCAGGGTGGGTGCCGGTTCTGGGACCCTAGGGGGGCGTTTTTGTTACCTGGGGTCCATAATATAGCCCCCTGCAACAAAAGTGGCCAAACCCGGCCATCACAAACAGCTCAGCTGCAATCCCCCTCCCTCCAGGGGGGACCAGACGAGCAGTTTGCCAGGACAGGTTTCGGTTCCCAGTCGGGTCCTAAATGGCACCCTCCCTAGCATCAATTTAGCAGAGTAGCAAAATAAATCATTGAGACCATTCAATAAATGAGTTCTAGATTAGTGGAAAGTAAAAGGGTTTTATTTAAAAATTCTCATAATCAAGTAGTAACGAAAGAATGCCAAATGCAGAAGTCTAAAAAGTAATCAAAATCACAAATAATTCTAAGCCCTAAATGAGCATCAAAAATGAGAAAAGAAATAGGTAGCATCCCTAATAGAATAAAATAATTTTCAAATCTCTCTGTCAGAATTACAGGGAAATTGGACTGCATTTCTACTAGTAAAGGAAAGTCTTCTTCTCACCTCCAAAATTCAGAAGTTTTTATACTAAATTTGTGCATAGCACATTAGTAAAACAGCAAACTCATTGTGGCATAATTGCAAGTAATAACTCTCTCAGCAATTCAGAATAGTATACATCACTACCAAAGTTCATTTGCACTATCCCACCTTAAAGGGTAAACATCCTTTACCACAAAGTTTTTACCACGCGGTACCTTTACCACGCGGCCGTTACAACGCAAGTCGTTACCACGACTTGCGCTGGAGAGCGCTAAAGGATTAAAAATAGTAAATTTACTATCCCAACACCTTCCCTAGGGTCCACGGGGACTGGTGCTAGAATAGTAAATTATACTATTCGAAATCCACGCCCCCAACGCAAGTCGTGGTAACGACTTGCGTTGTAAGGGATGCGTTGTAAAGGGATGCGTTGTGACGGTATGCGTTGTACCGTCATACATCCACCTTAAAGTAATCATCCAGCATCATCCATGTTATTGCTATTTGTAGATGTTCAAAGTAATATGTTCAGATAATGATAAGATAATTAAGCTTTACACTAATGACTAAGATTATGTGCAGCAAAAGAACTACAGCAGAAGAGCCTTTGAAAGATTTTACAATTTGGAACACTAGAAAGTTAATTCAGATCACAACAGGAAAATTATATCAACTAGTCTTCATTATGGGGGCGCGGAGCTTGCTTGGCTCCAAGATGGCCGCAAGTTAAGGGAGCTCTGCAGTTCGCCACCAAAAATCTGTCAAAATCCAGATGCACTTCATATCATCTACTCCCCCTGAACGAACTATTGCTGTATTAACACTTGAGGAACGCGGGGGATCCAGCAATTCCGGTGTTTCAGCAGACTAGCCGCCTTGATTTTCCCGATCGCTCGCTGCCGCTGCGGTGATGTGTGCATTCCGCAGGGTCCCGGTGCTGGCGGGAAGAGGATGCCCATCATCTACCTGGGTGCCCGTGGAGCCGGAGGTGAGTAGTCTACGACTGCAGAAAGTTGCCTAAGCCTCAGCACCAGAAAAGAGGCTGCACTGCAAGAATAGCAACCCAGTCTACCTCGGAGGCCGGAAGGCTCTGAGGCCGGAAATGTGGAGTACGGCCTACATCGGAGCGAGCCAGAATCCAGTGTGAAGGGAGGAGTGGGGTCCTCCCTTGATACTGGGTGCAGGCACAGTGAGCTATGAACCCCTACAAGGGGCGTGGAACAGTAGGTGTTGACTGTCAGGAAGTGGGGCCACACATGGGTTAATTGAGGCCCGACTAAGCAAGCACACATGTGAGCAAGTGGCCGGGTGGCACTCACTGCAGTGTTGCCCGGATAGGACCATCCCAAGGCGCTGTAGTGGACTAGTGCATATATTGGAACTGCCAGAGACCTGCTGGGGATGAGAGTTTGAAAGGATCTTGCGGTGAGTGCCACGGACGGTCATGCATGATGGCACTCCCGCCGGAAGGGTAAAACAATTGTGATATTCTGTGACACTTTGGGATACGACTGCCTGCAGAGAAAAAATAGCAGGCACGGCACACCTAACATGCTCATTAGTAGATCTGTGGCCCTGAGATGACCCTGAGTACCGTGATGCATTCCTTTGCTGCATATAGGGGCACAGTGGGGTGGAGCGGCGTGATTGTGCCTGTTGTGGTAATCCCTGTGCGGGGGCACAGGCTATTGTGCAGGTCTTTCAGCACGTGGAACCCTTGTTGCACCATGGGCATTGTGTACCTAATCTGATTGCAACTCTGGAAAATAGAATATCTAGTGGATAGGTTTGTACAACGTTGCATGATGGGCAAAACAGATAAAGTCTAGTCAAAGCTGTAGTTCAAACTACCTAAAACTCCCAGATAACGAGAGCACACCATTACTGATCCGGAAGCCATGTCAGATAAACAAGAGGCACCAGCGGATGCGGACCTGAAGCAGATATTATGCACCATGCATGAAAGCCTTTCCAAAATAGACAGCATGATAGATGCTTTGTCATTCCATATGGACAGAATGTTCGAGCTCCTAAACAAGCATGGTGACCGCCTTAATGTGGCGGAACAGAGAATATCACATGTAGAAGATATTGTGAAGGCTGACTTGGAGGTGGACAAATCAAGAGATAACATTTTTTAGGCGCTCCAATCAAAGGCCGAAGATCTTGAAGTGATATAAAGACAGAAAACCATCCGCATTTTAGGGGTGGAGAAGTCCTCAAATATAGGGAACATGGAGCACAATGTGGAGAAAATACTCACCACTCTTCTGGGCAGGTAAACGTTCCCAGATATGTTTGCAGTGGAGGGTGCACATCGCTCCTTGGCGCCTTGGCCGGTCCCAGGCACACCCCCACAGCCCGGTTAGCAATAGTTTTAAATTACAGAGATCGCAATGCCACCCTCAGGAGAGCACAAGAGTTGGGTACACTGCGGAATGAGGGCTCAGACATATCCCTATTTCCAGACTTCACACTGCAAGTTCAAGATGCAATAAGTCTGTTTATCCCTGCTAAAAAGAGTCTCAGAGAACGAACCTAGAATGCAGCATGCAATATCCAGCCAAGCTGAGAGTTGAAGCAGATAGGAAAGTGCATTTCTTTATGGCCCCAATGAAGTTTTATGTTTCCTGAAGGATAAGAAGCAAACTACAAGGAGGCGGGGTCCCCGGAGTTTTCTGGCCCAAACACGGACACTGTCCTGGACTCTGATGAGGGACAAGGGGAGTGAGATCACCATGAAGACAGCCCAGCTGAGGATATGATCAACGCTCCTGGGACGGTGAGTTCTGCAAGGAAGGCAGTTCCTCAATACCACTGGGACTGTTAAACAATGCTGCAACATGGATAAGTAGTAAACTTATTTTATGTCAGCAGCACTGATGATAGAGCAGGGGTTACAGGAGGTCTGCTATGGTGGGATTAGTTACACTAGATACTGGTTTGCTTCACAGGGCCATTAGCCTGCTTGCTGTAGAGATTTAACCAGGAGGGGCAAAGATGTAATTGTTTAGAGTTGAACTTATGCAGGAACATTGGTGCATCACAGTATAAAACATGTGCTGATGGAGTGACATTGAAACTCCGGAGAGATGGCAACATCTGCCCCTAAGTGTATAAAACTGCTCTGTATACTTCGTTTGGGGTTGTTTAGTGAAATGGGTATTAAGGGAGGGGGAAGGGGCTTTCAGTAGCTATGGAAGTTGGGGGATCCAATAGCGTGGGAGGGTGGTGTTCTATTGAATGCACTGTTTGGTTCAAATTTAAGATTTACATACAGCAGCCTTGTACCAGGTTAGTGTCATGTACAGTGATCCATGTTTTAATTCTGATATGCACACCAAATGACACCTGAGGGCAGTGGGACGCAATTCTCGCAGCTTGTGACCTGTTATATCAGGGGAATGAATGACAGTAGAAAAGTTAAGAAAGTAGGAGCACAGTTAAGGAGTCATTCCATTGATGTTGCAATTTTACAGGAGACACATCTGAACTTGGAGCGTAGTGGAGCAGTCTCGGCAGGTGCAGGGACCCACACCACAGCGGTGTTCAGGGAGAAACTAGCTGAATTCCAAGACAGGGCAAATGACAAAATGAAGAACATGGGCAAGTAAGCCACTGCCCACTGTTATGAGGAGCAGGAGAGACCAGGAGCTACACTATCAAGGATCCTAAAACTCTTTTAAACTTTACTACTACTAAATGCCTTTTGTGAATACCGAAAGTCGTAAAGTTAGGATTTTGTCTCAGTTTAGAAATAGTAAAGTTAGGAGTCCTAACTTTACTACTACTTACTGCCTTCTGTGAATACCAAAAGTAGTACGTTTAGGATTTTATCTCAGATTAGTTTTGTGAATCAGCCCCATAGAGCCTATTGCACGCCAGAGAGGCAGTACAAATATGGTCTATCAGATAACTCCAGATGCCATTGTGGGAGGATGAAGCAGGCTTTTGGCATCTGGCTTGGCCATGTCCCAGGAGCTCGGAACCATTATAAGTGCGGACTTGGAACCGGATCTTAAGATGGCACTGTTGGGATGGGACCTAACTGACCTGTCATACCTCACCCGCCATCTTGAGGAGGTAAGGGCTGCGCTCCAGGCAATCCAGCACTCCCGCCTTTCCTGCCCCCTCAGATGCACAAAAAGGAAGGCACATCCCGTACGCGCAGCGGGCGGGCGCAGCGGGCGCGCCGGCGGCGCGCCAGAGGCAAGCCCGTCTGCGCCCGTCCGCGCCGGGACCGGGCCCAGGGCCACAACCCCTGCCCAAAAGCTGTCACGAGCTTATCAAACGTACTCCAGCCAAAACCTACATGCGCTTCGGCCTCACATCATGGCCAATTGCTTAAAATTTAAACCCTCAGAGATCCATAAGGATTCCGCCACCTCCTGCCCTCACTGTAATGACACCATCCCACTAATACTCCCTCACAGTAACAGCACTATAACCAAACACGATGTAGGAGCTGCCACTTCCATAGCCCTTATAAATGCGCGCTCGCTTGGTAAGCATAGGCAGGAAATCTTTGATCTTATAATTGATTTTAATTTAGATATACTGTTCATCACCGAAACTTGGACCAATGACACTTCACAGCCAGACCTAGTCATCGCAGTTCCTGAAGGATTTAAAGCTTACTGTCAGGACAGGCCTAAACAAAGAGGGGGCGGGCTGGCCATAATTGCCAGAGATTCATATCCCGTTAGAACGACCTCCATTCCATCCACTTCCTGTGAGGCCATGCAATTTGCCATCAACGTTTCCCCCTTGTTTAATTTCAAGGGAATACTAATATATCGCCCTCCAGGATCCAAGACGGCCTTCCTATCCAATATTAACACCATGATGGAATCCGTAGCCACGGAAAGTACCTTTACGATTCCAGGTGACCTAAACTTTCACTTAGATCTTGGTCACCTTACAGACTCTGCTGCCCTTATCTCTGACTTAGATACCCTAGGGCTAAAACAACTTGTTACATCCTCCACTCATCAAGCAGGCCACATTCTGGACCCCATCTTTTCTAACTTAGAAGGCCTGCAAATCACCAACATTTTGCCTATGCCTTGGACTGACCTCTTTGCAATTTTTGCAAATATAGCCATTAATAATCATTGCAATACCAATCCTCGACCCATGTCTAAACAATCTTTTAAAGACTGGAAAAACTTAAATCATGACGATCTGAAACTTAAACTGGAACAAACTCGTCCTATGTTCGCTTCAGATCCCAACCTAGGGCTCCAGCAATTCTACAACTGGCTGGGCCAGGCTACAGACCAATCAGCCCCTTCCAAAGAACACTCCAGTAATAGAGCCAAACCTACTGCTCCCTGGTACAATGACAAACTAAGGGCACAAAAACAGACTAATCGTAGTAAGGAAAGAATCTGGAGAAAAGACTATGACACAACTAGTAAAGTAGTCTATAAGGAAGCCTTAGCACTCTACAAAGCCATGATAGCGAAAGCAAAAAAAGAATACTATAGTGATCAAATTGAGAAAGCTAAGAATTCTAGCAAACAACTAATTCAAATCACTAAAGCACTATCAGGTCATTCCCCCGACCTTACCCCCCCTCCATCGCAACTTATGTGTGATTCTCTTGCCTCCTTTTTTTTCACCAAAGTAGACGACATCTACCAGGCTTTCTCTTCTAAATCACCGCTAAGTACAACCTCATCCTCTACCTCTTCTCCAGCCAACACGTTCCTTAGCTTCCAACCGGTCACCCCGGACCAAATAAAAAATACACTATCCACTATCAAATCAGGATCACTTCTGGACCCTTGCCCTCTTTCCGTACTCCGACCGGTAATGGATGCCATCTTACCAGCACTCACGCAGGTCTGCAATTCAATACTCTTGTCAGGCAATTACCCGGATCCCCTAAAGAACACCTTACTAAAACCTTTGTTAAAAAAACCCTCCTTGGACAAAAGTGAGTTAAAAAACTATCGCCCTATTGCTAGCCTCCCCTTCATGGCGAAGGTGATTGAAAAAATCATGAATACCCAGATTTCCGAGTTTATTGAAAAACATCAGCTCCTCGACAACACACAGTTTGGGTTCAGGAAACATCACGGGACTGAGACAGCACTGATCAAAGCCGCCGATGATATCAGGGTAATCAGGGACCAGGGTGGCACTGCCATCCTGGTTCTGTTAGACTTATCGGCGGCCTTCGACACGGTCGACCACAACACCTTGGTCGACCATGTCCAGGGATTTGGCATTTGCCACACTGCCAAAGACCTAATTGCGTCCTTCCTAGCCAAAAGAACGCAGGCTGTCATTCTGGGACCCTTTCAATCAGCCCAACTCTCTGCTCCTTGTGGAGTTCCCCAAGGCTCGTCCCTGAGTCCGACACTTTTTAACATTTATGTGTCAGACCTTGCTAAGACCATCAAAGCACACGGGATGAGCCTAACCTCTAATGCCGACGACACCCAACTAGTGTTGGCAATCAAAGGGGATGGAGAGCAAGTAGCTGAAAAATTTCAGAAAGGGCTCCTAGAAATAGGAGAATGGATGGCCACCAACTGCCTAAAGCTAAATTCGGAAAAAACCGAGGTACTTATCTTTGGACCACTCCTACCAGCCTGGCCTATCAGTTGGTGGCCAGAGACCTTCGGTACTCCTCCCACTCCCACCTCGAAGGTTAGGAACCTCGGAGTCATCTTCGATGATGGTCTAATCTTCATGAACCACGCCAACAAAACAGTATCGACGGCACATCTGAAATTAAAAATGATCCGGAAAATACGCCCTTTTCTCCCTGACTCTGCCATCAAGACACTTGTTTCTGCCCTTGTCCTCTCATCCTTGGACTATTGCAATGGGCTATTCCTTAATGCCCAAACCAGAGTAATTACCAAACTCCAAACTATACAAAATGCGGCAGCTCGTCTGCTTTCTGGCAAAACAAAGTTTGAATCCATCTCCAAAAATATAAAGGATTTTCATTGGCTCACCGTACAAAAAAGAATTCAGTTCAAATCCCTCTGCATTGTGTTTAAAGCAGTTAATAATCAAGGACCACACTTTCTAAAAGATCAACTACAATATTACAAACCCACCAGAGCTCTACGATCAGCTACACTCAGTCAACTTGTCGTCCCACGCACCAAAACAGTCACCTGGGGTGACCGACGCTTTTTGGTGGCGGCCCCCAGACTTTGGAATACCCTGCCTCTTAACATCAGACAAAGTGCCACGCTCCTTCAGTTCCGTAAACTTCTGAAAACTTGGTTGTTCACTCAATAATCATTTCATCCTTCACATCTGTCTCAACTAACTGGTTCACTACCTCACTTTTCTGTACTTAAATAAATGGTTTATTAGCGCCAAGACGCCCATGGGTAAATGCAGCGCTCTATAAATATTAAAAATAAATAAAAATAAATAAATAAATAGACAAAGTGACTCACCCCTTAATAGCCATTGGTATACTATTGGTGTAGCGCCGAGTGGCCATGAAATAAGGTAGGGGCCCACCACCTGCAATAAAAGAATGGCACGCAGACATGCTTTACTGCAACACACAGACAGATTCATCTAATGAATTACTCCCTCCTACCAGTCACCCAAGGAGTTGCTGGGGACCCTATCAAGCATATCTCCTCACGAAGGATGCTGGTGCTGCACCTGAGGGTACTGAGTGTAACAGCACAGATACAGTTAATTGTGGGTAAATAGGCAGCCAAAATGGATGTATTATCATCTGCGCTTCACAATAATGGTGCTAATCTCCACGCATTATAATGGAATTCTGTGGGTCACAGGTGGGTAAAGAAAAAGCTTTTTGTGCTCTCTTATTTTATTTTTCTTGCTGGTTACTCTGCCTTGTAAACAAAAACCTTTGCTCTTATATACTGTCATGACTGGTTACGATGTATTTGTATTGATTTTGATCATTAAATAAAACTTATTAAAAAAAATACAAAAATGACTCCGGATTTCCCGCATCATCGACGCTCTCGAGTGCTCCAACTCAGACTCGATATCGCGCTCACAACGGCACTTCGGGTTGAGCGCCTGTGTAAGCTCTGAGGTCCATGCTGCCCTGGGATGCACTCTACATCCATTTAACTCCTGAGGCTGCTTTAACACGGTATGGACCCGTCCCTCGGGTACCTCATGCTTCTGCCACTGCATCAGCCGATGCTTGAGCTCCCCAATCCTCTTTATTCCTGCTGACTTCACGGAGATCAGATTTGTCCCGGCAGGTCACCCCTCACTCGGCTGTTAATCACCCAGCCCTGCACTGAACTGGAGGTGACTTTTTGCAGCCTGACACGATGGTGATGTGCTATTTTTTTTGGGGCTAATTTTTCTTGGACTTTTTATGTTGCCGCTCTCTGGGATTGTCTTTCTTTCTGTTTGTTTCTCCTAATGGCTTTATCTGGTCTGGGCTGGTTCCCCTCGTGGTTTTGAACTTGTGGTGCCCATTTTGAGTCTCTAAATCACAGACAATTTTTATTGGGCGTCCATTTTGTCTTTCTTTATTTTGGTGTTTTTGTCCCCTTGCCTTGCTTGAAAATAGACATTAAGAAAGGACTCGCTCCACCTCCACTAAATCGGCGGCCATCTTTAAATGGGAGCCCTGATCACAATTTGCCTTATGTAGCTCCAGCCTGTTATCTCGTCACTTTAATTTACATTTTTTCCTCTACTTCTTTTCCCCATCTCTTTTCTATATCTTTTTTATCCATTTTCACCTAATTTTTCCTGCGCTTGTCTTCTTACTACTACTTGCTTACTACTCCTTCCCACTTATGCCCTATTCTATGTTACCTCTCAACTCTACCCCCTTCTTTATTGACTATTGACTTACACTTTATGCTACTTTTTAATTCTACCCCCATCTTGGCTGTCCATTGACCTATTCCTACATTGTATTACGTTATTCTGTGCACTTTAATAATTTTCTTTTTGATTTGTTATTTATTAGTGTGCTCTTTGTCCGATAATATTCTCCTCCTTTATGTTGTCCTTTTACATGGCACATCCCCAGTTTTTATTTTCGTAATTTGTTCTTGGCTATACATACTTTTACTCCCCCTCGTTTTGTCGTGCCCTACACATTTGGTTATTTTGATATACCCTGTGATCTAATTTTGCATACCTCCCCTTTCTTTTTTCATATTGTTTGCTTCTACATATATTTACTACACTGCGCTACCTTCGCAGCTTATATCTTATTTCTTCAGCGTTTATTCAATTTTTTTTAATTCACATCTTTCTCATTATTAATTTGTTTTACATCCTTCTCTTTTTTAATTTTAATTCTTTACTGTACTTTATAATCAGTCCCATTTTCGTTATGTACTTTGTATTTTATTGCGTATTTTGTATCTGTTTGATTTATTCCATTTGATGTTCCTCTGTTTGGCTCACCCTCTTATCTTATCGCTGTCACCTGCGTTTGGCAAAACGTAACTCCACTCCCCCTTTTCCTAGCTCCTCCTTCTATTCTTTTTGGTTTGTTCATTTTTAGATTGTGCTGTATATTTTATCTGATTATCCTGCCCCACCTCATGATGTCCTTCAGTTTGGCTTCACCCACACCACTCACTGTTGAGTCTGCCTTGGTTATACACTACCTGACTCCCTCTTCCCCCATCTCCACTTTCTATATTCTTGTTTTCTGGGTTTGTACGGTCTAACCTGTTTGCTCCTACTTTTGATCCCTACTCTCCTAATCATGCCACCCCTCACTCTTTCCCCCTCTATCTCAGCTTCACCCATCTCTAAACTTGGCCCTAACTCTTGGTCTATCCATTACCCATCCCATCTCTCCAAACATGGTAAGAAAAATTTCAAGCAAGAACTTCTCTGTCTCCACCCAGAAACCTTATTTGCTGATCACCATAATAGCCATTGTCACCAACTACATCTTCTTCACCAAACGCACATCTAAATGGAAAAGCCTATTTCTACGACACCTCCCTATCACTAATTCCCGCAATATCCCTTACGGTCTGAAACTCTCCACCACTCCCTCCCCTTCCTTTCTTGGTGAAATATATATCTCCATCTTCAACTCTGGAACCATTCTCATTCAAGCTTCTGAAAACCACCTCCTCATCTTTGAATACCACTTCAGCGCTCTATCATCCTTTATCCCTTCCCTCTCACCCCCTCAACCCCTCAACCCCTAGACCCAACTCCTCCCATCTTGTCCCCGGCCCTCTAGTCTTTTCTATCGGATGTACCCCAACTCTTAGTTCCTTCATCACCCATCGGGTCTCCCACCCCCTATCTCTTCTCCCTGACTTACCTTCCTCCACTTTTACACCTAACACTGTTATCCTCTCAAAACCGCAATTGACCTCTCCTATCTCCAGCACTATTTCAAATACTGATTCCCTTCACCTCGTACCACCTTTATCTCCTCCCACTATTTCCCACTCCCCTTCCACCAATCATGTTGATTATTCTCAATCTCTACTTACCACCCTCGCTATCAATATTACAACCTGTTGTGACACCCTTGTCTCCCAGTCCCCTAATGTCTCCCAGTCCCCTATTGTACATGTCTCCCTTCCCTCCTCCTCCACCTATGACTCTCCCACCCCCTCATGATTCCCCTCAACTGCCTCATTCCCCTGCTATCCTCATGCCCTCTCTGGCTCCCTCTTTAACCCCTAATTCCCTATGCTTGACTACACGCTCCCCTCCTTTTGATCACCTCTTGAACAATCTCCCCTCATCCTCCACCTTATTCTACTCCTCAGCGACACCTACAGCCTCTCCCACTAACCCCCTCATTTCCCCGTTCCAATAATGCTCTCTCCTCTATTCACCTCCCTCCCTCTGACCCCTTACCCTCTGATACACTTCACCCACTCCCCCCTCGCTTATCCGTCCCCCACACCCCCCAACAGCTTCCTCCTATCCTCCAATTACATCCCTTTCTCACACTCCCATTTCTCTCTAATAACCCAAATATACCAGGTGCACCAACCCTTACTATTCCTCCGCCTCATTCCCCTATCTGTTCGCCTAAAATGAATGCCATTCCTACACCTACCTCCGGTTTACCCCCTCTCCCCAATAATGATCCTCCCCCACTTTCCAATTACCCCCTCCTCCCTCTTCCAGGTTTTCCCCCTTCTGCCCCAGACTATCGCCCCACTAGATAACTCTAACCTTACCAACTTCCTTAAAACTACTGATCCACTTTACTCCTCAATTGTTACTCAATCTCTCCTTAAGGTTGAACTTCTCCTCTCGTCCCTCGCTTTGAACTCTCCTCACTCAGAAGTGATATCTCACTCCTTTTAAAAATCCACTCTCCAGATCATGCCCACACATCGATCTTATCACAATACACCTCATCGTTGCACATCAACACTCTTCTCACTCCACCCACAAACAGCCCCCCAATTGTTTTTACCAACACCGACACTCCTCCCCCTTGTAACTACACTACCCGATCCAAGCACGCTGAACCTTCCTTAATTGTCCCACCTTGCAATGACAACACAACCTCCCCTTCACAACTTGATACTTGCCCCATAGCCTTGAGAGCTAACTTGTTTAGGAACTCCCCTGTCTCTCCCTCATCGTCCTCGTCCACTACCCCCCGAATCTGGCAATCTACTATCCCAGTTTTCTTAGGAACGAACAGACTCCCCCCCTCTTTCGATAACACCTAGACCTTCCCAACTACTTAGACTTATGCCCCCCTTGTCCCCCCACCCAATTACCTGACCCCCCTCCACTTTGTTGCATGCTGATAAACTGCAGATTCGCCTCCCGCCACGCAACTGAGATCGCCGAAACCATTCTCAGTGAAAACATAGACATCGCATTCCTAACTGAAACCTGGCTCAATGCCCACTCCACTCCTATCCTCGACTTGCTCATTCCCCCAGGCTATTCTATCATTAAAAAAGACAGAATCGAGCAAATAGGAGGAGGCCTTGCCCTTATCTTTAAAGATGAACTTGACATCTCACTTGTACACCTCCAAGACCCTTCATCCTTTGAATACCTTTGCGCCAATCTCACTATTCCTGGCTCTCCCACCATTCGGCTTCACACTATCTACCACCCCCTGGAAATTGTCTTGCCTTTACTGAAGAGATGTCTGATCTTATTATTCAAGCATCACTCTCCCACTCCAATAATCTCTTCCTTGGTGATTACAACATCCACTGGAACAAAAATTATGCCCTTGCTGTCATCCTATTTAAAGACGCTTTGGACATCACTGACCTAACCAAACTCTGCCATGCCCCCACTCACAAAAAAGGTGCCACCTCGATGCTATTTTGACGAACAAGGATCTGGCCTCTCTCTCTAACATGCTTCCGGTTGACTGGTCTGATCACCACCATATCCTCTTCACCTTGAATAGCCCCATTGCTCGCCCCGCCCCTATCAGCACTTTACCTATGAAACCTACTCGCAACCTTCACCTTATTCCACCTGGCGAATTATAATCCACAATTAAAACTTGCTTACTTCTCCCCCCTTCCTCTCACAACACCAACGACCTAACTGATCATTACAATAATTCTATTCTTGAAGCCCTCGACCTTATTGCCCTAATCAAACTCAAAAAGCAAAAAATCATCACTCCCAAGCCCTTGTTCAACTCCGAACTCAATATTGAAAGAAGGGCCCTCAGGCAATCAGAATGTGCTTGGAGGAATCATCCCACTGCTGACAACCTGGCTCTCCTGAGAATGAACAGAGCCCATTACAAAAAACATATCTTTAATGAAAAGGCCTCCTTTCTCCAGTCACAACTTGATCAGGCTAGAAACCACCCCAGAGAACTCTTTAACATGGTTAAAAAACAAACTTCCTCTGGCCATCCTAAATTAGTAGCCTCTGTGGAAAGATGCGAAGAAATTGCCAGATTCTTTACGAATAAAGTCAACATGATCGAACTATCCTTTTCTTCCCCCCCTCTCTCTCTCCAACCTCTCCTCAACCAACACCCCCCTAACAATTCTAATCCATCCATCCATCCATCCATCATAGCACCACACCTCCGTGACGTCATCAACTGCTCCCTCAACTCCGCCACCTTCCCGGAAAGCTGGAAACACGCCGAACTCAGCGCCCTTCTGAAAAAACCCACAGCTGACCCCACCGAACTCAAAAACTACCACCCCATCTCGCTCCTTCCATTCCCGGCCAAAGTCATCGAGAAAGCTGTCAACAACCAGTTTGCCACCTTCCTCGAAACCAACAAATCCCTCGACTCCTCACAGTCCGGCTTCCGAGCCAAACACAGCACTGAAACCGCACTCATCGCAGCAACAGACGACATTCGAACTCTACTGGACAATGGAGACACAGTCGCCCTCATCCTCCTCGACCTCTCCGCAGCCTTCGACACAGTCTGTCATAGCACCCTGTTACAACGCCTCAGAAACATCGGAATCCAAGGAAAAGCACTGGAATGGATCACCTTGTTCCTTGCCGGAAGAACTCAGAGAGTCCGCCTCCCACCATTCAAGTCAGAGGCCACTGAAGTCATTTGCGGTGTGCCACAAGGATTCTCACTCAGCCTCACCCTCTTCAACGTATACATGAGCCCCCTCGCGGCCATCGCACGCCAACACAACCTCAACATCATCTCCTACGCTGATGACACTCAACTGATCCTCTCACTCACCAAAGACCCTAACACCGCCAAAACCAACCTACATGAAGGAATGAAAGAAGTAGCCGAGTGGATGAAGCTCAGCCTTATCTTAGGTGCCTCCCCCTCCGCCTGGGACGACTCTTGGTGGCCAGAGGCCCTTGGAAAAGCACCCATCCAGACGGACCACGCCAGGAACCTGGGCGTCATCCTGGACTCCTCACTCTCGATGACCAGACAAGTCAACGCCGTTTCATCATCTTGCTTCAACATCCTTCGCATGCTCAAAAAAACATTTCGCTGGATCCCCACTGAAACTAGGAAAACGGTCACCCACGCACTGGTTACAAGCCGCCTGGACTACAGAAACACCCTATACGCCGGTACCACCGCAAAACTTCAGAAAAAGCTCCAACGCATCCAGAACGCATCAGCCAGACTCATACTAGACATCCCGCGTAAAGACCACATTTCTGGTCACCTGAAAAACCTCCAATGGCTCCCCATCAATAAGAGGATAACATTCCGCCTCCTAACCCACGCACACAAAGCACTTTAGGAACTTGGACTCGAATGCCTCAACACACGACTTTCCTTCTACACCCCCTCCCGCCAGCTATGCTCTTCAAACCAAGCCCTTGCTGCTGTACCTTGCATCAACAAAACCACCATGGGAGGAAGATCCTTCTCCTACCTAGAGGCTAAAACCTGGAACTCACTTCTCATTCACCTTCGCCTCACTCAGAACCACCTAGCATTCAGAAAACAACTTAAAACCTGGATTTTCGACATATAATCCCCCACCCTTCTTCTAGCGCCTTAAGACCCTCTGGGTATGTAGAGCGCTATACAAATTAATTGAATTGAAATGAATTGAATTGAATTGAATTGAAATCCACTTAGTCCAAGCCTGGTTCCGTCTTAATCATCTCAAACTGAATCCTAAAAAAACTGAAATCATCCTTTTCACTGCCAAAAATAATTTCCTTCCCATTAAACTCTGGATCAACGATATCAAAGCACTCAATTGCCCCATCTCCACCTCTAATTCTGTCAAATCCCTAGGCATCAGCATCGATAGGAATGTTAATCTCATTCCCCATATTAAAAATGCAGCCAAAAGAGGGTGTGGCTAGCAGCCGGCAAGATGGCTGCTTGCTTAAGAAGCTCCGGCAGGGTGAGACAATTCCGGGAAAAATTCGATAACTGATCCTGCTCAAAGTTGAGCCGTGGGGACACCCTTGGAAGCCGGATCTGCAGAGGCCAAACGAAGAAGGCCTTCTGATACCAGGGAGCCTCAATTAATTTACACGCCCGGCGGGGAGCGTGGGCTGAGAGGCGCTGCGACGGAAATCCACCACAAGCTGCAGCAAATCGAGCTGGGTGATTTCCGCGTACAACAGTGGAGTAGCGTGGCCTCAGAGTGCGCCCCCCAACAAGAGCGCCGGCACCGGGTGGACGGGGGGCCCATGCGAGTGTCTGCCGTAGGACCCTCCAAGACAGGTATGGAAGAAAGAGACGGAGACGATCACCACATCGGGGCTCAGGGGGCTCACCGCGGACCACCGGCGGAAGCGGATTTTCAGACCTGCCGGCCCCCCCCAGTAGCCTACACTGCCAAGTCTCCCCAGGCCTATCACCAGCCGGAAGTAAGGGCCACATCAGTTCGGCCAGTAGAGTGGCCATATAAGGCCGATAGAGGATACTGTACCGCCCCCCCCCCCTCCTCCCCAGGTGCCGGGTGGGGTGCGCTGTCTCCGGAGGAGGCTCTGAATCTCACGGAGAATTACCCAGCTAAGACGGCCCATATGCACGAGCACCTCTTCTTTTACTGCCAATACTTATGAGCTGCGCATTACCAGGCCTCCTAATGCCCCCCCCTCGCCCCCCCGGGACGGGACTTTCAACACACAATCCCGGGGACTCGTCAAGGGGGGAATCACCGCCCTGCAATGAGACTCCCGTTTGGGGCAACGTCACAAGCCTACGTGATAGAGCCCGCACCACCGCCATGTCGGGCAGAGGCCCGAGAAACCAAAATGCCCAGACGAGGCTTGAAAAATACGTATACGCAAAAGATTTCCCCCCACTGCCGGAGGGGCAGTGAGCATCTGGAGGGGCCACGGGAAAGAGTGCTTCCCCGAAGGTGACAGTGGACGACATTATGGCGGCGCTAAATAAGGTCCAGACCACAGTGGGCACTATATCAACCGATGTGTCTTTGTTTAGGGCGGATTTTCAGAAAATCACTACCAGGGTCACGGAGGTGGAGAAGACAACAAAGACTCTAACCACGGAAACAGCAGCCCTAAAAAAAAAACTGTGTCGCGCCTTGAGGCAGAAAACAAAGCGCTATTCGACAAACTGGACGATCAGGAAGGGCGCTCACGCCGAAATAACGTACGCATTTTAGGCATTCCGGAGAGTGAGGGCACGCAAGCAATGGACTTATACGTGGAAGACCTAATAAAAACAAGGTTGCAGCCAAAGGGACTGTCCACTTTATTCTCAGTGGAGCGGGCACATAGGGTGCCTGGGGGCAGGGCTAAACCAGGGGAGCCTCCCAGACTGGTGCTGCCGCACCTGTTCAACTTCCGAGAGGGATGCGATCCTGCAAACGGCGCGCATCTCCCCGCAGATTCGAGTACTCAACTCCACGATCTCCTTCTTCCCCGACTACACCGCAGCGGTCTTGAAACGACGCCGAAGCATCATAGAGGTGAAGAAGGAACTAGGAGCCCGAGAGGTGCCCTACTCGATGCTATTTCCTACTAAATTAAGGATCGTGGCTGAAGGAAAAACGTGTTTTTTTGAGACACCTGAAGAAACCTACGATTGGCTCGAAGGATGGCGGAAGGCGAAAGGGACCAGTCACGGACACAAAGAGCAACGACGCCGGTCCGAGGAAGATGAGGCATACAGTCAAGACCTCTTTCAACAAAGTGATGGCCTATCGCAGAGGAAGGATGCAGACGACCTAGGCAATGGATGAACCGGAACAACGGGCAATGCCCTGTAACGAAAATGTTTAAATTGTTTCCGGTACTTTTTCTATGCTGTCTCTGAACGCTGAGCTGAGGCGGGCCCTGCTGGAAACGGGAGGGTTCCCCTATGCTGGACTTCTTACCCCTTACACGCAAGTACAATGTTCTGGGCAGGGATAGAGCACTCTGCTAAGTTGGGGTGGCGGGCAGTTGTAAGTCCGTCAGGCAGGGAGGCAGGGAGGGGGGGATCCGGGGACTGGATAACTGTTGTTTTTTGTTTCTTGGTTTTGATTGTTAGTAAAAATGACACGGCAGCATGGCAACTGCGGCACAATTGGTCCCTACCTGAAAAGTTACGGTCAATATTCCCCAGCGCATCCAGCGACCCCAATGAAGACAGGCATAACTCAAACTAGCACCGAGGCGGGCACCCGGAGGGTACCAGTAGCTCTGCTTACATTGTTGACATGGAATGTACACGGATTAGGAGACAAAATTAAGCGGGGTTGGTATTGAGATCCCTGAAGAAACAGGCTCCCACTTTAGCGCTTCTCCAGGAGACACACCTCACCGGCTCGGCATGCAGGGCTATGGATAGATGGGGGTTTAAAATGTTGGTACACTCCGGGTTCTCAACTGGGTCACGGGGCACAGGCAGCCTAATGCGGAAAAACTCTCACTTCATGGTTCTACACACGAAACACGATGATTAAGGGAGGTTCGCTGCACTGCATGGACAATGAGAAGGCAGACGGATAAATGTTGTGTCGGTTTATATTCCCCTGGTCTCCACACTGTAGCGCTTCCGGCCCTTAGTGAATTCATATTATCTCTCCCGGAGGGATACCTCCTAATAGGGGGAGACTTTAATGCAACAATGGATGCCGGTGTTGACCGACACCCAGTGAGGTCTTTGACAACTGGGATCTCCCGCCTTCAGAGTTTTACAGAAGCTTTGGACATGGTAGATTCATGGAGATATAAACACCCAGTGGCGAGACAATATACTTACCATTCTTCAGTACACAATAGTTTATCACGGATAGATTATTTCCTTGCCTCGGATTCAAGCGTGCCACGTATACAGGATGTCACTATTGGACCCAGGGGTGTGTCTGACCATTCACCAGTGACGTTAGTTTACACTTCGTGTCATACTACCCGTAAGCTTCTGTCCCCTATTTACCCGGGTTATTTGCAAATCCTGCAGGTAAGGAAGGAGCTCCGTAAGACCACGAAACATTTCTTTACTGAGAACTTAGCATCAGTTGACTTCCCAACCACCCTATGGGAGGCCTACACGACGGTGCTCAGGGTTCAGGCTATAGCCTCCATTTCAGGTTACAAAGGCTCTAAGCACCATGATCTCGCAAACTAGAAAGGGAACTTCAGGAAGCAGACACCGCACATACAAATGATTCCTCACCCTGGACCGCACCCACCCTTGACTTGAAGCAACAACAGCATAGGGAACACCTTAGACAGGAGACAAGAACGGCTGTTGAGGCGACTAGACACAGGATATATGAAGTGGGAGACAAAGCCAGGAAATTGTTGGCATGGCTGGACAGGAGAGAACGAGGTAGTGGAACAATAGCAAACCTGCTGACAGCGGAAGGCCATGTAGTTTCAGACCCTTGCACATACTCTAGCGGAACATTTTCGAACAGTGTACAAGTCATCCACGAGTGCTTTGGAGACTGACGCGATGTCCCTGTTATGCACCATTGAAATGCCAAGCCTTGGGCCAGACGCCGCATTGGAACTAGAGGCTGACTTAACCGTGGAAGAAATAACCACTGCTATTAGGTCATTACAATCCGGTAAAGCACTGGGACCCAATGGGATCCCAATGGAACTCTATAAACTAATGACAGAGTCTCTAGGCCCACATCTACTTGCGATGTATAATGACAGCTATGAACAGGGCGTACTGCCTGAAGACCAAAGGACAGCCACAATCGTGCGATTCTGAAGCCCGGGAAGCCCTCTTTGGACTGTCTCTCCTACTACCCCATATCATTAATTAACACAGAAGCAAGAATTTTGGCTAAGCTGCTCGCTAACAGACTACAGACACACCTGCCTGTCTTAATCCATCCGGACCAGTCCGGCTTCATGCCAAACAGAAATACTGCCCTCAATCTCAGGCGTCTCCATAATGCATTAACACGGGAACACCTGTTAACTGAACCATCGGCGGTGCTGTCCTTAGACGCGAGAATGGATTTTGATATGATGGAATGGGTTTATCTTTTCGCGGCGCTCCCACACTTGGGCTTCAGCCCGAAGTTTTGTGCATGGATACAGCTCCTTTATACGGACCCGGTGGTGCCCGTAGGGGTGAATGGGCACCTGTCAGGCTCAATACCACTTACAAGAGGGACCAGACAAGGTTGTCCTTTACCTCCACTTTTGTTCGCGTTAGCATTGGAGCCACTGGCGGCCACAATTAGAAAGACCCCTTTGTTACGGGGCATTAGCTGGACGGAGGACTGGGAGGACCGCATCTCCCTTTATGCTGATGACATTCTGATATATCTCACAGACCCAGAAGAGGCGCTGCCTGTGTTATTCGAGACCTGTCGGACTTTTGGACTCATCTCCGGTTACACAATCAATTGGTCTAAGTCAGTTCGCTACCCTCTTAGGGGTCCTGAGCCGCGACTTCCCCCGAACTGCCCGCTGGCGTTGACTCAGGACTCGTTTAAATACCTGGGGATCAATATCACAAAAAACCCAGCCGCCTTCTTCGACAAAAACCTTGCCCCTCCTCTGGAGCGCTTACGTAGAGACTTGGCCCATTGGGGAACCCTGCCTCTGACATTATTGGGAAAAGCAGCATTATTTAAAATGATGGCCCTGCCCCATTTTTTATATGAGCTGGAAAATACACCCTTTCCAGTGCCGCGGAAATGTTTCCAACAAATAGCGGCGCTGGTGTCCACACTCCTCTGGGGTAGCAGACCAGCTCGCATCGCACAGGCTAAGCTACATCGAAGTTGGTATGACGGTGGCATTGCGCTCCCTGATGTACAGTTTTATTATTGGACTGCCCATCTTAAAATCATTAACCAGTGGCTCCACGCCTCTTACACAGATCCGGCATATATGGCGGATGGAGCACAACTTGGAACAGACAATATGTTAGCAGCTCTGTATGACCGGGGCCGGGCACAGAAACTAATAGGTCCTACAAGACATACGGTCATGTTGTGGTACACGGCACAGACGCGCTTGGGCTGGAGATATACCATCACCAAACTCACCCCGCTCTGGGACTCGAAGCAACTCGGCACACTCCGAAATAGCAGGGGCTTCAGACATTGAACAGCATTGGTATTTCCACAGTGGGCGACCTTTGGGATAAGGGAATGGTTATTCCATTTGATTTACTCCGGCAACAGTACGAGCTAACGCATACAGAAACATTCCGATACCTACAAATTCGCCACGCTCTCCTTGCAATACTCCCGCACAACATGGAGGTACCCGAGGCCTCTCCCCTAGAGGAGAGGCTGCTTACAGATGTTATGCCCAAGTGCGCTACGTCACTCACATACCGGAAATTGCTAAATAACATACCTGATCCCACAACATCTTTGAAGGCCAAATGGGCCACAGATATTGCTGATATGGATGAGACGGAATGGCGGAAGGCCCTTGCCTCACCCAGGGAGGTGGGGATTCCAGCTAGACTTAGATTAATGCAACTCAAAATCCTACACCGCTCTTACCTCACCAGGCCTACACTCCACAAGATAGGCAGAGCACAACACCCATACTGCCTGAGAGGATGCAGGGTACCTTTTACCTTTTACCATACGGTGTGTGACTGTCCCTTCATAATGGAGTACTGGCGCAAGGTCCTACGAACGATATCCCAGACTTTACTTATCTCTTTGCTGCCTGAGCCACGCAGATGCCTCCTCAACATGTGGGAGCTGAACGATCTGACACAGCATGGTCAGACATAGGCTACATTGGGCTTCATGGTTGCAAAGAGGAACATAGCGGCGAAATGGGGGGGCCGCTGATGGACCACTACTGTAATCCTGGTGTAGAGACACGGATGTCACAATGATTACAGAAAGAGCGGTATATGTTAATAGGAAATGTCCAAAAAAATGGGCCAAGGTATGGACTGCCTGGAATACCTATAGAGGGGATATATGCGAACTCATTCCGGACTCCAACCAGGATAGCAAAGATGAGTACTCGGGGGAGGACTAGGAAGTTGGGTGGGACACTGCTGTTGATAGGATTGTTTTTAAATACAACGGGAGGGACTAAAATATTGGAAAAGTATTGTCAGAAGTGTAATGTGAGAAATTTATCCATATATCTTTTATCTGTGAAATGCTGTTTTGTAGATCACTGTAAAACCAATAAAAACATGTTTTTTTAAAAAAATGTTTTTAAAAATGAAGCCAAAAGTGCTCTTTTCACCCTTCACCACCTCAAAAAAATTGAACCTTTCATTCCAGCTGACGATTTCAAAATCGTTGTCCAATCTCTTGTACTTTTCAGGATCGACTATGGTAACGCCACACTTGCTGGCACCCCTAAAGTCCATCTTTCACCAAATAAATCTGTTCTCAATCTAGCTGCCAGACTTATTTCTGATTGTAAAAGATTTGACCGCATCTCTCCCATCCTCAAAAATCTCAACTGGTTCCCAATTGAAGGACGATCCAACTACAAGATAGCTTGTATCACGCACAAAGCTCTTCACCAAAACACCCCCTCTTACCTCTCATAAAACTACAAAAAATAGGGTGCTCCAGGTCCCTGAGGAGCACTAACTCCCTTGTCCTGATCCCCCTAGGCTAAAATGTAAAAAGACCCAATCACGTGCTTTCTCAGGTAATGCTCTTACGATTTGGAACTCCCTCCCCAAAGATCTTCGCTGCAACCCCTCTTACCATCTCTTCAAAAAAAGACTCAAAGTGTTTCTCCTCAACAAATACTGGGGTTCCTAACGTCTCTGATTCTGACCCTGCTCACTCTTTCCCTCCACTTTTTCACACCTCTACTCAACTCCTCTCCCTCTTCTCATATTCTCACTCCTCTTCCTGACACCCCACTCTCTCTCTTTTACTTCAATATTCATTGTCCCCTTAACTATCCCTCTGTTTCTTTGCCCCAGTAGCTTATTTAATGCACTGTTTTATCTCATGTGAATTTTCTGCACATTTTCAATTGTATATTATATCCTAATATGTTCAACTGCCTTGTAAAGGGCTCTGATACTCTTGGGTCCAGCAGCACTATATAAAACTGTTTAAGTAAATAAATAAATAAATAAATGTCTGCTACGAGCAGTATTGTGCATGTATTTAAGAAGTATGTTCAGGACTGTTAACACCTTTACAAGCAGTCCTCGTAATCATTCCAAACTTTGTGCACTCAGTGTTTGGTGGTCTGCCGCTATTTCTAGCACTTGTTGAAGGAATCCTATTTGTATGCCTACTGCTACGCTATGGCAAGCCAATCCACCGGCATCACTCCCAGCACAGTAGAGAAAGCTCTCCTGGAAAGAAAGTGTTGTGAGCGCATAGTACAACTTTTGGGTTTACGTCATCTACGAGAATTAAATACCACCTGGGTTTCTGTAATCTAGATTGCATCTTACCTGTTCTACGCTGCCTGCTTTGTATTGAAGAATGCATGCTAGATATCTGTCTGACACTCCAATCAGTCATGCCAATGGATAGCTATACTCTGCTGGACCCGATAAAGGCCCATGCTCTGTGTTGTCCCCAGCGGCTACCAATCCTGATGACGGCATTCATTCAGATCTCACAGGCACAAATTGCTCC
The DNA here is from genome assembly GCF_964263255.1 of Lissotriton vulgaris. Classification (NCBI taxonomy): domain Eukaryota; kingdom Metazoa; phylum Chordata; class Amphibia; order Caudata; family Salamandridae; genus Lissotriton; species Lissotriton vulgaris. Next base: position 1,578,067,445 of record NC_141685.1, read on the forward strand.
TGCTGAGGTACGAGAGGAAACAGTGGGCAAGCAGGTAACATCGGAAATGAACATTGCTGATGCTTCCAATGCTGATGGCGATGCTTCGCATCTATGTGCGGTTAATCTTCTAAATGAGGTATTCCAACTTTCACCTACAACGGAAGACAATTTTTTGTCTACAGGAATAGAGGATTTCATGCTTTCTCTATCCCCATACACTGACTATTGAATCAGTACACAGTGTACCGGTAGAGACTCTGAACTTGGGCTTAGTTTTAAAAAAACAGAAGACAAGACTTGGAACTTTTTCCTATGATTAATTTTTTTTCTAAATTTGACTTTTTCGTTTTATTGGCTGAAATACTCTGCTTACAGTAGAACTATTCATGGAGAATAGATTTCTTTGAACACGTCCAGAGACAAACTGTCATCTTGTCAATTTAATTTATGTAACCTGACATGAAATGGTTTCAAACTTTTTCTTCTGTAGTTACGAACCATTTCATCATGTGTATATATTGCTTAGGATGAAACTTTGCTTGAATATGTACAGCACCTTTGAATTCCATGCATAGCCACTATTTTAAGAGACATTGTTTAGAATATGCTTTTAGATATGCTTTTGTGCATCACGTGATACTCTATTTTACATATTTATCATGTTTAACATTTAGCATTGTTGTTCTATCGAAATTGGAGTGGGTGTTGTGTTTCGAATTAGATGCCCGTACATAGGTTTACTGAATGATGTCCTTTTATAGGCACAATTTGCATTTCCCTTATTTAGGCATAGAATTCCATTCCTTATTTAGGCATTGGCCATGCAATCCAAATACAGGCATGGTCACCTACATCCTTCCATCCCACGTCACAACGAGTTCTTAGAAACCAGAACATTAAGCCATTGGGACATTCTCTGCTTGGATTATTGATTTCTCCAAGAACTCATTTATTATGCATTAACAACTATTCCTCAGGGGTTCATTCATGGAGTCTTCCTCTGCCCAACTTTACGTCAATGCTAGCATTCCTAAGTACCTTCCAGGTATACATATACCTTCACTTGCCATGGCAAGTTACGGCTGCGTACTTGCATGACACGGCTTGCAATGGCAAGTTCGGAAGGAATTCGAGTACCCGCCTGAAGCGCTGACCAGGCGCTGTCTCCCCTGCTCGCAGAGATTACAGCTTCCAGTGTTCTGATCCCCTTCGCGGGGTGTTGGAGTTTGAGATCCGGAAAGAGATTCCCACCTCTCTCATTCTAAGGTATGGAGCTGACTAGAACCTAGAGGGACTCTTGTCACTTAGTCTTGGCACTTACTAACTAACCTTAACATTATTTATTTATTATTTAGTGTCTTTTGTATAGCGCACAGCTACCCCAACGGGGTGTCCCGGCACTTCTGTATGTATGTGCTACTATGTGAGAGCTGAGTCTCACTGATGGGGTATAGTTAACAGAAAAGGAATGTTTTCAGGGCCTTACGAAAAGGCACCTCCTCCTGAATCAGTCTAATTGAGTTAGGGAGTTTATTCCATTGATGGGAGGCACAGACCTGAAAGGTTTTTCCCCCAGAGCGTGCTTTTTTAAATCTGGGGGTACACAGCAGATTTTTCGAGCTGGATCGGAGGTCTCTGGCATTGCTATAGGAGCTAAGACAGGAAGAGAGATATGCAGATCCTTTTCCCTTGATTGCACGATGCGCCAAGGTGAGTGCTTTAAATTCTGCTCTTTTCTGAACTGGCAACCAGTGAAGCCTTCGTCGGTGTGGTGAGATGTGCTCTCGAAGAGAGATGCTGCATACCAGCCTGACTGCAGCATTCTGGACAGTCTGTAATTGATGGCAAAGGCCAGATGCAAGTCCGAGGTACAAACTGTTGGCATAAACCAGATGGGAGGTGATTAATGCCTGGACAATGATTTTCCTGGTATTACTAGGAAGGAAATTAATAAAAAATGTTATCATCCTGATTTTTGATAGACATGCAGCAGTAACCGTCTGGACTTGGTTTTGGAAGGAGAGGCAAGAATCCCATCTAACCCCCATATTTTTTACTGATGTCTTAGGGGAAGGGGGCATGCTCAAGTCGAGCGGTCACCAGAGGTTCGAGTCTAGTGGGGAGAATTGGTGAAAGAAGAGGACCTCGGTTTTTCCAGCCTTTAATCAAAGAAAGTTATTATCCATCCAGCGGGCGATGTTGCGGAGACAATCTTTTAGTGGGTCAAAGGTAGTCTGGGTAGGGGTGACGTAGGAAAATAAAAGCTGAATATCATCAGTGTACGAGGTTGCCTTAATTCCTGACTGAGCGATGAGCTCAGCCAGGGGGTAAAAATAAACATTAAACAAAAGGGGGCTCAATGAGGAGCCCTGCGGGACTCCCCATTTTAATGGCTGACTTTTGGAGGTGTAGGGGGTGTAAACACCGCCTGTGTCCGGTTGGATAGAAACGAAGACAGCCAGTCCAAGGCTTTGCCTTGAATGCCTTTAGCCTGGAGACGGGTGAGCAGAACAGGGTGAGAGACGGTGTCGAATGGTGCCGACAAATCGAGCAGCACTAACACCGCTCTCGATCCCCCGTCCAACTTCCAACGCACGGAGTCAGCCATCTCTATTAGGGATGACTCGGTGCTATGGCCTGGTCTAAACCCATGTTGTGAATCGTGGAATAGGCCATGGGTTTCGAGAAAGCCCGCTAGTTGCTGGTGCACTCGTTTTTCAAGAACTTTAGCTGGGGCGGGCAATAATGAAATGGGCCATTAGTTGGCTGGTTCGTCTGGGTCTGCATTCACTTTTTTAAGGATAGGAACTAATTGGGCATGTTTCCATGCCTCTGGAAATGTACCTGTCTTAAGGGAGTCGTTCCAAATGCAGTTGAGTATGGGTTTAGAAAAGGGGCCAGTGCTTTGTATTGTTTGGCGGGCCAGGGGTCAATTGGTGAACCTGATCTGCATTTTAATAGTTCTGTCAGGGAACAATCTAAGGAAATCTCCTCAAAATCTAAAAAAACAGGAGCGGATTCTGGGTGATCTGCGGGTTTATCATCATTAATGGGGCTGCTGTTACAGGGGAAGGAGTCATAGATAGAGGCAATTTTTTCCTCAAAATAGTCAGAAAGACGAGTGCAGAGGGATTGTGATGCCGGGGATTGGAGTTTGAGGGCCATAGGATTAGTAAAGGTTCTAACTGTGTTGAAGATTTCCCTGGTGGATCCTTGTGCTCTATTTATTTTCTCCTCCAGATAGATCTTTTTATGGTCAATTATCTTTTTGCGATAGTCTTTAAGGGCTAATTTGTAAGTTATTTTAGAGTCTGGTGAGTATGATTGTCTCCAACGACGCTCCTGGAGTTTGCAAGCGGATTTACATTTACGGAGTTCGACGGAGTACCAAGGTGCCGACAGGGCAGATCGAAAAGTTTTAATAGGCCTGAAAGGAGCAATAGCATCAATGGCGGAGGTGACCCAGTTGTTAAAATTAGTCAACCTAGAGTCCAAGTCAGGGGCTTCCACGGGGGTGGTTGTGGAAAGATGAGCAGCAAGGCTGCCTGGGGAGATCTTGCTCCAGTTGCGGCCAACCAGCTTGACCGGAACCCTAGGTTTAGCTTGGTGACATAAGGGAAAAGAGAAAGGAATAAAAAAATGGTCTGACCAAATTACTGGGTATGGTTCACTAATAGAGATATCCACCAGGTTAGAGCAGATAAGGTCAAGTGTGTGCCCGGCCTTATGAGTAGGGTGGGATACCAATTAATTTAATCTCCCAGCTGTTAGGGTGGAGAGAAAATTGTGGCTGAGAGGATCAGATGCGTCTTCCGCATGTAGGTTAAAATCCCCAAGTAGGGTGAAATTCGCATAGCGAGAACTAGCCTGAAGGACGAAGTCCAGGAGACCAGGAAGGAAGGATCCCTTAGATTTGGGAGGGCGGTATACAAGTAGGCCAGAACATGTAATATTGGCGGCAATTTTGATGCAGAATGGTGGTGCTTCGATGGATTCGATTTGAATGTAGGGGAAGGAAGAGATGGTCCATTGCGATCTATAAATTATAGCTATACCCCCCATGGTTGTGGCTTTGTCGGTTGGCACACAAGATGTTATAATCAGGGGGAATGGCTAGGGATAGAGCTGGGTTAGTATCATCCCCCAACCATGTTTCCGTTAGAAAGAGGAGGTCCCACTTGTTATCCGTCAAGGTTTGCGCTATATCCAGGGAATGTTTTACTAGTGATCGACAGTTAATTAAACCTGCTTTAAGAGTGAGTTTCTTTCTATCGGTGGCAGGGCTGGTAATTACCTGTAGGAGAGAGCATCGAAGTGCAGGGTTGTCAACTTCCTGACCGGCGTTACAGGGCCTGCATGGGTAAGAGGAGGGGAGAGAGATCCGGGGAAATGGAATGTGAGAAGGCACAGAGTTTAGGGTTTGATAGTAGTAGAAAATCTCTGCCGTAGGAAAAACTGGGAGGAGTGCCAAAACCAGCAGGGTCCTTGGCCGTAGCCGCATCATGGTCGCGGACGGGCGCAGACGGACAGGACTCTGGCACGACTCCGTCGTCTTAAACTTAGTATTTACCATATTATAGAAAACAGCACCTATTTCTTACCTCATACTACACTTAGGTTAGGTATATTGGGGTAGAACTATTGAGAAGCACCAGATGAGTATTCACATTTTAGCCTGTGTTAGTTATGTGTATGTTTATAAATATTGGTCATAGCTTGAAGACAATGATATTACAGTAGTATTTCTTCTTACTGCTCATGCTGTACATTTTATATCTTGCATACTGTCTAACAGCTCATATCTCTTGCACGCGAAATAAGACTGTTCAATAAATTCTTTTATTGAAATGCCCATCTATTCTTTCTGTGTAACTCTGCAGAAACGAGGCATGCATGATTGACTGAGTGAAACTATTATCTATTGTTTCCACGATTCTGAGATATGTTCTGATTCTAAGGGAAACAAAGTTGTCATGTTTATGCGGTTGTCAGAAACTAATCCCTTCTTGTTCATTCGAGCAGTTTCTAGTGACCTCTGAGTTAGCTGGCACACACAAGTAATTAAGTTTAATGTACTCGATAGGAGCATACTGACCTTAGCCCTATGCAAAAACTATAGTGTATCTTATTCCAATCTGCAGAGTCTATAAGGGAAATAGGAACTACACTACACTTAGCACTCAGACTCTTATTCTTTGACTGGGCAATTTATCAGATGGGGATAACCTGTAAAACATTCTTGGTCAGAAAAAGTAGCATAAAAATAGCTTCGGCTATCACACGCTTAATTTCATCTAAAAAATCTAATATTATCAGAAAAATATGACAAAAAACGTTTCCCAAAAACTTAGGGGCTGATTACGATGGAGGGAAGACGTGAGTCCGCCCGTTATTATAGCAGGATTGGGACCACCTGCTTGTAAGGCGGCGGTCCTGCACTCCTAATTCTAATGCAGGCCCCACCATGGCGGTTGCATCCAGCAATTTAACATTGCGCGGGTATTGCTGGCTGCAGCACCCACCGCAATTTTAAATGGCCATGTCGTGCATTTCCCGGCATAACGTGGCAGGCACCACGTGTTCTTTCATCCCACCACGCTTGTGGAACGATTTCCCCGTCATCCTAATGTGGTGGGGGAAATAGGCATTCAGATGGTGGAGGGACCGCCACTGCCAGCCCGGTGGTGATGGTTCTTCACCAATCACAATGACCCCCCCTTAGGCCCTGGTTTTGAATGGGTCAGTGTTTTCGGGCCACAGCTTAAACACAGCTTAAACACTTAGGGCCGATTACGATGTTGCCTGGAAACTCTTCCGACCAAATTGGGTTTAGAATCGTTTCCAACCAAATCGGGTTCTGCGAGTCCTACCGAACGATTGAGATGCTTCAGGACATCGCTTGGTCAGACACCCATTGACTTCAATGGGAGCCTATGTTCCGAATGAGAACAAAGGCTCCCATTGACAAAAGGGGTGGTTAGGGAAAAACTTGCACCCTGTGGAAGGCACCCCGTTATGCCTACCACACTGTGCAATCATGGGATGGGGGGACCAATGGGTACCCCATGGGCCCTTTTCGGAGGGCCTCGGGTGAATGGGGGCCTACTACGGGCCCCCAAAGTCAGAATATAAAAGCAGATCCATGTTGGTACAACCAAATTCAAAAGGCTCTCTGAATCTGACATCCTAATCGCTTGACTGAAAATGCGGTCTGTAGACCGCTACGATTCAGCTGCAACGACTCAGTTACTCCCAATGCCTTTCAGAACCGATGTGGACAGTTTGAACGCTTTCCAGCCATTATAATTGGTTGTTAAGGAACGCATCCAAGTCAGTCGGAAAGTGGGATCCGAATTGATTTCGGACAAATTGAATGCCATTCGAAGCCTTTCCAGAGAACATCTTAATCGACCCTTTGGTTGTGCAGGGTCAGAATTATGGTGGGGTTATTACTGGATGTGGTAATTACCAGGTGCATTAAATATCTCACACTTTGTTAAATTTAGGCAGGTCAAATTGCCTATATTTGAGTGGATAAAAGTATACAGTATCTATCGTAAAATATGAATATTGGTGCAGTAAGCCCCAACACCTGCATGTAATTCCTCAGAAACTTATAATAGGCGCCATTATCACACCACATAAGTAACATACCCCTGGGTATCATTATTGACCTAGTGCAAGAAAAACACCTAGATTCTGACAAACTTGGAAACTGGGACTAAAGTTTTCATAATTTACCTTCAGAAGGAAGGTAGAGAACACTTTTATAAAAATGTTACCTTCAGTATAACATTCAACCTTCTCCAAGATGTGAGGAAATAACCCCTGTGGTCAATCTTTACCAAAGTGCATTAAGAAGAATTGGATATTCCATGCCTTGAGCCAAATATAATACCTTGGGCCTTAAATAACAATGAAAGTATTGCAAATTAAATTGTGCAGACATGTGATCACACATTTATGTAACCTTGGGCCAGATTCACATAAGGCCTTAATATGACTGTGGTGGTCTTGGAACAGGGCAGCTACACTGCTACATTGGTCAGGTAGGGTGGGGAGGGGGGGATTCGACAGAATACAGCGTTTGAAAATTAAATAAATAATACATTTTCCCTCATCATCATTTTGCCAAATCCTTCCCACACCGCCCCACTGCCCCCAGCTCTTACCTACACGTTCTGCTTCTGCCATGGGCCCTTCTGTAACATCAATACTGCTGTTAATACCACTCCACGTGTTCATGCCAGAAGATCTCTGTTTGTAGTCCAATGCATTGATTATTTGCTCCCACTTCTACAAACTGCTCTTTCAGCCATTTTTTTTTTTTTTTTTTTTTTTTTTTGGTGTAAAAACTTTTATTGATGTTCATCATCCATTTTACAACAAGACAATTACACAGTAATCATGACAGGAGAAAAGAACATGATGTCCCGTAGCAATACACAGCTATTTAGCCGACAACCCTCCGGTCCGGCAGCAAAGGATGAGGATGATACGGCAGACCATCAGGAGAGAAACATCGGAGTCATGAAGTTTTACTTTTTTAAATAGCATTTTCGTTAACTGTTCCATGTATAAAACGTTGAAAAACAAACCAAACAAAGTGGCTCAATAATAGTGCTTAGATGCGAAGCAATATAGAACAGAAGACGCTAGTAGAACACACCGACCCCCCACCCAGGCCTAACCCCTCCACCCCCCGCAGGACGTGAGCAGGAGTTCCCACTATATGAGTACAGTAGTAGTCTTGCCCCGTGGCAGCCCACAGGCTAGCCAATCATCTCCTCCTCATCTTCCGAGTCTTCGTCTTCAGCCTCCTGAAGCGGGTCGCACATGTCCCCTCTATATCTATTCCAGGCCTCCCACACCCCGTTCCATTTTCTTGGATTCGCTCTCACTTTGTAGACAGTTCGTTCAGTTAACATCAGTTTGTCCATATTTTGACACCATAGCGACAAGGTAGGTAACTCAGCCACCCCCCATCTCTGTGCGATATCACGCTTAGCCATCATTGTTCCAATTGTAACCCACTGCTGTTGTCTGAGGTTAAGATCAGTGCCCTCCCAAACATTCAGAAGACAGAGGCGCGGTTCGGGTGTGAGGGAGGTGTCAAGGGCCTGGGAAATCGTGCGCATGACCTGTTGCCAGTACCGGGCAATGAGAGGGCAGCCCCACAACGTGTGCAGTAGTGTGCCATCCTCCCCACATCCTCTAAGACAACGAGGGGAGTCAGCCCTGTGCATTTTGTGTAGGGTGGTCCTCGTGTAGTACGTTCTGTGCAGTATTTTCAGTTGTATGAGTCTGAACCTTGCGGAAACCCCAGCCTCTCTCGGGGATGCCACAGCAGCGTTCCAGTCCGTCTCATCCATAGCGCCCAACGCATCCTCCCATTTTTCTCGCAGGGTCTGTAGGGGGTCAGGGAGATTGTTCAGCAATTTACGGTAGGTGAGTGAGGTGGCTTTCGTTTGCATGTAATCCGTGAGGAGCCGGTCTTCTAGGGGCGAGGATTCCGGGATTGTGGTTCCCGGCTCCAACACCGCCAGGAGAGCGTGCCTGATTTGGACGTACCTATATGTTTCCGTGGGGCTCAGCTCATATTGTTGTTGGAGTTGCTCGAATGGTATCACCCCAGTGGACGTCCAGAGGTCCCCAACCGTAGAAATGCCTATATTGTCCCATTGGGTGAACCCTTTACTGGTCCTCAGGCAGCCCAGTTTTTTAGTGTCCCAAAGCGGGGTAAGCTTCGTAATGACTCCCTTCCACTGTAGCTTGGTGAGTGCCCTGTACCATAGGGTGATTGTGTGTTTAGTGGGGCCAATCAGGTTCTTGAGTAGACTGTGGTTATAGAGGGGGGCCAGGAGACTCTGTGTCCCGAGTTGGGCCCTGTCCGCCATGTACGCCGGGTCAGTGTGTGGTGCATGGATCCATTGGTTAAGTACCTTAAGTTGGGACGCCCAATAATAAAGCTGTACGTTCGGTAGCGCAATGCCACCATCATACCAGCCGCGGTTCAGTTTGAGGTGCGCTATCCTCGGGGGACGCTCACCCCAAAGTAGAGTGGTAACCATCGCGGTAATCTTCTGGAAGTAGGAGGGCGGAATCACGACAGGCGCATTCTCAAAGACGTATAGGAAGCGCGGGAGCGCCATCATTTTGAACAGCGCAGCGCGGCCTAAAAGTGTGAGCGGCAGGGACGACCAGTGCCGCACGTCCGCCTTCAAACGGAGGAGGGGGGGCGCTAGATTCCGATTGGTGAAGACGGTCATATCGTTAGTGACATGGATACCTAAATATTTGAAGGAAACATCTGTCACCACCAACGGACAATGGTCCGGGAGGACTGGGCGAGGGCCCTTCAGTACATAAAGGACCGATTTCGTCCAGTTAATTGTGTAACCAGAGGCCGCACCGTGCTTGTCGCAAAGCGCCAGTAAAATCGGGACACTCAGTTCGGGTGCCGATACGTACACCAGCATATCATCCGCATACAATGATATTCTATCTTCCCAGGTCTCCGTCCACCTGACGCCCCTCAACAGTGGTGTCGTTCTGAGGACGATCGCGAGGGGTTCAAGGACCAACGCGAACAGTAGTGGGGAGAGGGGGCAGCCCTGGCGGGTTCCACGCGCCAAGGAGATCGCACGAGAGATATGGCCATTGGCCGCTACGTGAGCTACTGGGCCTGTGTAGAGTAGTCGGATCCAGGATAGGAACTTCGGACCGAAGCCCATCCGGTGCAGGACTGCGAACAGGTACTGCCACTCCACCATGTCGAAGGCCATCCTGGCGTCCAGCGACAGGATGGCTGCTGGCTCTGTCAAGGAGTGCGCACGCGCCAACGCGCCGTGTACTCTACGGAGATTTAATGCTGTACTCCTGTGAGGCATAAAGCCGGATTGGTCCGGGTGGATCAGCTGGCCAAGGTGTGGGGTCAGTCGATTAGCGATCACCTTCGCCAGGATCTTCGCCTCAGCATTGAGTAGCGAGATCGGGCGGTAGGATGCACAACATTCTGGAGGTTTCTCAGGTTTTGGGATAGCTACTATCGTTGCCAGGCGCTGATCCAATGGCAGCGTTCCTGACTCACGACAGTTCTCGAACATGGCCAGTAGCGGTGGGCCCAGTGTGTCGGACATCGTTTGGAACCATTCGATTGGGATCCCGTTTGGGCCCAGCGCTCTGCCCGTGTGCAGTGCACCTATCGCCATACGGAGTTCCTCCACCGTGAGATCCGCTTCCAGCTCGGATTACGCCTCCGGCGTTAGCCCCTCCACCTCAATCTCTTGGAGCGCCAGTTCTGCCTGTTCCGGCGTGACCACCACTTCTGGGGTGTAAACTGATTGAAAGTGGTCTGCCAGGAGGTCAACTATCTTGGGAGGGTGCGTGTGAAGCGTCCCCGTGCGGTCTTGTAACTGCAGGATATGCCTGCCTCCATCCCGCTTTTTGTCCAACCAGGCCAGCAACTTGTTGGCTTTGTCGCCTACATCATAGACTCTGCATGCCGTTGATTCGATTCGCTCTACCACCCTACGGCGGAGAAAGTCGTCATGTTTTAGCTGGCAGAGAGTCAGCGCGTGCCTGGTGGCCTCTGACGGTGTGGCCATGTGGGTCGCATTTGCTTGTTCCAATTGCAGTTCCAGTTCGACCATTTCCAGTTTTTGTTTGCGTTTATGGTCGGCTATGGTCGAAATGGCCTGGCCCCTGAGCACCGTCTTATATGCTTCCCAGAGAACCGTCGGCGAGGACACCGACCCGGAGTTCTCCTGGAAGTAAAGTTTAGTGGCAGTTTTAAGGGATTTTCGGATCGGGGGAGTTTTAAGATAGCTAGGGTAGATGGGAAAGAGACGCGTGCGGGCCGTGGCAGAGCAGGACAGTGTAGCGAGCAGGGGAGAGTGATCTGAAATACCCCGTGGTGCGATGTGTACATTATCAAAAGTGAGTTTACCGCCCCCCAGTGTGAGGAAATAGTCTATGCGCGACAGGCAAGCATGAGTGGAGGAATAGTATGAATAGTGGCGATCAGTAGGGTGAAGCTGCCTCCAAATGTCTACCAGACCCTGTGCCTCTAAGAAGTCCCTGAATTTCGTTGGGCCAGTAGGGAGGGGGCGAGCCGGGAACCTGTCCATATCAGAATCAGCCAATGCATTGAAATCTCCGCCCACTAACAAATCCCCTTCCGGGAGTTCCAGAAGAAATTTACCCAGGGCCGGAAGTGCCGATGAATGTAGCGCCGGCGGGATGTACGCAGACACCACGTTGACGGGCACGCCCTCCCATTGTCCACACACCGCCGCGAAGCGGCCATGTTGATCTGTTTTTGTGGAGTGGTGAATGAAACGTGACGTCCTTTTTACCCATATCCCAGTTCCCCGGGATCCCGAAGTAAAGTCTGAGTGTATCAGCATGCGGTATCCTCTCCTATCCAGGGCTCTGGAGGCAACCCCCACTAAATGTGTCTCTTGGAGGAGGGCGATATCACAGTTCAGTCTCTTAATACATTGTAGGACCAGCCCTCTCTTCACTTTATCACCCAACCCCCGCACATTCCAGGACACTACCCGAAGCGGTGGTACCGCCCCCACCCCGGTGTCATGCGTTACTACAGCAGGCCGCGGGGGATCCGCCATATTGTGGTCAATCGGACAATTGAGTGCCCTAGAGGGCGGGGCGGAGGCATAACAGATAGGGAAAACCCCAGGCCATTGTAACTAAGCGTGTGCGAGTACCGATACAGTGATCGAGGAGCAGAGGCGATATACCCGGTGTAAGGAATACGGTCAAGCGTGAACACTAGCAGTTCCAAGACAAGAAGTTGAGCCAAACATTTCAAATTAAACAACCAACACAACCCCCCCATTCCCAACAACCCCACCCTCCCTGCTTCCCTGCTACACGGACTCCAAACTGCCCGCCACCCCAATCTAGCAGAGTGCTTCATCCCACCCCAAAGAAAACACACAGTTACTTGCTCGTTGGGGGTGAGGAGCGCTCCGGAATCAGCGGCCCCTCATTCCCTCCACGGAGGCCCTCGGCCCAGTGTCCATGACGGTTCCAGCCACAGTACCAAACTTTTACAGTGCACACATGTGGTCAAGGGTCCACCTCCAGACTCAAAGCATTTTCGTCTCGTATCGGAGAGCTTCTGCCACTGTTCGTACCCTCGGCCCCTGCAGCGGCGGAATCAGAGTGAGGCGAGCCGGTCTTAGTCCGTCCAGGGCGACGAGAGTGAGAAGCCGGACGCCAGCCGTCCAGCCAGTCTCGCGCAGTGCTTGGGTCATCAAAAAACCATGTTCTGTTTTCCGCCACCACCCGAAGCCTGGCTGGGAAGATCATAGAATATGGGAGTTCCCGTTTCCTAAGTTCTCTTTTAATGTCCAAGAATGTCTTTCGCCGCCTGGCCACTTCCGCCGTGTAATCCGGGAAGAAAGCTACCGTTGAGTTAAGAATTTTCACCGGCGGCGAGACACGTGCCGCCTGCAGGATGATGTCCCGGTCACGGAAGTTAAAAAGTCTCGCTAGGATCGGCCGCGGCGTGGCCCCTGGTTTCGGTTGACCACCCGGGACTCTATGGGCTCGCTCCACAGAAAAGAAGGCCGACAGGCCCTTGGGTTTAAGATGAGTCTTAATGAGGTCCTCCACATAGAGATCCGTAGCCCTCACACCTTCTGACTCCGGAACGCCAAGAATGCGCACATTGTTTCGCCTGGAGCGGCCCTCCTGGTCGTCGAGCTTGTCTTTAAGGTGTTTGTTTTCGGCCATGACCGCTTCCATGGCCGTCTGCAGTTCCGAGACATCCTCCACCAGCGACTTCGTGACGAGCTCCAGAGAGCCTACCGTTTCCGCAATTTTATGAAAGTCAGCGCGGATTAGGGTGATTTCTGTTGAGATACAGCCCACCGTTGCCTGGACCTGAGTGAGAGCCTTCATGATATCGTCCAGTGTCGCCTTCTTCGGCCCCCCGGACTCGCCTGGTTTCACAGGGGGAGTTTTTCCCTCCGCCGGAGGGGAAGCGGTCCTGTCGCTGGTGAAGCGGTCAATACGAGTCTGGGTTGTGCCGCCTTTCACACCTTTCCCGGCCATCGTTCGGTCACGGAGGGAATACAGTTCGTCGGTCCGGTGGGGTGCCAGGTAGACGGGCTGTTGCCGCGCTGCTCCCGGTGCCGGATGGAAGGACCTCTGTCGTTAAAAGTTAGACTCTTACACGGTCTGTCGGGCAAAGTATGGCCGGTGGCTTCGGTAGTTTGCGGCCACCCTTCCAATGAGACGTCGCTGGAGAGAGCGAGTCGAATGACGCAGGACAGGACCGTTACTGGGCGTGGGGCTCCTGCACCGACCACTTCCTGTCTGCGGCTGCCAGGCAGGCTGCACTTCCGGTCGGACTCAGCTAGCACTAGAGGGCCCGGAGGTGGGCCTAGGCTCCGGTCGATTCAACTTTCGACGATAACTCCGGCATTCAATGTTCGATTATCGTCTGGAGACCTGCCGCCAGTCCCGCCCGGTCCCGGGCGTTCGGTGCCGCCGTTGGAGGTAACAAACAGTCACGGATTATCGTGCGGATAGATGGAGAGGTCGCTTCCCCGCCGGAGCTAGTCCTCTATGCTGCCGCCATGTTCGGCTGCCAGCCACGCCCCCCCCTCTTTCAGCCATTTTAAGCAAGTTTTGAAAAACACCAAAACTTTCCACATTCTACTCAATATTCCAAAGGACGGTGTACCGTCCCATCTTCTCCACTGTGTACTGCCCTCATTGTACCAGGCTAAACGAATAATATGGAATGGTCCAGATGTATTGCAAAAGTGTTATCCCCAATATATACCTGCCTTGTCAGTAAAAAGCATTGACAAGACCCATATGGGTTGCATTCATTTCACCTATTCAAAGTTAATTCCAGGTCTGATCTTCTTTATTATCATATTGCAGTGACACCCCATCAAAATAAACGTCTCAGAAACTTCTTTTCAGGCAATATTATTTTTGGTGAAGATATATGACTACTTTAATAGCAGATTGAAGCATAAATCAATTATTTTTGTTCATATAGATATCCACAAGTAGAATACATGTTCTTTTCATTATTAGCACAATAAGTGTATCCAAACTCTACATTGAGTTGATTAGCTTTTAAAAGGCAGAGCAAAGTTACACCGCATCTTGAAACATAAGGTCACAAAGCGTTTTGAATTTGGATTGTCTATGTATTATCTTCAATTAAAAAAAATGGAACATGTTTTACTCGTTAAACCAATATCATAACTTGGTGCCTGTATCTGTATGTACTAGGGGCCTCATTTATGAAAAGTGACGCATCGCTGCGTGAAAGCAGCGATGCGTCACTTTTCACTGCGCACTCCTTGCGACACCAATGATGCGTCATATTTAATGTATGACGCATCATGTCGCAAGGAGTTACGGATACGTCAGTATTTCTGACGCATCTGTAAGCGCAAAAGTGACGCATTGCTGGAGTGTGTCACAAAAGTGACGCAACTCCAGCAATGCGTCCTTTCACATGGGGAAAGCCCCATGTGAAAGGGCTTGCGTCAGTCTTACGCCTGCTGTGAGGCAGGCGCAAGATTTTGACGCAACCGCATCCTAAAAGTGACGCAGTGAAATCTCATAGATTTCACTGCGTCACTATTACGAGGCTTTTTGCGGGGGAACGCCCCCTCTGCATACATTATACCTGACGCAGGTATAATGTGGCGCAGGGGTTTAAAAAGTGACGCATCTACCTAGATGCGTCACTTTTTAAATATGGCGCAACAAGGCGCATGTTTTACGCTGCCGATGCGTCACAAAAAGTGACGCATCCGCAGCGCAAAACTGACGCAAGGCCTCATAAATGAGGCCCTAGGTGTTACAGTTGGGCCTGCTGGAAAGAAGGCTTCGGCCATGCTGATTTTGTCAATATATTTTTGGGGAGGTTGGCAAACACTGCAGTATGTTTGATTTTAAAATCCAACTTGTGGCCTATATGTCAATGTGGTAGGTATGACTGTGATGTGACTGTGGGCTAAACTTGGCAACAGCTTGGTCACGCCCACATTGTTAAAGTGTTCAGTAAAATATTTGCAAGCATTGGAAAATTTCATTTTAGAACCCAACTCAACTTGTGGCTTATTGGACCCGATTTACCTCACATCTCCACATTAAAGAGAAAATATGTGTATGTGAGAGTGTTTTTACAGGTGAAGTTGTGAACTTGTGTGTGTTTTTGAGTAAAAGTGAGTGAGCAAGAGTCAGTCAGTGAGAATGTCTTATTACTTACCGGTAATCTTCATTACCCCGATTAGGGTCCTCCCCGTCCCAGTCCTAACAAAGTGAGGCAGTCCTGCCTCCACCCAGCCAATCACAACACCAGTATTTCTATACTACATAAGCCCCGCCCACCTACCGCCATGCCTGTTATCAACAAGACTCCGACACAAACACAGCGGGAGGGTGGGAGGGAAGAGGACTGGGACGGGGAGGACCCTAATCGGGGTAATGAAGATTACCGGTAAGTAATAAGACATTACCCCCTCATGGGTCCTCCCCGTCCCAGTCCTAACAACGTGAGGAACACGCAGGACACCAGGGATCCATGCAGAGTACAAAACTTTAATCAATAAAAGATCAATGAACAACAGCGTTCAAGACACCAACAGAAAAACTGTCAGCAGAGGAATGTAAAACATCAAGCCGATAATGTCGCACAAATGTGTGATGAGACTGCCAGGTGGCCGCCCTACAAATCTCCTGGATAGAGACCCCCGCCGCCTCAGCCCAGGAAGCAGACACAGAACGCGTCGACCGACCCTGTACATGAGACAGAGGAGGCAAATCCTAAGACTTGTAAGATTGACAGACCGCCAAACGGACCCACCAACTGATCGTGGGAGTGGAAACCTTCTTCCCTTTAGCCACACCCCCACAGGAAACAAACAGGGCAGGAGAACTCCGGAACCCCAGGGAACGTTGGACGTAAATCTGGAGAGCCCTGCGAACATCCAAAGAAGGGGGAACAAGGGAATCCCCCTCAGCAGGCAAATCAGGAAGAATCACCTCCTGCTGCAAATGAAAACTCGAAGAAACCTTAGGCAGAAAAGCCGGATCAAGCCGCAAAATGACCCGATCCGGGAGGAACTGCAAATAGGGAAACAAAACAAGCAAGGCACCCAACTCACCCAACCTGCGAGCGGAGGTAATGGCCAACAGGAAAGCCACCTTAGCGGACAGCCACAATAAATCTGCCTCCATCAAAGGCTCAAAAGGGGGCCACTGCAGACCACGCAAAACAGTAGGCAAATCCCAAGAAGGAATGAGAACAGGAGAAACCGGCGGACGAAGCCGAAAGCTCAGAAGAAGCCGACTAACCAAAGGAGCAACACCCTCCAAGGAGGCCTCAGGACCCCGTCAAGCACGAACCGCCGCCCACTGAGCAGACAACGTGGAAGGGGAAAGGCCTTTCAAAAAACCATTCCGGAGAAACTCCAACACAGAAGTAGGAACCCCCAGTACAGGATTCACCCCATGAGAAGAACACCAAGAAACAAAAGAACCCCAATGGCGGCCATAGCACTTAAGGGTCGAAGGGCGGCGAGACAACTGGATATCACGAGCCACCACCGACGAACAACCCAAAGACTCCAAAGTCAACCGCTCAAGAGCCAAGCCGTCAGCTGCAAACGACAAAGACAAGGCAGAGACAGGAGTGGAAACTGAAGAGGAGATGGACACAAAGGAAGCCGGACAAACTGACCCTTCGCCAGCTTCAGCAGGATAGGAAACCAAATGCGGCGAGGCCAGAAAGGAGCAATCAACAGGACCAAAACATTCTCCCTCTGAATCTTCTGCAGCACCCTCGGGAGGAGGGGAATGGGAGGGAATGCATACAGAAGGCCCGAAGGCCAGGGAATCGAAAGAGCATCCACCGCCCAAGCCTGAGGACACAGCACCTACGAACAAAACCAGGGCAGGAGAGAGTTGTGAGGGGACGCAAAAAGATCGATCCAAGGAGTCCCGAACCAAAGGCAAAGGGACAGGAACAGAGGAAGAGAGAGATGGTACAGAACAGAAGATGGAAGGTCGCGGCTCAAAGCGTCCGCATGAAAATTCAACCGTCCCGGAATGTACACTGCCCTCAAGGCCAACAGATGAGATTCTGCCCAAGCGCAAATCATGGAGGCCAACAAGTTCAGAGACGCGCACCTGATCCTCCCCGACGGTTCAAGTAACAACGAGCCACCTGGTTGTCGGTACGAACCAACAGATTCGCCCCCAGGAGAGGAACCTGAAAGAACTGCACTGCCTCCCAGACAGCCGCCAATTCCCGCCAGTTCGAGGAACGGGTGCTGTCTCCCTGAGACCACCGACCCTTGGCTTCCAAGGACCCCAAAGTGGCCCCCCAACCCCAGAGACTGGCATCCGTTGTCAACAAAAGGGGAGGAGGAAGACAAAACCGCACCCCCTTCGCCAGGTTGGGAGTGCAAAGCCACCAGTCCAAGTCCAGAATCAGAGCAGTAGAGAGAGGAACCAGAGTCTCGTAATCCGACCGGAAGGGGTCCCACCGAGCCAACAGATGAGTCACCAAGGGCTTGAGATGGAGGCGAGCCCAAGGAACCACAGCAGTGGTCGCAGCCATCAACCCTTGGACCCGCAACCAAACACGAGCCGTGGCAGAGGGACGACTCAACAGATCCCGCAGCAGAGTCTGTAAGGAAAGGATCCGAACAGGAGGGAGAAACACCGCCCCAGAGAGGTGTCAAACAGACCCCCGATGAACTGAAGTCTCCGAACAGGAACCAGATGAGACTTGGCCAAATTCACCTTGAACCCCAGCTCCTGGAACAGGGACAATGTAGCCTCCACCGCCAGAAGAGCCTGAGAGAAAGAGGAAGCAGAGATCAAACAATCATCAATATAGGGAAACACGGAGAAACCCTGATGTTGCAAAACCCCCACAGCAGGAGCCAATACCTTGGTAAAAGTCCTGGGAGCAGTGGAGAGGCCGAACGGCAGAACCCGAAACTGGAAATGCATCCCTGGACCACAAACCTAAGGAACCGCTGACTGGCAGGATAGACTGGAACGTGAAAATAGGCGTCCTCCAAATCCAGGGAAGCCAAAAAATCTCCCTCCTGGATGAGGGGAATGATGGACTGCAATGTGACCATCCGAAAACGATCCAGCCGCACCAACTTGTTCAGGGAACGGAGATTCAATATGGGGCGGAAGGAACCATCGGGCTTTGGAACCAGAAACAGACGGGAATAGAACCCCAGGCCCACTTCCCCCACTGGAACCGGCACCACCGGCCCCTTCTGGAACAACAAGTGGACGCCGGACAACATGGCAGACCGCCTCACTGGGTCTCATGACAGCGGGGTAACCAGAAGACAATCCAGAGGGGGAGGGTCTCGGAAGGGAATCCGGTAACCCCACCTGATGATATCCAAGACCCATTGATCGGAGATCAGAGCCGACCAACGGTCCATAAACAAATGGAGACGAGCCCCCACAGCGGCATAGTCACTTTTGTCCAGCACCAGAGGGAGGCTGCGGCAGCTGCTGCTGCTGTTGCTGCTGAGGCCGGGATTTATAATGAAACGTGGCCCTCCGACCACGGGCCCGACCACGAAAGGGCTGAGAGGACAACACCCCCTGAAACCCCTGCTTCTGGAAAAAAGACCTTTTCTTAGGAGCAGGCTGAAAAGGCTTCAACAACTTCTTCTCCTCCGCAGAGCACTGCACCATCGAATTCAAGGCATCCCCAAAGAGACGAGGACCCTCAAAAGGCAGTTTATGGACCAAAGACTTCTGAGCAGCATCAATACGCCACTACTTTGTACACAGAGACCTCCTCCCAGCCCCGCCGCCCCAGCAGCCGAGGAGAAGGCCCACAAGGAATCAAAAGTGACATCTGACAGGAATTGCGCCAAAACCTCCATTTGAGCCAACACAGGAGCGGGGTCCCCATGATCCTGAAGATAGTCAAACAGCCTCTCAAAATCCTTGAGCAGGCTGCATAAGTGCTAGCACGCACCCCAAAGTGAGAAGCAGCGTAAGAACCCTTGAGAGCAGATTCCACCTTACGCTCCACCGGATCAGACAGGGAAGCCTCCTCCGAAGACAAAGAGGTAGAGGAGGAAGCCATAGAAGACAAAAAGAGAATTAACCTTCAGGATCGCAGGAAACTGGGAACCAAAGTCCGCCAGGCGATATCGCTTCCCCAGGAATCTCGGAATACCCTGCTTATCCACCTCCAGCCACTCCTTTGTGAGGATATCCTTCAGGACATCATGGAAGAGGAGGTCATCCACCACAGAGGAACTATACTGTGCGTAAAACCCCTCTTCAGACAGGGATTTAGGGTCAAACCCAAGCACCTCATGAATATTCACCAGCATGTCCGAAAAAACCTTGCCCTGGATGTACTTTCCCTTAGGGGAATTGTCCAGTTCTTTCTCATCATCCTTAGCCCGCTTAGCCACAGTCTCCAGCAGCGCAGACTGGACCGCAGAATCAATCAAGTCTCACAAATCAGCCCTAGAAATCTGCAAGACGTCGTCCTCCTGCAGATCCTGAATATAATGCTGCTTAGAAACAGCCTTAGCCGGCACCGGAGAAGAAGCCCCCTCACTCATGGTGAAAAAACCCAGCAGCAACCAAACAGAAAATCACCACAACAAAGGAAGTGCCCAGCAACCTCCAATAAATACTGCTCCCAATCAACCAATCACGCAAAGGTGTCTTGAAGAATGAAATAAAAAGAGGGCAACCCTAACGTCTCCACCCACAGCCACAGGTCAAAAAGAGAATGGCCGCGGGGGCCAGACGCTGAGATAGTGCAGCAGCGCCGGAACGACCCGAGGCCAGGAACCCACCAAAACTCCCCGCCCCAGCCCAGCACATGAGCGGGGAGCGCACCTGACTCCAGAACAGGAGCCCGGCCGACCGGAAAACCGGAGCGGCCGAGCCGTGCAATACAAGATGAAAACAACAGTTTAAATGTAAACACAGATGAAAAACTCACGGAACCGCCACCAAAGGAAACTGGATCCAGGGACCGGAACCGGGAGCACCAGCGTTCCGACAGCCGTCGGAGCAGAAAAAAAACAGGCATGGCGGTAGGTGGGCGGGGCTTATGTAGTATAGAAATACTGGCGTTGTGATTGGCTGGGTGGAGGCAGGACTGCCTCACGTTGTTAGGACTGGGACGGGGAGGACCCATTAGGGGGTAATGAGTGAGATTGACTGTCGGTGAGCATGAGAGAATCAGATTGACACAGAATAAGTGAACGACTGCAAGTGAAAGTGTGGGTGACTGAGCATGAATGAATGAGAATGAGTGTGAGTAGCATGTTAGGCGATGTGAGTGAAAATAAGGAATAGCAAATGAGGGAATTCAAGTAAGTGTGAGTGAGAAATTATGAGCGAGAATGGTGCTCGTATACCAGCGAGTCTGCCATTGGCTCGGGCATACTGAAGATAATTCTTAGTTTACGTAGGCATCCATGGGAAACAACTGGTAGGGCTGCTTCTTGGCATAATGGGCACCTATCTTATAATACTGGCATACCATTATGGGCCACCCATAAAAAATGCAAGCACATTGATAGTAGGGGTAGCCCTGATAAACTATAGGTTTATTTTGAGAAATGGTCAGCCATGATAGGTGGATGGCTTTAATGGGAAAATTCTAGCATTCGCACATTGCATGTGTTTTTTAGCACGGGGTCATGAAAAAATGCTGGCCCAGGCATTTCGATGATACATATCATCATCAAATAACTTTATTCAATCTAATTTAGACAATAAAAGTGCATAATAACAACGTAACATAAATCAATCGGTCAGTAAAAACAGAATGGTTCAGCATTATTTGAGATCAAACCAATAAAAAGATTGGATATGATCCCATTCCGCATTCGAAAATCCCGCATACCATGACTCCGCATTATTTACAACGCAGAGCCATTACTCCGCAGTACAATCACTCCGCAAAATGTAACCCTGCATATAACTTTACGACGCATGCCTTTACAACGCAAAGTCATGTGTGGTGAAGTTATATGTGTGGGAAAAGTCAGAAAATGTACTTACACTCTATATATATATATATATATATATATATATACACACAGACACACACACACACACACATAAATATATATATATATATATATATATATATATATATATATATATATATATATATATATATATATATAGTACACATATATATATCTATATACATATACACAATTAAAGCATATGTATATAAGTAAATAAATATTTTACATTTATATTTGTTTTAAAATAATTTAAAAAAATAAATATATATATATAAACAATTTAAAAAAAATACACTTAACACCCTAAAATCTAATACCACCCTACTCCCTTAAAATACCCCAGCACCCCAAAATCCAAACCCACCCTTACTCCTTAAAATACCCCAACACCATTAAACACTAACCCATCTTAATCCTATAAATATACCATGTACCCCAAAACCCAAGCCTACCCCTGAACCCTAAAAATACCCCTGTACCCCAAAACCCAAACATACCCCTGAACCCTAAAAATACCCCTATACCCCAATACCCATACCTATCCCTTAACCCTACACGAAGGGATGAAAGACGGAGCCGAGTGGATGATGAACAGCCGCCTGAAACTGAACTCAGTAGACGGAAGTCCTCATCCTGGGATCATCGCCCTCCGCCTGGGACGACTCCTGGTGGCCCCCGGCCCTGGGCAGCGCACCCAAACCAACAGACCATGCACGCAACCTGGGCTTCATCCTGGACTCCTCCCTCTCCATGACCAGACAAGTCCACGCCGTCTCCTCGTCATGCTTCAACATCCTTTGCATGCTACGTAAGATCTTCCGGTGGATCCCCACCGAAACCAGGAAGATGGTCACCCAGGCCTTCGTCACCAGCCGACTGGACTACGGCAACTCCCTCTACGCTGGAACCACTGCAAAACTCCAGAAAAGACTCCAGCGCGTACAGAACGCCTCAGCACGACTCATCCTGGACATCCCCCGACAGAGCCACATCTCCGCACACCTGAGAAACCTGCACTGGCTCCCCGTCAGCAAGAGAATCAGGTTCCGACTCCTCACCCACGCACACAAAGTTCTCCACAACCAAGGCCCAAGATACCTCAACGACCGCCTGAATTTCTACACTCCCACCCGCCAGCTTCGATCGACCAGCCATGCCCTCGCCGCCATCCCCCGCATCCAAAGAACCACAACGGGAGGAAGATCCTTCTCCTACCTGGCCGCCAAGACGTGGAACTCCCTCCCCACCCACCTCCGCCTGACCCAAGACCACCTCGCCTTCAGGAAGCAACTCAAGACTTGTCTGTTCGAGCAGTAGTGGACCCCCCCACCCCAAGCGCCTTGAGACCCTCCGGGTGAGTAGCGCGCTATACAAATGCTCTGATTGATTGATTGATTGATTGATTGATTGAACCCTTAAATACCCCTGTACCCCATAACCCAAACTCACCCTTAAAATACCCCTGAACCCCAGAAAAATATATACTCCAACACCCCCAAACTAAAACCATATACTTACCATACACTCAAATATAAAAAACATATGCTTTTACCAATCATGCTTTTATAACGAATTTCGTTGTAAAAGCATGCGTGGTAAAAGCATATAATATATAATGGCATGCGTTGTGAAATTTTGCGTAGTAACGGTACCTGCGTTATCATGGTATGAGGAGTAATGGTATGCGGAGTAAAAAATGCGGAGTGACGGTGTTTTACCGGTTGATACATCAAGGGATTACCAATTCTATCCCGGACTATAAATAAAAGGTAAAAGGAACATTATAAGATTTGCCAGAAAATATAAGCCATCCAGGTAGTTTTGGCCAACAAAGTACGTACTTAGTAAGGCCACAAAAATACTAACATGGAAGCAACAATCACAATAAAGTGGATTACATTCAGAGCCAACTGGCCCAAAAGGTCTGAGATGTTCATAAAAAATATCAAACAATAAAGGGCATACTCTATAATGGATCAGGCCAGCCCAAAACTCATATCAAGCATCTTCCACAAACTCAATGATGCGGCCAGAAAACATGCAACAACATAGGTTGCATACACATTATGCAGTAAATAAAGATGCATAAGAGCCGGCTTGACGTACACCCATTGCAAAGATTTCAGCAGGGGTAATAAAATAGTTCTGTGAGGGACATCATTAAAACCACAGAAAAACATAAACTGCATAAAGTTCTGGGCAGACAAATTATCACATTTGCAAGGCACCAGTGCACTTTCCAAGTGTCAGGCTTAGGAAAAGCCAGCAACAAATGTAATTGGTTAAACTGGAAATCTTGTGAGAAGACATTGATGGTGATTGTTGGGCATGTTAAACAGATAAGGTTCAACAACTGGTTTAGTAAGGATCTGTGCATGTCCTTGCACCAAGCGCTTCTCAAGTTCTACAACCTCTCTCTTTGCTCTTCTCCATGACAGGAGATTATTTTCTGTTTCAGAGGATATCCGCCTTCCCAATAACTGAACAGAGATGTCCTATATATATGCCAGCCATTTAATTGACCTCCCCACCTTTAAGCTGCCATGTCGACTTTGCAAGTGCACACACTTGACAGTCCCTAAATCTTCCCTTTTGAACATGTTAGCCACCCCTAAGGTAGGCCCAACGTACACCCATTGGCAGGGAGCATTGTATGTAAAAGGTAGGACATGCCCTGATGTGTGTGGCATGTCCTGATAATGAATTACAGCCAATTTAGTTTTTTACTATTGCAAGGCTACCTGTTCCCATACGCCAGAATGGACAGCTTGATTATAACATCTTATAATCCTAACTGATTCAGGAAACTAGGTAGAAATTTGAGTTTTGTATGCCTGAACTCCGAATAATAAAACACATTTTTTAGTGAAGTTGGTTTTAACATTCTGTGTTTGAAATTACCACTTTTAGAAAGTAGGTATTTTCTTGCCTAACCATCCAAGCCTGCCTCTGCTAGGATGTGTACTCTATGTGTGGTTTGTGGGTGACACGCTGGGGTGGCTCCAGGAGGCCGGGTGAATCCACACTAGGCTGAAAAGACCTATCTGCATTTTGAGTGGTGGGAGGAGTAGCACCTGGGACTGAATAGGGCTGTGCCTACCTTCCACAATGCTGGCTCCACATCCTGTGGTGCATCTGAAGATGCAGTATAAATATTGGGGCACAGACACCAGAACTTTAGATCACTTCTGGGAATTAAGATGAACCTTTGCTGAGGAGAAGAGCCAGAGAAACTGAAGGATGAGACTACACCTGCACACTGTGCTGTTTGGGCATTAGACTGCCGTGGTTGCTTCATTGCCAAAAAAAGGAGAAAAATGACTGAGTGTGCTTTCATCATCTTGAAGAAGAATCTCCATGGGCTTGAACTGTGCTTACCTCCTGCCTGAAGTCTCGGGGATATAAAACTTCACCTCTAGCTTCCCCCTGAATTCCCTTGCTGGGAATTGAAGTGCCTGCTATTGTGCTGGGCCTTCTAAGAGACTGTGTGTCGCTGGGAGCTTGAAGCACAACTCAACGAAGAAGAAGCGTGTTGCCGCTGCAGTAGTTAACGTTGCATTGCTGAGGAAGCATGCCTCCGCTGCCACCATCACATCACTGAAGCGAGCTGCATCACCGGAGAAGCGTGCCTCCGGCGCAGAGGTCACCATTGCCTCACTGGAGAGGGTTGTCGTAAGGCCTGTCACGGCTCAGAAGCTCATCGACTCGCTGCACGGGTGTCGCGCATGCACGCATCCCATCTACGTTGTCACACCGTAACCAAGACGCCATTTTGCCTCATGGCACCGGAGCATCATTGCATTGGATCACAGTAAGAAAGCTGCGTGGCAACTCCTCAAACAGTAAGAAAGCGAGCCTCAACTCCCCTGAACAGCAGTAAGTAACCAATGCATCCACTCCCCTTAGTGTAAGGGATGGCGCATCAACTTCCCTGCGACCCTTTTGTTTATTTTGAGTTAGGCATCCCAGGCACTGTGAGAGTAAAGTGTTACATTTACAATCTAAAGTAAACTAAGCTTTTTCTACCATTTTAAAGACTTATTTGGATTACAGTAGATTTTAGTTGTTTGGTCTTGAGTTAAGTCTAGTAAAGATGACTTATTTTTCTATACTTGTGTGGTGTCCATTTGTAGTGTTTTCACTGTATGTTCTCACAAATGCTTTACACACTGCCTCTGAGATAAGCCTGTCTGCTTTTGCCAAGCTTTCAAGGGGGGGGGAGTAGGGTTTATTTTGGAAGTATCTTTTACCCTGACTAGAAGAAAGGGTCCCTATTTGGTCAAAGGTATCTACCTCTGCCAACTAAAGACCCCCAATTCTAACAGTGAGTCACCTAATCAGGGGTACAAAGCAATAATATCAGACATGGAGGGCAGCCCTAGCTTCTCATGTAACATGAAAGTGGGTGTAGAAATGCCAAAGGATGTCTACTGAATCTATTCTCCTTCACTTGGCACTCTCTGGGATTTATATATCCCCAGAAGTCACTGCCAAATGTGGCCACAGAGACTGATTTGGTCTGCTAGATTTGGCTTGCTACCGATTCTGGAGGAGAAGGAAAAACAATACCCCTATAGAGTGGGACAGGGATAATCTTTTAGATTATATCAACGGGGCACAAGTGGATTAATCATCAAAAACCACACATAAGTATGTGAAAATCTGAGCCCTGGTCTGCTTGTGGCCCTGAATATGAAAGGATCTTGACTTGGTCCCCCTAAGGATCACAATCATTACCTGACATTTACTTGATGATTGAGAGGTCGAGTCGGTCAGTCAGTAATTCTTTATTCTATGATTAAAAAAACACCATAAAAGCACAATTATATACAAGTTAAAATACAAATTAATCATTATCTGGAGCCTGACTGGTTTTTATACATGGGTTAAAAAAAGATTAAAAATTCATTACGACAATCAGTATCACGCCTGCCCCCTAGTTTCCCTTAATCTCATCGAGACTTTAATAAAATTCATCATGCAACAGAGTGTCCTAGGCTCATTTGCCCTTTGCAGAAAAAGTAGAGCATCTTTAGCATGATTCAATTAGGCTTGTTTTAAAATTTCTACCTGAAGTCTACGCCTGGGTATTGTATAAAAGGGTCACAAAAGTACAAAATGAAGGGTGTCCTAAGGAGACTTATTGTCGCAGGCGCATGCACCCTTCTGCTCAATTGTCAATGTAAAACCTGGCGGATCAGCTAGTAGATGTGATAAAAGATTGAGCCTAAAAAGAGACATTAAAAACCTGTCTTGGGCATTATACATGAGAAAGAGATACGGTTCCATCCCCTTGGTGGTTTTAAAAAGGCAATGGGTGCTTACTGAGTGTTTGGTCCCTTCAACAGCTGCTCTACGTGTGATTCTCTGGTCCAAAAAAGATCTCTTTATTTTGGCCTTGTCTTTAGATACAATTACTGCTGGGTTTGTGAAAAGTTCCTTGCAACCTAGACTTTCCAGGTTATTCTTCACATATCTTAGCCACAGGATATTCATACTTTTGTCCCTATCGAGGCAATCTTTAAAGATTTGTCTACTCAGGGCAGCTTCAGGGTTTATCCATATTTTTATCCAGGCTAAAATAGGTCTAAGTTTAACCAAATCCTCAATGTAAGGCCTGCCTAATTCCCTATGAGCAATACAGCTGGGGAAGTCTGGGGTATTTTTAAAATAGATTGAAAAAATGTATTTTCCTCTCGCTGAAATTGGTCAATGTTTACAAAACCTCACACTTCATAGCCATATATGACTTTGGAGCAGCATATAGAGCTATATAAGTTTATGACTTGTTCAGGGAACCAGCAACCCAGTCTATGCCCATAATTTGCAATAGCCCCATTTGAAGATACTAGTTTAGAACAATGGTCCTCCACCAAAGGGTTGAATTTAAGTGAACTGTCGAATAATAAGCCAAGATAGGAGAAAGAATGCATCCTTTCTAATGTGTGAATTCCTATTCTATAAGAGAAACTGGTGCAAGGTTTATTGCCTGCCAGCATAACATATGACTTACTTAGGTTCACAGAGAGGTCTAGGGTTTCCATAAATTTAGCGAATCCGTCAATTAAGATCTGTAAGCTCTTCGGGGTACAAGCTCGCAGGACCGCGTCATCTGCATACAAAAGTACCGGTATATGACGCGTTCCTGCTCTCGGACAATCTGTCTTTAAATTGATCAGAGCCTGCTCTAGATTATTAATATAGAGCAAAAATAAAAAAGGGGCCAGGATACAAACCTGCCTCACCCCGCTAGTACACGGGAACGGAACGGTGTTCCCCCATTCGTGTTATAGCGTACTCTGGCTGTGGAATCCCTATGTAATTCTCTTAGGATATTAATCAGGCCAGGGTCGATTCCCAAATTGCTCATTAGGGACCAGAGCTTGTCCCGATTAACGTGATCAAAAGCAGCTGCCAAATCCATGAACCCCAGATAAATAGCTTCATTGCTGGTTTTAGTATAATTAACAACCAGCATGTAAAGGTTCAGGCATTGATCACTTGTGGACCTCCCTGCCCTAAAGCCATATTGGATGTCCGAGATGATGTTATAGTCATCGGTCCACTCAGTAAGGCGATTAAGGATTACCATGCCCAGAATCTTGGCTGAGACGTCTATCAATGAGATAGGTCGATAGCACTAAGGGTTGTCCCTATCTCCCTTTTTTAAAATCGGGACTATCGTAGCAGTGGACCAGGACCGGGGTAGACCAGACCTAGTTGTTGCGTTTATCACTCTGGTGAGAACTGGGGCCCATACCTCAACATTAGACAAGTACAAGTCAGGTGGTGTACCGTCAGGGCCGGGGGCTTTATTTTTACTCAAGTCCTTAATTCCAACAGTTATTTCATCTAAAGTGAAGTCTATTACTTGGCCCTGTTGGACAACCTCGACATGAAACAACACATTAACTCAATGGCCAAGAGCGCCCGCTTCCACCTGAATTACTTAAGAAAACTGAAACCCTTTATCTCAGTGAGGGATCTAAAACTGGCTATCCAATCATTAGTGATCTCGAGGATCGAATACGGCTGCACCACATTATCTGGCCTTCCGAAAACATCCACAGCACCACTAAAAGCCTGCCTCAACGCTGCGGCTAGACTCATCACGGGATCGAAGAAATTTGATCACATATCTCCACACCTGAAAGCACTAAACTGGCTACCTTACGAGGCCAGAATTCAAATGAAGATGGCCTGTATTACACATAAAGCGGTCCATTACAACACGCCTAGTTACCTAGCCAAGAAACTTAAGCTATCAGGAGGTAACAGACCTACCAGAAGCACAAAAGAGTTACTATTGCGACCAGCCTTTTTCCACAAGAAAAAGACCTACAACAGAGCATTCTCAGGAGCTGCGCCCAGAATCTGGAACTCACTCCCGCCAAACCTCAGGAAGATTCAAAATACAGCAACATTTAAACGAGAACTGAAGACCCACTTGATGAGTAAATACCCTACCTAAAGAAGCCGATGGACTATTGGGATGATCATTTTCGCTACCAGAGGGTTGTCCGCGGCATGAAAATTTGGAGGATCAATAACTGATATCGAACTGTATTTCCATGGTCAAGCCGAGGCTAGACACGTTACTGCTACTTAGTATTTTGTGAACCTATAACTACCTCACTTGTTTGTGAACTTATAACTATATCTCACAGATATAATATATGTAACGGCTTTCTCACCCTATTTACTAATCCATCTTATCCTTGATATGCACTTGATGGCCATATAACCCTACCTCATCGAGCTTGTATTGGTTCTAGGACACAAGCTAAACCTCGTGCGTCACCTAATGCTAATTGCACAGACACTAGTAACTATATATCTAATCATGTCCTTACGGTATATTACCCTCTACCTCATATCTATTTGTTGTTGTTGTTATTACTGTTACTATAATGTATACCTGGAACTCTTTTCCCTGTTAAGCGCTCTGATACCCACGGGTCTTGTCCGCGCTATACAAAACTCTATAAATAAATAAATAAATAAACCCACCCCACCTCTGAAGGACTTTCCTGTTTGGTATTGTACAAACCCTTGAAATATGTAAACCACTGTTCTGGGAAAATATTTGTCCCAATCTCCGGGGCACTACTGTCCTGGAAACCTGGTTTATTAATTATACTCCAGAACTCGGTTAAGTTACTTCTATCCGCCACTTCCCTTAGGCCTGCCCATGCTTCCACCTGGAGTGCTAATTTCCTCTTCTTAACCGCACTCTTGTATCCCTGTCTACACTGGACTACTCTTTGGCCTATTCTTTAAACTATGTTTTATTCCCTTAGAGAGCGCGAACATTCCCCATCAAACCATCCCAGCATGATGTTGTTTCTCATGGGTGCGCTTGACATTAAAAGTCCCTCAACTACACTAGTTACTTGTCTGAACGCTCTAACTAGTGATTGCCCTTCTACTGCAAGGTCTAGACAATCCTTGATCGATAGTTTTCCTTTATCCATCAGGGATTCGTAGAACGTTTTCCCATCAATTTTTGACCACCTAAGCCGTCTTACCTGGTCCGTTACCCTCAGGGAGATGCCCCCCACGGGGCCTATCCTCGATCGTCCCAGGTACATAAGCTCTAGTACCAAAGGGTTGTGGTCACTAAATGGGCTCCACTCAATCCCCACTAATTTAATCCATTTTTTTAGTAGCCTGGATGCAAAACTATAATCAATAAATGGTGAGCACCCTCTCCCTTTAAAGGTTGGCGGGTGGGTGCCATCATGCTCCAGGTTTATCATATTGATCGTGTGTTCAAGATCGTGGTTGTCTAAGAGTTTACTAAGAGCCATTCCCTCTGGAGTATGATCAAAGTGGGGGCCATTCTTGACTGGGCAGTGGGACCATTCTGGATCTAAGGGGGAAAAACATGGGCAAAGGTGGCAGTTAAAATCGCCCATGGCTAAAGTGGTTGAAGCCAAAGCCCCTTTCCTACTAGCAATCTCTTGACTCATTCTATGATCTAGTTCTTGTAAAATTTGATTATTATCTCTTGGGGCTCCCGCATTATATACGTTGAGCAAAATCAGCCTTAACCCATTGCCCCCAAACCACTGGGCATGGACATTATTGGATGATTAAGCTACACGTGTCCATGTCCCTTGGAGGTTTAAGTCCACATATATGGACAAGCCTCCCATTGCTCTACCTGATCTAGATTTCTGAGCCGGTATGTGGAAACATTTATACCCTGTCATATGAAAGAGGCTGTTATCAACCACCCAAGTGTCTTGTAAACTGATAATCTGGAATCGGCCTATATACAGCCACCATTCACTATTATCGAATTTACTTGCCAAACCTGCTACATTCCATGAAAATATTTTTATTCCCCCATCTGCTAGCTGCTCACCCACTACTCCATGGGAGCATGGATTTACATCTATAATCCCTTCTTCAGCCCTTATGAGCCCTAACTGGGCCCCTCTGCCCTGTTGTACTTGAGAGTGTGCAATGTCCCGTGACTCATCTTTGTCTAAGGAGTCTCCGCCTTTAGTACTAATCTGGTGCTCTTAGGCCCTAACTGGTTTCTCCGCCCTAGGTACTGTTGGTGTATAAGCCTCTTTTATAGACGGGTGATCTATAGGAACAGTTTTATGTGACTCTATCAGTCCCACCCCTCACAATTCCTGGGGATTGATATTCCCACCTATTCGTCTTATGGGGGATTCTGTGGACGTCATGGATCTAATTAGTCAATCATTGTCCTCAAGGGACATCAATGGACTAAATCTATTTGTCTAATTGAATAGCCTCTAATCTCTCACTCCAGGGTTACCCCAAGTGTGACTTAGGTTCCAATTTGGATTTATACCCTCCCTTGATCTCCCCAAAAAGTGGGTTCCATCATCTACTACAAGTTGTCCAGGATAAAAGTAACCTAGTGGAAAGGGTTTTATGCTGCTTGCAATGTTATTTCTCCCATTTTTTAGGATGTGCTCCACTACTCTTTTGTCCCTAAAATTTACAATTGTGCAGTTACCCGCTATGTCTTTAGACCTACTGCCTAGCCAATTCACCCTTCTAACATGGAGAATTTCCCCATTTTTGTTACCTACAATAGGTCTGTTTTGATTCAACCAGTGTATGGTCTTATTTTTAATTCCAGGTGTGACTCATTCTGCTCTCTCTTTAAGTCCGGCGCCCCTGCGAGAACTACTACATAGGGAGACGTTTCTGGCGGTAAGTTAATGGTGGGTAGAGAATTATTGGTAGATATATTGAGCACACAATCTGTCTTGTTTGTCACTTGTACTTTAAGATTTAGGGTCTGATTATTTGGCTGTTCTGGCGGATGTATAGATGGACCCTCCCCAGCATGTGGTACTTTCTCCATCTGGGTCATGGTCCTATCCTGCTGCACTGGGGAGCCTCGTGGGTTAGAAATTTGTGTTACCATGGATTGCCCACAGGCCGACCTGCTCAATGGCGTGGCTGTCTGTTGAGCTAGGCTAGGGTCAGTAGTAGCCAAGACACTAGTGGGAATCAAAGGTGGACCTAATGCACTGCCCCTATTGTTTACTTCATTCATAATTTTATCCAGCCTACTAACCAATGGCTTTATCTGGCTTACTATGAATGACTCTAGATGGGTTTTTAAATCAGACACTTTCCGTGCCATACAGATTGGCGGGGCTGGCAGCTGGGGTTCCTGTTCTGCCCTGGCCTCCCCTGAAGCATTTTTTGCTACCGATAGAAGGGTACTAGCTCTAGTTTTCTTGGTTCTAGACATCTTCGGGCAGACTCTTCGTTTCTTGTTAGTCACAATTAGTTTACCAGGGACAGATTCTACCGTGTCTGCCCCACTAACCAACTGAGCACAAGGGATGTCCTGGTCAAGTGACTCTAACGGGGTGGAGGGAGGGATAACTATAACCTCATTAACTGACCCCTGAGATGAGATAGATAGATCCGTTAATGGTGTCAAGGACAAGTGCTTTTCTATCTGCTCTATTTCACTCGATACTGCCCCAATTGCTTTCCGCAACATACGATTAATTGTAGTGGGTTGTGCCAATGGGGGAAGAATTGTACTTTTATCATAAGAGGGCACCTGAAACATTGGGGGGGGTTCAGTTTTCCTTTGGTTGAGCGCGTTTTCACTTTACCGGCCATAATATTTAAATGGAAAGTACAACAAAGTCACCCAAAGTTTGCACTCCCCGCGCGCACACCTTATTCCGCCTCTCCTC
The DNA here is from genome assembly GCF_964263255.1 of Lissotriton vulgaris. NCBI lineage: Eukaryota > Metazoa > Chordata > Amphibia > Caudata > Salamandridae > Lissotriton > Lissotriton vulgaris. The sequence goes on from NC_141685.1 coordinate 1,578,099,696, forward strand.
GACCAAGATCTGACCGACGTGAAGTGCAGATAACTAGCAGATAACTAACATCAACCAGAGTTCCCCACACCAGATTTCCCGGTCAACTTGCGTATCAAGGTCCCAAAGTCACAGAACGCTCTTCTTCTCCTCTCCACCTAGTCCTCGTTCAGCATCCAGCTACTCACTCTGGAACCAGCTTCCTAGCACCACGAGGGGTGGCCCAGCCCGGCCTCCTATGGCCCCGGACGGCCAAAGATGGCCTGCCCTGTGCCCGGGCTTAGCCCGCGCGCACGTCCCGCGGGACGGAAGTGACCTTTTCCTTAATTCAAGTCGTGGGCAGAAAGGGAGGGCTGCGGGGTCAGTCTGTGCCCCCAATGAGTCCTGGGACCTGTGGTCCGGTCTTGCTCCTTGCCCCAGCACCAGGCATGGTGTCTCCCGCGAAGCGGGAGGCACGAGGTCAGTTTCTGCCGATGCGGGTGGAAAGGGAGGGCTGCGGCATCAGTCTGTGCCCCCAATGAGTCCTGGGACCTGTGGTCTGGTCTTTCTCCTCGCCCCAGCACCAGGCACGAGGTCAGTTTCTGCCGATGCGGGCGGAAAGGGAGGGGTGCAGCGTCAGTCTGTGCCCCCAATGAGTCCTGGGACCTGTGGTCCGATCTTGCTCCTCGCCCCAGCACCAGGCGCAGCATCTCCTGCGAAACGGAAGGCGTGTGGTCAGTTTCTGCCGATGCAGGCGGAAAGGGAGGGCTGCCGCGTCAGTCTGTGCCCCCAATGAGCCCTGGGACCTGTGGTCCAGTCTTGCTCCTCACCCTAGCACCAGGCGTGGCGTCTCCCGCAAAGCGGGAGGTGCGAGGTCAGTTCGTGCTGATGCGGGCAGAAAGGGAGTGCTGCGGCATCAGTCCGTGCCCCCAATGAGTCCTGGGACCTGTGGTCCGGACTTGCTCCTCGCCCCAGCACTAGGCGCGACGTCTCCCAGTTCATGTATGTGACAAAACCGTTGTCTGAAGCCCCAGGACAGTTCTCATCAGCAAAACAGTGTTGTCTACATAAAGCAATGCGAGGATCTGTTGAGCAACTGCTCAAGGATAGTCCACCTGCCTGTCTAACAACCTGGCCCCAAGTCATTCACATAGAAGTGAACAAAAAAGGGGCCGATATGCATTCCTGGCTTACTTCACTCTTTAAAGGGAAGGAACCAGTACTGGACCCCTCTGAGTTATATTGGATGACTGCCATCATATACCTGTGCAGCTTCCTCAGAAAATAACCAATGTCATTGTGCATTACCATATCCAGCAAGATGGGCCACAACTTGGATCTGATCACTCCGTCAAAGACATTCATAAATGCAATAAACAGTGAACCATGTTTCACCGCAGTACACTTATTAATTAAAAGAAAAAGATGTAAGCATTGATTGCATGTCCCTAACCAAGGTGAAACCCAAACTGTAGATCTGAGAGAATGGAATCTTTCTCCACCGATGACAACACCCTTTCCCAAATAACCCGGCTTATCACCTTGACCACTGAATTAATCAGAGAGAAGGGTCTGTAACAGCTCAACTGGTCTCTGGAACCCTTCTAATGGGATACTGACTGACTAGGACCAAGAGTATGGGAGACATGTGCATACTGCCAAGTTAAACACACAGTTTAGGATTAGGCCCAGAGTTCAGATGATATGTAGGCATGGGCGGAAAATCCGTTCCGCTCGCGGATTTTGCGGATTTTCGGGAAATCCGCAATCCGCGAGATTTGCGAATCTCCCGCAAAATCCGCAAATCCGCGAGCAGCGGATTTTGCTCGCACTGCTCGCACTGTTCGCGTGAGTTCGCGTGAGTTCGCGCCCCGCGAATAAGTGCAAAATTGCAGAAATACGATTTTAGCAAAACTGAAAGTAACTACTTACCAGGTTCAAAAGTTCAGGCTCATCATTAGTAGCCATTTCCTGTAGTGCTTCCTGAGGGGCCCCTCCAGAGTTCAGTTGCCAGTTGAAACTATTATGTGACCCTGCTCTGAACCTCAGAATAGTTACACATATGCCACAAAGGTCCTGAATTACAGCTAAGGGAGACAAGCAGGAGCCAGGCTGGAAGTTAAAATCCATTAATCAGCCCCTAATTCATTATTGTCAGTTGGGGCAGGGCAGGTGTTGTAACTAATTTTGCAACAATGAAAGCACTTAGCAAGTGCAAAAGATCACTAATCAGGGCGCACTAAGGAAGCAGGTGCCAGCTAAAAAAATATTCTGTGACACATTAATCAGCCCCAAATTAATTCAGGTCACTTGAGGCAGGGAAGGTGTGCTTTGCTTTGCCGAAAATAATGTACACTGGACAACCAGAGGGTGTGGTGATGAAACAGAGGGTGGCATGGGTGGGCCAGAGGGTGGCATGAGTAGTCAGAGAGTGGCAGTGGTGACAGAGAGTGGCAGTGATGAAGAAGAGTGTCCCAAACAGGCTGGACACGTAGAAACAACAAGTTCACGAAACTTGCGACCCGACAGGTAAGTTCTCAATTTGCGAAAGTGTACAAAACCCTCGCGAACTGGCAGAAACACGGGCGAACACAAAAAAAAAAATCTGCAAATTCGCGGATTTTGCGGATTGCGAATCCGCAAAATTCGCGAACGCGAGATCCGCAAAATTCGCTCATGCTTAATGATATGTTCAGATGATATCTTAAACAAGTCATCAGGGATTCCGTCCGGAGCAGGAGCCTTATGACCAGTCATGCATCCTATGGCTAGTGTGACCTCATCCATCAGAAATGCCCCGAACATTAGGCCATCTGTACTGTGTCTGTTGAGGCAGTTTTACATTTACTCATCATGATGCAAAAAAAGAAAACGATCACAATGCCCGGAAAGGGAAGAGGAGGCTCAAGAAGGCAAAAGAATACACAGGATGTCCACTACAAAGTCTAATGCTTGCCTGCTTTGGAGAGTAAAAAATCAGCAGCACCGTCCAACCCCAGCGGGCAACAATCAAACAGTGCCCATGGTTACCATATCAAATCCCTGTGAATATTTCAGATAAATGTACAGTTAAACACATAAATAGCTTTTGGCCTTGCAGATGTCAGATGGGTAGGCCAGACTACTCTGGGCGATGATGGGTGCAACACGGGTCTGTCCTTGACCCAGGCTTTGCCCAGGCATGTCACGCAAAGTGGGATTGTCGGGAGTGCTATAAGCGTGTTCGAAGGCCCATTCTGTTCAGAAGCCAATGGAAAGTGCGCCTCTAGGCACAGGGTACCTAGGTGGATGGAGCCCCCTTTGTTGGTAGTGATCGTGGGAGGAAAGGAACCCCTCTAGCAGCCTCAGTTAAGTCTCACATGACAGGATTGCTGGGAGTGCTATACGCGTGCTAGAAGGCCCACCCCCTTCAGGAGCTAATTGCCAAGTGTGGCCTAAGGCATAGGGCACATTGGGGGATAGAGTCCCCTTAGTTGGCAGTGATTGTGGGGGGCTAAGAACCCCTCCAGCAGCTTCAGTTAAGTCCCGAACAGCTGTAGTGCTGAGAGCACCATAAACGCATTGGAAGGACCGCCCCCTTCAGGAGTCAATTGACAAGTGGGCCTCCAGGTGCAAGGCATGTTGAAAAATGGATTCCTCGCAGCTGGCAATGATTGTGGGGGCCACAAACCCCTCTTGAAGCATCAGTTACGTCCCACTTGATGGGATGGCCGGGAGTGATATATGCGCGTTAGAAGCCCCCTTCCCCTTCAGTAGCCACTTGACAAGTGCGCCTAGAGGTGCAGGGCACATTGTGCGATGAAGTCTCCTAAGATGGCAGTGGTCGTGGAGCCAGGAACTAATCTTGCAGCCTCAGTTGAGTCCCCATGACTTATCTAAGGTTGCACCGAAGTCCTGAGATTCCACCATGTTGTGTTAACCAGCTACAGATGCTCTGAGCAGGACCAACTAGATTAACTTGCCCAACAAGGCAACATTTTAGGCAGTTTCACTTGGGTGGTTGGTCCAGTCCTTCTGAGGTCTGGAATTGAAAAAAATATTTTTGGCTACTTTTCATATATTTCATGATAAGACCTTCTGGATCCCACTAAGGCTCCCAGGACCTCAGGGTCAGGACTCACTTCAGCAGAGGCCACTAGCAGGGTAAAGTCCTCTTCCAATTAAAACTGGTCCCTTCAGAAAAATGGCCTCTTGTGACATCCCTTTACCACACAATAGGTCATCCAACCGACACTTGTTGTCCATTTCTTTATTCCGGGTAGAAGTGGGAAAAGGTCCAGCCCTTCAGGCCACCTCACAAATCTCAAACAGTAGGTGCAGTCTTTCTTTTGTTCTTCCACAGGTCTGAAAAGTGCTCTGCGATAATAGTGGATAGGCCCATTTTGTACTTTTAAGGAGCCAGTGGGTAGGAGTGACTTCTGAACACCTCATAACCAATAGGAATGCATTTCCCAGGGCAAACTTACCAATGTATGCAAACAGGCCCAGAATGCACTATTCTAGGGGTAATCCAAGATGACACAGGCCTTTTACCCTTGGAGGGAAGCTGTGTACCAGACAGGGATGTGTTTATTAATATGAGGATTACTCTCTTCCTAAGCTACTGCAAAATTGTTCTAGGACCATCTATCCCTCTCACTAGGATGGTGCCCAATTGGCTACCCTGGGCCTAAATAACAAAGAAAGGTTCCCCTTCTTCAGATCTGCCTTTAGATTAAACAACCAATGAGAAAGCTTCATCTCTATCTCTTTAATGTAAATGAAGTTCCTGGAAGCTCTCCAGCTGCTCTTTCTGGCCTGATATGTATCACATTATCCAGAGTCCATCATGTCACAAGACCAAAGCCTCTGTCCTTGCTCTTCATAATTCACACCTCATATAGATTAAGCACTGGAAGGGCAGCTGCAGTCAGACTAATGCAAATTTGCCACCAGGAGGTGTAGAAAGGGAAAAGGTAACATTCTAGATATGTATTAAAAATACGTCATCATTGAATTGTTTTTTTAATAAATATTCAAAGTAGTGGTTTCTCTAGCTTGCCCCTAACCCAAGATAGCAAATTTAATATATGAATCTGTACTCTGTAGGGACATAATTAGAAGTGGGTGTCTCTAGTTGGCAGAATTATGCAACCAGTCCAAATAGGGACCATCACTCTAGTCAGGATAAGTCAGATGCACACTAAAAGCTGACCTGTGCTCACCCTCTGGTAGCTTGGCACAGAGAAGTCAGGTTTATCAAAAGAGGTAATATATAAAGTATTTGTGCAACTCACACAAATACACAGTAACACGATGAAAACACTACAAAAAGGTAGACAGTAATTTTGTGAATAAAACAAGACCAAAATAACAAAAATCCTATACGTAGAAACTGAGTTATTCATTTTCTAATGACTAAATGAAAGTATAGTGCTTAGAGTCATAAAGCGCCAAAAAGGTACATCTGGTTGTGCTTGACCAGGGTACATCCAAAAGTTCAGACCGACCACAATGGAGAGAAAGCCAGATACAGGGACCAGCCTTGGCCTGTGGAAACAGTAATTTTGGATGGGGGGGGGTGCGTCGAGGTCGAGGACGAGATGTGAGAAGTGCGGAGGCTATGCTTCATCGTTGAGCCAGGCACTTGTGGAAAGCTTTGTCGCTGAGCAGCGCTGAAGATGGGCAATGTGTCATCATCTGGAGAAATGCACCGGTTCCAATCAGTGAAACAGCAATCCAGGACTGGATTTGGTACCACTTGGCTTGGCAGGACAGCGCCAGGCAGATGACTGAGTCCAGGTGCTGTTGCGGGGTTGCAGAAAGTCTGTGATGTCCCTGAGACTTCAGAACAGGAGGCAAGCCAGGATGCCATTGGACTCACTCTGGTTTCAAGTGAGATGGGTCCAGTCCTTTCATCAGCAGGGCAGAAAAGCAGTTCTTCCAGAGCTGCAGTCCAACAGAGTGGCAATCGTTGTAGCAGCACATCAGAAATTCCTACTGGCAGAGTTCTTCACAGGTTCAGTAGTGTCTGGCTTGATGAGGTTACCGACCAAGTACTTATACCCAGTTATGCCTTTAAAGTGGGGTTGACTTCTAAGAAGAGTCTTTGAAGTGCACAGAGGTCTTTTCTTCCTGACCCTGGCTCCAGACTATCAGTCAGGGCTAATCAGTCCTTTGTGTGTGTACAGGGCACTGCCTTTTCAGGTGTAAGTGACAGTCCCAGTCCTCCCTTCCTGCCCGGGAGAGCCATCAGAATGCAGATGAGTACTCAGACACACCTAACCTTCCTGTGTTGTGGCTGTCTAGAGGTAATGCAAAAGGTATAGCTGTCACCCACCCCGGATGTGTATTGGAGACAGGCTGCAGACAAACAGAGCTGTAAGAACAGAGAAATGCCCGCTTTCTAAAAGTAGCATTTCTTAAATAGTAATGTTAAATCCAACTTTACCAGAAACAAGGATTTATAATTACAATTTTAAGGATATAAAACATGACATAGCTACTCCTAACCTATAGGCGGAGTAGTCCTCACAGTAGTGAAAAAAATGGTTTTCACTACCAGGACATGCAAAACTTAAAGCAAGTTTTAAAGGGCTACTGGTGTGGGTAGCTTAATCAGTGCTGCAGGCCTACTAATAGCATGTCATTTACAGGCCATCGGTATATGGTATATCACTTTACATGGGACTTACAAGGAAATTAAATATGCCAATTGTGTATCCACCAATGAACAGTATATCAATAGGGAATGGATCACTTGTACCTGAGTAACCAGCGTTCATATTTCTTGCTGTCTTTCAATAAAAACCCTAATTCATGTATTCAGGTCGTGGGGTGATTATCCGCCTTATTACAAAACAAGACAGCATCATCATAGGGTTTCTTTTTTGTATGCTATCCTCCGCTAGGAGGAAAAAAACACTGGTTATTACAGTAGTTATCAGAGATGAAAAAAGTGCTAAAGTGTTGTGAGCTTTTAGGTGAGGTGAGTTAGAATTGACCACACATTACCAGAACTGTACCTTTATTCGGTTCGGAATGGTGGCAGATAAAAACAGTATTGTGCGTGGGAAGACGAGTTACTGGTCTAACACACTAGGGTATCGGTGTGAAAGGTCGACATGTTTCAGCCCCATGTATGTGCCCAAGCGGGTCGGGGGTACTTCTTCAGGACCATGTAAAGTGTGCAATGCAAATTTGTCGCAGTCCAGGTGCTCATCCGGATCACTGTGAAAAGAGTGAGCGCAAGTCGTGACATGCGTGTAACTAAGCAGGCAAAACCCTCGCCGGCGCTCCGAGGAAGTCAATAATTGAGGACTGCAAGGTACTCATAGACCTACGTGTACATAAGTTGAATGGAATCTGTACTCACCTAGACTGCAACAAATTTGTGGTCAGTTGGCACCCGAACAGTGACCACTTCAGGTGAGAGACCCATCCCCTCGCGCGGATGGGTGGGGAGGTCAGAGCCATCGTCCAGTTGGACGGACGGATCAGGGATCCCTGCATGAGAGAGTACATGTACTCGGAGATGCCCCTTCTGTACGGCCGGACTGTGCCTCGCCCAGTGGTCATCCTGACTGGGGTCCTGAAGATCTGACCATTTGGTCTGAAAAGTCAGTTGTGGGGATTAAATTTGTTTGACCTGCACATATCAGGTGAGTTTGTTTTGGTTCTTTGGGGATATGATACCATTTTGGTTTGCATTTGATACAGTCTGAGTACCATCTTTGGGATCAAAGCACTTGCAATTACTTTGCCAGGCAAAATAACGAATTTGGGTCCTTTTTGAAAATGTCTTGGTTTCTTGTTACCATTGTTTTTCTGCTGATGCTCAATTGAAAGAAGCTCAGTTGGTGACTCCAGAAGGCACTCCTAATTTTGATATGTATGTAAAGCATGGTCTTCGCCCGATTATGTTTAGTACATTATGGCACAAATATACGAAGGACAATGCAGAGTTGCAATGGCCATTGACAGACTTGTGAAAATGGGGTTTTATAGGAAAAAATGTTTGCAAAACAAAGTCTATGTTTGATTCTCTTCGAACCTGGTAGAAGGAGGCTAAGCAGAGACGATTAAAATTGGAAAAGGAGGCTCGAAAGGGGAGAATGCAAACATTGACTCTGAAAGCTGTAGTACATGATAGAGAGAAACAAGAGATAGGGATTGAACATAAAGATAGGAGGTTTTAATTAAATATTGATAAATCTTATGCAGCCCAACAAGAAAATGATACTTTCGTGGAGGAGTTATTAGATAATAGACCCTCACCCCTGTATGCCCCACAAAGGATATATCCTAATGTTCCATTACCCTCACAGACGCCTGTTACTGGTGCTTCTACTCTCTCTGTTCTTGTATCTACTGCTGCCTTTTCGACGGCCGTGGCATTGGCTCCTTCTCTTCTTTCTTCTGCTTCATTGCCATCTACAGCAACTGTGACTGTTAGCACCCCCCTCATGCCTATTGTTTCAGCAACTTTCTGGTCAGCTTTTTACCTGGGACACAGCCCTCGGAATCGTTGGTACCTGTCACTCCAGTTGCCTCTTTTTCCCTGGTTTTTCATCCTCCGGTTTTATTAGGTGATGGGAAGCCTGTGCGCAGGTTTGGAGATGCAGACTGGACACAGTTTAAATAGTGCATGGGTCCGTATGCACGGCCTGAAGTGGGAGATGCAGAGAAAAAGTTAGCGGCTACCAAGCTGCGCCAGTGGGCCCAAAACCCCATTTGAAGTGTGAAAGATGTGTGGAATGTGATGAAAGATTATGAGCCCTTTGTACAACAGCATGCCCTCAAGCATACGTCTGCTACTCTGACTAGTATTTAGGAGCAGTGTTTCAAGGATGCAGCACCATAGATTTCATACGATATTAAAGATCATGTATATGTTAGTAATATGGGGCCTGGCCAAGTTTTTGGCAGTATTACAACATTGTTTGCTTACCGAGGTGGGCTATTTGAGAAGAGTCCCACCCCGAAATACAAGAGTTAACGGATTAACGTGGTGTGGCGTGGTGGCCCATTTCCAAGAACCATGGGTTTATACTCCATGGAAAAAGATTGTGGGGAGGAGGAGACACAGTTGTTGTTTCAGAGTCCTGGGTCCAGGAGTTCCTTGGTGGTGTCCTGTCGCATGGCAGGAGGGCCAGGGATCCTGGCACTGGGCGATGTCCAACTAGCGGTGCGTTCGCAGTGCATCAACTGCACATGTCTGCTGTATGGCCATGCAGCACCCTCCATTAGTGGTCCATATGTGCAACTGCAATCCTGAGCAAGCAAACACGATCGATATGTAGGCAGGCATGCTGTGCACAATGCTGGAGTCACAGATTGCAGAGTCTCACACCAATGGTAGAGCGATGAAGTATTTGATGACCCTGAGACATTGTGAACAAGGGGCAAGTAAGCAAGCTCTTGGAGATTACTTGGCAGAAGGCAGAGTCCAGTTCTCCTTCAACAGAGTCAGAGAGCAAGGCCGCAGGGAAACAAGTAGAAAAGCAGTCCTTCCAGAAAAGTAGTCCAAATGAGTCCTTTGGGCAGCAAAGCAGTTCCTCTGACAGAGCTTGGTTACAAGTCCAATAGTGTCTTATAGATAGGGTCAGAGACACTTTATACCTAAAAGTGCCTTTGATGTTGAGGATGACTTCAAAGTTGCTCTTTAAGTGCACATTTCCCCCGTTCAGTCCATTCCTGTCTGCCCCTCTAGCTGTGGGGGGTAAATCAGCCCTTTGTGTGGGAATAGGACACTATGTATTCAAGTAAAGTGTTGCCTCCTCCACTCCCTCTTGCCCAGGAAGACCCATCAGTATGCAGATGAATGCAGATGCCATTGGGTGTCCCGTGTTGCAGCTGTCTAGAAGAAATGCACAAATGTAGCTGTCAGCCAGCCCACCCCAAAGGTGTATTGGAGACAGGCTGTCAGGCACAGAGAGCTGTAAGTGCAGAGAAATGTTCACTTTCTAAAAGTGGCATTTCTAAAATAGTAATGTGCCCCTTAGCACTGGTTAGCAGTTGTAACGTGCTCAGAGCTTAAGTCCAACACAAAGACACAACTAAAACATGGATGTCAAAACCAAAATGTTTGGGGGAATACCACCCTAAGGCTAATAGGTCTAACACGTGTCCCACCCAGCTGAAAGTGGGTAGAGCTGCCCAGTTTCTAGGGAATTCTCTTCACAAATTCAGAAAAACCTGGATAAACCATCAGCATTGGAGTGGTCTACCCCTGGTATGTGCCCTATCTTGATGACCATGCCCTGTAGGCAAATGGATTACCTCAACAGTTTTATATCCTCACCTCTCAGTTGCATAAGCCATGTGAGGGGCTTGTGGTCAGTCTGAATCAGGAACTGAGTACCAAAAAAGTATAGTCTCAGCGTATTCAGGGCCTACACCACAGCAAAAGCTTCTCTTTCTATAGCACCCCACCTTTGTTCCCTGGGGAGTAAACTCCTGCTGATGTAGTCTACAGTTTAGTCTAGGCCCTCCTCATTACGTTAGGATACGACTGCCCCTATGCCATCCTCTCAGGGATCTGTCTGTACAATAAATAAACTCCTTGGAGAAGTCAGGGCCCCTGAGGACAGGAGCAGTGCACACATTTTGCTTCAGAAAATCAAATGCAATTTGGCATGCTCTGTCCAATTTACATTCCTGGCCTGCTTCTTGGAATTCAGATCGCTCAATTGGGTCACAATGGTACCATTTCCCTTGACAACTTTCCTGTAGTACCCTGTGAGTCCTGAAAAGGCTCTAATCTCATTCTGAGTTTTAGGAGGCGGCCAGCCCATGATGGTTTGTATCCTGGCCTGAAGGGGTTGCACCTTCCCTCTGCCCACCACATATCCCAAGTATACCACCGACCCCTACCCTATCTAGCACTTACTTGCCATGATAGGCCTGCCTGTTGGAGAGCCTGATGCACCTTCTGGAGGTGAAAAAGATGTTCCTTCCAGCTCATACTGAAGACAGCTATGTCATCTAGATAAGCAGCAGTAAAGGCCTCCATACCAGAGAGTACCTGGTTCACCAACCTCATAAAGGTAGCAGCAGTATTATTTAACCCAAAAGGCATCACTTTCAATTATTGGGGGTGTTAAAGGCTGACTTCTCCTTTGCTCCCTCGGTTAGGGTGATCTGCCAGTGCCCTGATTTAAGATCAAAGGTAATTAAGTACTGGGCAGCCCCTACGCTATTGATCAGCTCATCAGCCAAGGGGATGGGGAGAGCATCAGTCTTTGTCACAGAATTTAGCCCTCTATAATTCACATAGAACCTTATTTCAGGTGTGGTGTCTAGTGGGGGAGCTTTTGATACCAGACCCACAAGACTGGACTAGAGGCTAGTGGAGGGCCCCATAAATCCCAACTCCTGCATTTGGACACTTCAGCCTTAATGCTGGACTTCTCATTAACTGACAACCTTTGAGACTTATTCCTCAGAGGCAGGTCGTCCCCTGTGTCCACATCATGGGTACACAGGAGGGTAGTCCCAGGGATAAGTGTGAGCAGAGAGGAGTATTGCCCTAACACTTGGTGGCAGTCTCTCTGTTGTTTAGGAGTTAGAGTGGGAGAAAAGATTACTCCCTCCACATACCCATCTTTCTCTTTGCAGGCTAGGAGGTCAGGGAGAGGTTCATTCTCCTCTTCCTCCTTGCAATCTGTCAACAGCAGTATGGTGTACTTAGACCTCCGAATATGGGGCTTGAGGTGAGTGACACGCAGTACCCAGAGTGGTTGCCTTGGGGTCTTGAGATCCAGAAGGTTGTTGGTCTCTCCCTTTCAATCAATCACATCATAGGTGCCAGTCCAGAAGTACTGGAGAGCTCTGGCCTGCCCTGGCTCCATTACCCATACTTTATGACTAGCATGCAAATGAAGAATGGTAGAACTTTTGTCATACCACTACTACATGACAGCTTGGCTGGCTTCAAGGTTGTTGAAAGCTAAGTTTCAAAATGTTACCATTTGGCTCCTGGAGGCCAGCATGTAGTTCACTACATGCTGGGAAGACTTCCTGGAAGATTGTTACCAGTCTTCTTTGGCCAAATTATGGGATCCTCTAACAGAGTGCCAAACAGAAGTTCAAATGGTCTAAAGCAGCGCCCTACTGAGGCACCTCCCTTTTGGCAAACTGCAGACATGGTGAGAGAATATCACACTTTTTCCTCAATTCCTCTGGCAGACTCTAATCATACATTTCAGGGTCTTGTTGAACCTCTCAGCAACCCATTGGTTTGTGAATGGTAAGGGGGAGAACTTGTAAATAAGGTCACACTCTTTCCACATTGACTGCATATATGCACAGAGATGACGTTTGTGTCCCTCTCAGATACAACTTCCTTGGGAAAACCCACTCAGGTAAAAATTAGGTGCGGGCGGAGACCTCCGCTCTGCCAGCAGAGTGTGAGGAGATTTCCGTACTTTGCTAAGAATGTGGATTAGGGAAAAAATCTCCGACTCAGCAGCAGAGCAAAATTTGCCAGCCCTCGCTAAATTGCCCCCCGCCTCCTCCTCTGTAATAAAATAATAGTGAGAACTTAATTAAAAAAAATAAAGTCACTTACCTGTATTGCAGCGTCCTCGGACTACACTCCTCCTTCCCGCCGAACATCTTGCACGAACTGCACATGCACGCGTGCGCGCATTTCTTTGTGAGAAATGCGAATGCGTGCGCATGCAGGAGCAGTTCCTGAAAGATATCTGGCGAGGAGGAGGAGGGCAGCCGGGGGACACCGCAATACAGGTAAGTGACTTTATTTTTTTAAATTAAGTTATCACTATTATTTTATTATGGGGTGGAGGCGGGTGTTGGCACGGAATTTCACTGAGTTTTCCCCCAACACAGTGGACCTCCGCATAGTTGCACTCCGCCAGCTCTGCCCAGGGTTAGTAAAAATCCCTATCAGGGACTTTGCCACTGCAGATGCAGTTCGCGATTCTCAGAGGAATTGCCTCATACCTAGTGGTATGAGCCACCAAAACCAGGATGAACCTGTTGCCTGAAGCAGTCTGGGGATCCATAGGCCCTACAATGTTGATGCCAACCCAACCCCACCCCACCAAACTGTGTGCAGCGACAGGCAGCGGGGGGGCTTTAAGCATCTGCCCTGTCTTCCCAATAGCCTGACAAGTTACACAAGTCGTACCGAATATATCCAAGAAAGTCTTGATGCCGGTCCAATAAAAACGTGGGACAAGTCTTTTTTGTCTGGTAGAATGCATTCTGGTAGAATGCATTGGGAATTACCTGCTCTGAGAAAACCAGTTGACTCTGCATCTTGCAGAGCCCCCACACCCTGTCCATTAATAACGACTCATTGCTCGTACTTTGCAGCATTAGGGGGGAACATGGAAATCAGAAATTATCCAACTGTCACCCAGGGACACTAGGATAACCTCACTAAACTTTCCATATTAACTGGGACAATCATATCCCCGAACACTAACTCACCACCCCTGGAGCTTTCCTCCAGTGGGAAGTTGTGCTCCATTTGGACACATGAAGTCCCCCTTGTAGTTTTCATACTTGTAGCACTCATATCACTTAATGGGCGTGGTGCCTATCTTTTGTCACTGTAGTTTTTTCCTGTGGTGGCCAGATTGAGAATGAGAACCAGACCCTTTCCCCTGTAAGTTGTTTTTGGGGCCTGAAGAGAGCTCCTTTTTATCACTCCCCTCCTTCTTATGTTGGGACCCCTGACCACCCTTCCAGGAGTCACACACAGATGCTTTTTTGGACACTGGTGCTGACCCAGATGTCTGCCTTCTCAGCAAACTTCCTGGGATCAGAAAGCTTACTATCCACCCCGTGTTTGTTTAGTATGTGCTCCTTCAAAATCAAGTTGTACAGCCCTGAATAATCATCTACTTTGCTGCCCCTCACCTAGACATTCAGTGCTTTACCAGCATAGTCTAAACAGTGAACCGAGCTCTTTGTGGATAGCTTGTGGATACCACCTGAAATGGTGCAGCTATAGCGCAAGTGTTAGCCCAAACTTACTGGATAAGATAGCCTTCATAGCAGTGTAGTATGTTTGGTCCCCCACTACTCTAGTGTAAGAAGAGTGTCCCTGCCCACTGTGGTCGTGTACCTCCACATAGTACCATCCCCAAATTTCTCTGGTAGCTTGTTTGCTCTTAGAGCCATTTCAGAGGCTGCAAACTACTTGTCCACATCACCTCCCACCATGTAGCTAGGCACTGAATCCTTGGGTGTCCTGACCTTTGACTCACATGAGGACATTGCATGTATGCTACCACTATTACTGTGGGTGGACCCCAATTGTAGGGATCTGTTAGACCTGGCACCATTGGTGTGGGTCTCCCTTCTGCATTTCACTTTTATCTCCTCTGTTTTTGTTGGTGTTAGATGCTTTGGGGGCTGTGCCACTGGCATTCAGTGCCACAGCGCAAGTGCTCACTATTGTAAATATGTCTGTATGAATTGGTATTCCCATCAAGGGCTCATTTAATTTACCTGATACCCCCTAGTATAGTGCACTGTGCGTGCCCAGGTCTGGTAGACAAAATGCTGCTGGCGGGCCTGAAGCACTAAATGCGCCACCCACAGAAGCAGCTTATAAAGTGTTTCTCAGACCTTCCATTGCAGGGTCTGTGTAGTGTCCAGAACTACCATGTTTCACTGTGAAGTGCACCCACATCTCAGTCCCTAAACCTTCCCTTGGCATCACGAACGTCACCCCTATGGCAGGGTACACTGTATGTGAAAGGTAGGAAATGCCTTGATCTGTATAGCATGTCCTGGTAGTGAATTACACCCCATTTCGTTTTTCAATATTGCCAGAATGTGCAGTCTATAATCCTAACTTAGCCAGGGAACATGATAGGAATTTAGTATGCCTGAGCTCTGAATAATGAAACACATCTTTTAGGGGAGGTTATTTTTATATTCTTTGTTTGAAAATACCCCTTTAGAACGTAGGTATTTTCTCGCCCTAGCCTTCCAGTGTGCTCTGCTAATATGTGTATTGGCTGTCTAGTTTTGGAGGAACAGGGCAGGCTGAGTCAGGCCTGGGTTGAATAGAGAGATCTGCATTTGGAGTATGGAGAGGGTAGCTCATTGACCTGAATAGGGCTGTGCCTGTGCCGGACCAGGTGAATGCTGGCTCCACTAGCCACAAGCTGGCTGATGAGTAGGGAGCTCCAGCCAGGAGCTCCCGGGCCAGGGATCGCCTTTTTGTCAAAATATCCCTGAAAGTGACCCATCTCGATTCCAACACACTCAGGGATTTTGTGGCCGCAACACTGCAATTCGCCAGTGCCACCTGGCTGCTGTCCCCGCCGGTAATGAAGAGGAACCACAGATGGCATCGGCAGAGCTACGCCACCCGCCATCCCTTGAACCCAGTCTGATCCACTGCCCGTGACTGCCGGCACCTCCGAACACTACACACAGGGAGCGTGGGCGCTCTCGGAGACCCCCAGCACTTCAGTGAGCCTCGCCTAGCAACTCGCAGTGCGGGAGATCAGAGTGGAGTTGGCGGCTGGCAATGTGATTCTTGAGGGGTGAGGGCAGCGCTGGATGCTTGGGGTCTCTCCACTGTCTGCTGTAACGCACCGCAGGATGGTAGACGGTGAGCAGGGTCACTGCTAATCGCCCTAATGTTTCCCCAGATGTTCTGGTATTAACGGTGGGGGGGGGGGTTCTGATGACCTGTCCCCCCACTGGCCTTAAACTCTCCAGGTCAGATGCGCGCTTGCTGAGCACAAGATGGCGGAGTGCTCCTCGGCAGCGATTGCTGTTTAACTGTGGCTCTGACTTCCCTCCTAGTGCATGGATTTTGGCCTGAATTCGTCACTGTTCCCAGCGGGGCAGGTAACGTGTGGGACACTCTTCTGTTTCGGTCTCTGTGGTCCCTACCTACTCTGAGGCTCGCTCCAGTTCTCGGCTCTCCTTGTTGCACGGGTCAGCAGCCTGGTACCCTTGTGTGGCTGTGCCTGTGCATGCAAACAGCAGACATTCTACTGCCCTCCTTGGTGCTCTGACTGCTTCCCCCCTCTGACCCCACTGAATGGAACTCTGCTCTCATGGATATTTGGGTCCTGACCTGGGTGCATCTTGCAATTTTTAGATGGTTTCCATTGATGCCCATGATCTGGGTTCGCCATTTTGTGGATTCTTGTCCTTTCCTTTGGTCCATTGGATTCCATCCTGCCTACCTTCAGTCATTTCTCTTTTGCTGGACTGCCTTAACTCTTTCTCCCCCTCAGGTTTCCCTCTCTCCTCTCACTAATCTCAGGCTCCAACTCTTCTCCCTCACCTACTGCTCTCTACCCCTATTGATTATTTTTTCTTTCACTGTTAACTCTGTATATATGTGATATATACTTGTCCAGCCAAATCTCTAGTAAAATGTAATCCTGAGCAAATCTACTATTTGTATATATATGTATATAGAGATAACTCTAACCTCTAGTATATGTAGTAGACACTTGACTCACTACCATTCCTATGTGATTCTTAGAGGTTATCCATGTGTGCCATTTCCAAAGACTGTTCCGCTGCCGTTGAGTGCACTCATTGCCTCGCAACAGAATCATCGCCTCACATCAAGAGCGTTGCCTCTCATAGAGATCATCGCATCAGATCATCACAGAGCAGACGCCACCATGGACGCCCTTTTTATCGCCTCGCACCAGGGTCATCGCTTAATCTCCTCTCTCGCAGCAAGGAGTCAAAGCGTCACCGACCTCTTGTGCAGAAGTTCCCACTTACTTACTCTGACTTACAAGCAAGGGTCCCTATATGGTCATTGGCGCCAGCCGTTGCCAACTAGAGACCCCCATTTCTAACAGGTTCTGATATCTAGCTGTCTGAGGTTAAGCTCATACATAGGTTTCCTTTCCCTCAGAACCATCCTCCTCTCCTCTAGAGCCTGCTCCTTCTCAAGCTTTAGCTTGGCAAGTTCCTGATTCAACTTTCTCTCCTCCCTCTTGTCTGCTTGCCACCTCCTCCAGGACAGAATGGTCTTTCCGGGCGGGAAGCTTCAAAGGTGATTTTCAACCCAGGAACCCCCAGATAGTGGGGAAGGCCAAGCTCCCTTCCCTGCTCTACTTTTGGCGAGAGGAAAGGCTGTAAAATTAGTTCGATGAGGAAGAGGTTCCCCTTCCTCAGCCTACACCACCCCTAGGGTGGGAAAGTTGAGGAGAACCCCTCTCCTGAAACTCCATCAACTTGGGATGGTGATAAAACCTCCAACCAAGGCTAAGGTAGGGCCTCCTTTGACAGGAATTAGCCTCTAGATGGTGTAGACATCCTAAAGGTAAGTAGCCCATTGGCTAGTACCTGTATCCTCTTGTAATGCCCATAAATTTAGAATTTAGGTGGCTCCAAAAGACATTGACTTCAGATTCCACTGACTAAAGAAGCTCAAGAAAAAAGATGTGCTTCTGATTAAGGAACTGAGCCCTGCTGCAAAAGCAATGGTGCCAAAAAACCATTGCATCTTCAAAATGACTCGACAACTGTGGTCTGCCATCCCTACCTGAGACCTGCGCAGCCTCCACAAACCCCAGAGCCCTGCCAGCCTTCGACCTCCCTTTGAACTAGTGTTATTAGTCCCCAGCACAACGCTTGTAAGAGACCGCCACAAGGTGAAGACTGGCACAGACATTGTTGACGCGATTCACCTTGTCACCAAAATGTTGCAGCAGCCAGGCCTGTTTGTTATCAGTCAGCTAACCAACCCCTTCAATGCATTAACTAGCTTGAGGGTTCCTCACAGTACCTGTGAGTGATGCTGTGAGCATCCTCGCTCCTGTGAGCTTGTACTCACTTTCTGGTGACATTGACTGCGTGGAAGCAGCAACTTGGGCACAAATGCCCTGACCGCAAAGGACTGCCTGGTTTACACCTATACCTGAACACCACAGGTGAAGAACCCGTTCTTCATCACAAGACCTCCTGCACCTCTAATCCAGGTAACCCATAACTGCCCTACTGTGCTTGACCTCTGTTACTTCCAAAACGTTGACTTCTCTGGAGTAAACCTTCGAAAAAATATATATAAAGGTACGATTTTATTTTTCCTAATTGGTCTTGGATGTATTCTTGAGCATGTGGCCCATTTATTGCCTCTGTGTGTGACAACAAATGCTTAGTACTACCCTCTGATAAATCTAACTACTCGCCCACTCTACCACAAAAAGAGCAATTGAACATTTGCTTTTACCTCTGCACACCTATTGGGTATCCACAGGAATCTCTGCACAGTGTAGTTAATTTGAGTACGCTATATAGAGAGCTTAGGTCCCATACATTCCAAACATATAAAACATCAAAAAGTTACTCCTCTCTCATCAGGAATTACTGCTTAAAAGAGTATTAGGGAATTCCCAATGCTACTCTATGAGAGGGGTAGGCCTCACGGTAGACAGTTTGCCACTACCAGGACACGCCAAACATCAAAGTTCATGTACTGTCTTTTACTTACATAGAACCTTGCCCTTAGGGCTACCTAGGGCCTACCTTAGGGGGTGACATATGTAATAAAATAGGAGTTTCTGGCTTGGCAATTAGTTTTAAAGTGGTTAATCAAAGAGAACTAGCTATGTCTGCATGCTGTGTGTCTGCATGGGAAACGCCCTCATACTAAACCAAATGGTTTCCCATGCAGACACATAGCATACAGACATAGCTAGTTCTCTTTTATTTACCACTATATCCCAGGGGAAACGAACTAGCTACTCTAGTTCCTCTCTCTCTCCTTGATTAACAAAAATTAGTTTTAAAGGCCAGGCTAATGTAGCAGTAAACTGCACACACAGGCTCTGCAATGGCAAGTCTGAGACCGGTTTTAAAGACTACTTCTGTAGGTGGCATTATCAAAGCTGCTCGCCCACTAGTAGCATTTAACAGTCCTGGGTACATGGTGTACCACTTTCCAAGGGACTTACAAGTAAATTAAATAGATCAAGCAGGTATACACCAATCATAAACATGACTAGGGAAGATTGCACTTGCACTTTAGCATTGGTTATCAGTGGTAAAGTGCTGGAAGTCCTAAGGACAACAAAAATAGATACAGCAAAAACGTGGAGATCAAACACAAAAGGTTTGGGAAGACAGGCCTAACAGAATCAATGGCAGAGGAGATTAGCAAATGAATGAACATAGGAGGACTGCAAAGCTCTCATAGACCATCAAGAGACAGGGCTGAGAGATGTACAACTGAATCTGAGTATCTTTAAGGTCCTATATTGGTGGCATTGAACAGCACAACAATTCTATTGCTTTGGTTTGATTCCTAACTCTATGATTTGGAGGGGTACATGAGAAGGGGAATAACGTTATTAATCTATGGAAATGTCCTAAACGTACATGCTCCTGGATTAAGGTTCCCCTGTTGAGGTGAAATCTGTGGATAGGCAAAATTTTCCATTTACAGAAGTTTTACATTATTTCTTCTGGGTCCTAGAGTTGAATTAATGAATGAATGAATGAATGAAGAGAAACTTGTACCGCGTAACTTAGCCCACGGGCATCAAGGCGCCAATCAGGTCATACAGTCTAAAATTCTCCTAGTGCACAATTGCGGGTAAGTCTGTACAAAAAAACACGTTTTTAATGCTTTACAGAAAAGCGCAAGGGAGGGTTGTCCTGCCAGTTCTGGGGGAGGGAATTCCAGAGCATAGGCACCAAGGTAGAAAACGCTCTACCTCCACACCTTGCTTTTACAAATCTGGGAACTGAAAGAAGATTTTTATTAGATGAGCGGAGAGCTTTGCTGGGGGAGTAAGAGTGGAGGCGGGACCTGATTCCTTCTGGGCCAGAACCATGCATAGCCCCATGAGCGAGGCAAAGGATCTCTAAAGAAATCTTAGACTGGATAGGCAGCCAATGTAGGTTTTTCCTGGCCAAATATGCTGAGGAAAGCCTAGGAAGATTGAGGACCATCTTGGCCGCCGCATTTTGCACTATCTGCAAGTGCTGGATAAGGCTTTTATTCATACCCACATAGAGCGCATTGCAGTAATCCAGTGTCGAGGCAACAAGTGCCACGGTGTCCTTGCTTCCGGGCATCAGGGGAGAGGTAGTGAGCGATCTTTCTGAGGATCCTGATGATACCACAGCAGGTAGAAACAGTCCTGCTGACCTGACGGTCAAAAGAGAGTGAGGTATCTATCAGTACCCCAGATTCTTGGCGGATTGAGAGGGAAGGGGACAGTCCCCAAGGGAGGCAGGCCACCAGTCTTTCAACCAGACGTCCTGATTGCTCCCAAAGATCAGGACCTCTGTCTTCCCCCCGTTCAGCTTTAGGAAGTTCTGGATCATCCATCGGGATACTGCCTCCATACAGTTCCTGAAATTCAGGGCAGAACTCCACACCGGTGGGGATGGTTTGAAAAGTACTAGCTGTGGCATTGATGTGTGTCCCTAGACGATGGAAATCTGCCACACCAGCAGAATTAGAGGAATGGCATAGGGAAATGATAGAGATGGGTGAGTTTAAAAGACTCATGTTATAGCTCATGGACCAATTATTACAGATTTGTTCAAATATTTGGGAACATTTTCTGCATAGGGATTACTAAATACCTTCATTGTGATTACATTATTCGTTGTGGAAATCCACATTAGTGCTAAAATGTGGAAACGGAGGAATATAAATGTATGTGGAAAGGCCGACATGAGGTCTCACCTAACTAAATAGATCCCTCGTTGCTGATAGGTCAGGAAAGGGTCGCACGGCTGTAGGTTTAATACTAGAATCACTGCCCAAGAGGAAATGCTTTGCAATTCTATAATTAGATTTTCATTGTGAATGGACGAGATGGCGAATCTCATTTCTCACTTCTATTTATATAGGTGCATACAAACACGTGGCATGTAGCCTTATATTTGAGACATAATTATTTTATTATTAAAAAAAAAATCGATGAAGGTTTAAAAAAGGGAGTTTCGCCAAATTTGCTGCACATTGGTCAAGGGAGATACATACAAAGAAACATATTCAATCAATATTGTATGCAATAGCCATTATCCAACGGAAAGCACTACGAAATTAAACACTTTTACACAGAATGGAAAATTTGCAATGAATTGTGGAAGGTGCCTTAGTACAACGATATCAAAATAAATCAATAAAATAATAAACGAACTAAGTGTTTGAACTTAAAAATAATAAACGAACAGTAGGACACCATCTGGCGACAGATTTGCTGTATAAAATATGCTTTCAAAGATTAAAGCTTACATTTACTTTCATTTTGCCTTCAGATGGTTCAGAGGGAAATACAAAAAAAGTGCTACATAGATATATAGGAAAGCTTAATGTCCTAGCTATCATCATATTATATTCATATTTCAAAGACAGCTCTGCCACAAAAAAAGAAAATGGCACTTTTCAAGCTGGTGGTTTTAAGGAGGAAGGTATGACCTGCTTATGACAATGAAAGCTTGTTTTCTCTTTTATCTTGGTTTTGCACGTTAATGATGGGCAGAGTCTAGGCGGATGGGTAATCCAATCAATATTGCCATTTCCTGTGCTGGAGTGTTTCATCTCAAACAGGCATAAGCCTCTCATGTCTTATGTGCATGTCACTTACTGACGCTGGCACAATCCTTATGAAGTTGGAACTGAAAGGTTCTATTGCAAAGAGAAAAATAATAATGGCTAGAAGACCGCTATTTAGACTGGAATAGTGAGAAACCTGCTACCGTGATATACTGCAAAAAAAGTTAAGAGCATTACATAAATTCTTCTTCTGGTATATTCTCAGCTTAAATACTTGTTTAAAATATTATTCAACAGCAAGGACTTTCATGAAGTTTAAATGTTGAAAAAGATTTAGGCTAATTTCATACAGTATCTCAAACGTTTTTTCAAGTGCTTGTGGACGCCTGGAAGAATATGGGGGAGAAAATGTGGACAAAAAGAATATTATTCAGCATCCATTCGACCGACAGCAGCCGCAAAAAGCTTTTTACCCCGCTTTCACTTTCATTTTGAAACATCTGGTAATTCTTGATCAGGATCATGAATGTAAAGAAGAGGCTCGGAGCAGAGTTTTCCATCAGAAATTTCTAGGCTTTCTTTTTTTTCACATTTTTATAACGCCCAACCCAACCGTAGAGGTGTTAGAGTTCTGTGCAGCCGAACAGCAAGGGTTATCTCCTTATAAATAACCACCAAACAACCAATGAAAACAGAGTTAAGGCAAAAGATAAAGCTGTTATGTTCTGTATTGATGGGCACCCCCACTCTGTCACTTGAAGAGGGGTGTTTTCTGAAATGTCTCTTCCCGTCTGGTCGGCATGGTTGTGACCGGGACGAGGGAAGGTGGTAAAATAAAAGAGCCTCGGGGCATGACTGGATGAAGTAGCACACCCACAGGTCTTGCATGATTACTCACTCATGATTACTCACATTGTGCAGCCTAACACCGAGTGCAGAGATAGGCCATGTGACATATACCCCGCATGCAACAACTGCCGACAAGACGGTTGGAGTCCACCGTCTCACCTTATTGGTCCTCGGCATTGTTTGCCTCCTGCGCCTGCTGTGACACAGCTCTCTTGGCCTAATGGTGCTTCGCTGCCGGTGTGCGGCTCCCTGCTTGCAGGCTTGTGGTGCCTGCTTCAGCCGGTTCTCTCCTCTGGCCTGCAAGCAAACAACACGTGCACATTTCCGGTGCGTCGCCCCACCCGGTGAGTTCTGGCTTTGGTGGAGGTGAGTTTTTTTTTCTGCTTCCCCTCCTCTGCCCCTGTCTATGCTGGTCGTCCTTCCATCAGAAAGGCAGCCTGCTGGGAAGTTCTCCCACTCATTACTGGCACAGGTGTTCTTCAGATGCCCTGGGTTGGTGGAGGCTCTGTTTTGTTTGGCACCCTGCATAGACTGCATCTGTTCCACAAGGGAGACCCACCACTGGTGATTTGAACACATATATCTGCTTTTAGACTGCATCTAGTTGGTGCATGAGGAAGAGTGAGGGAGGTGAAAATACACCCTCACATAATTTTCAGTATCCAGAACAGCCACCATGACAGACATACCTCTAGTTCTGATTGATGGTCCCCTTTCTGGCCATGCAGTGAAGTGGAAGGAATGGCTTGAACGTCTAGAGATATACTTTGCTTGTATAGATCTAGACCCCGACTTACGATGCCCCATGTTTCTAAATTTGGGAGCCCCAACCATACACAAATTAGGAAACTCAGTCGCTGAGGCTGGGCCCCCTTATACGTATGTCACGTTCAAACAAGCACTAACTGCCCCTTTGGAAACAGTGGAAATCCCTGGTTACGAACATTTTATTTTATGTCAAGCCAAGCAATAGCCTGATGAATCTGTTAATAGCTTCTATGCCCGTCTGAGGGAGTCAGCTAGCACCTGTACACTACCAGATGCACACGGAAAGTGCTGCTCCGCATGCAACAAGCCTAATCATTATGCCAAAGTCTGTCATTCATTGGCACCTCTTAAAGCTCAGAGGCCCAAACCTGTTAATGCTCTGCATGCATCAGATGTCCACGAGGAAGAAGGGGATATGGACGATGATGACATTGAAGGGGCTGTCCATGTAATACATGCCATGCATCCTAACGGACATCTGAGAAGGCACATCTCGAAGTGTCACATACTCCTGGGTGGTTATCTAGTACAAGCGTTCAGCGATACTGGAGCATCTGTCAACATCATGGCTCGGCCCAAAATACTCACTCTTCCTGTACCACCTATTCTTAGACCCACAACTATGAAAGTATTTGCCTATGGATCTGTTTCTCCCCTTCCTCTAGCAGGAGTATTCAGACCGAGATTGTCCATGAATCTCGCTCAACTAGTGCCAAAATATATGTCACAAAAGTAGGCACAGGGATGTTACTGACAGGCTCTGCGACGATACTCGCAGCGATGGCACTTTTCCCGCACTGGAGCAATGCATTCCGCAAGTGAAGGATGCGTCGGTTCTTGCAGTGGCAACAGGCACTGTGACAACCTCGATCTTCGCGGCAGCGGGAATTTCCTTGCACTGACGGGGATGCGATCAGCAAGCGAGGGATGCGTGAAAAGTTGCAGATAGTATTAGTTTCTTGTTCTCCAGCTTTCCAAACAGCAGTCCACAACTTCCAGATGCCCCTCAGTCGGATTCAGAACTCAGGAAGGGAAGAACTCTCTCAGCAGAGTTCAGGGAAAGCTGGGGGTGAAGTCCTTTTGTTCCTGGGACTTCTTAACAGGAGGTCAGCTCACAACAGGCCCTTGGAGATATCTTCAAGCAAGGGGACAAAGCAACAACAAAGTCCTTCTCCTCTCCTTGGCAGCAACACAACTGCAGGTCAGTCGAGCAAAGCAACAACAGGACCGTCTTCCTTCTTCAGTCTTCCAGCTTTCTTCTTGGCAGAGGATCCTTCTTGATTCCAGGATGATCTAATTTTCTGTAGTCAGGGGTCCTGTTCTTACACCCCTAAAAGTCTTTGTTCCCTTTGTGCAGGAGGGCTCTGAGCCCGGTCTGAACCAGTTCTGGGTGTTACTGAGCACTTTGTTTTACTGGCCTCTCCTTTCCTTTTAGAGTGAGGGGCAGGGTCAACAGCTGCCCAGCAGGAGGTGGAGCCAGCATTGTGGAAAACAGGCACAGCCCCATTCAGGACCAGGTGCTACCCCATCACCACTGTAGATGCAGATGGAGCTATTCAGCCCAGCCTCTTGGAGCCACCCAGCCCCTGTCACTCACAAATCAGACAGTCAATTCACAAACAGGGCAAGGCACACAGAAAGGCCAGACAAGAGAACAGCCACTTTCTAAAAGGGCTGTTCTCAAACACAGGATTTAAAAACAACCTTTCCTAAAAGATGTGTTATTAAATTCTGAGTTTAGGGATACCGGACTTTTATGTCCTATCTTGCTCCTATGGGAAGATATGTTAATAGCCACTGTAGCCAGCATTCCCCATGATAGCCTATGGGCAAGATAGCCTTACAATGGTGAAAAACAAAAATGGCTGTAATTCAATAGTGAAAAACAAAAATGGCTGTAATTCACTACCAGAGCATGTCACCCGCACTAGTACATGCTCTACCTTTCACATACACTGCACTCTGACCAAGGGGGTACCATGGGCCTACAGAAAGGGAAGGGTTAGGGCTGGTCAATGGGAACACTGACCAGGAGGATATGGCAGTTCACAAACTGCACACAGGTATTGCGGTGGCAAGCCCGAGACACCATTTTAGGGCTACTCATGTGGGTGGCACAATCAGTGCTACAGGCTCACTAGTAGCATTAGGATCACCAGCCCTGGCACACCTAGTGCACTTTACTAGGGACTTCTTAGTGATACAAATATTCCAATCATGGATAATCAATTACAGTAACAATGTATACAGGGAGCACTTGCACTTTAACACTGATCAGCAGTGGCAAAGTGCCCAAAGTATCTAAACCAGCAAAAATGAAATCCAGCATAGCATCAAAAATACAAGGAGCAGAGGCAAAAAGATAGGGGGAAACCACGCAAAGGATGCCAGGTCTAACAATTACTATACAGTCCCTCAGTCAAAAACTTCCTCGTACTTAGAAATGCAAATCTTCGCAGCGTTTTCCCTTCTTTCTTTCTGCCAGTTAGTAAACCGTCTCTTCATAACGTCTTGTTCTTTTATATTACATGAAACTACACTCCCCCCTTAATACTCCAATATTTGACTGCCGTTATTTTACAATCTACTTTTCCCAGAATCCCCTGAATACTTCTCTGTTGTAACAAAACATGCTGCCAATGATGATTAGCATATCTAATAACACGCCAGCCCTCGAATGTTGACCCACGTGAAATCGGACCCTTACCAATTCTTATATCAACATAACAAAAGTCAACCAATGCTTATTAACATGATGTTAAATGCGAACACAATTTCTAAGCGTATGGGTTAATTTAAAACCATGCTGATCTTAAAAACGGATGTCTTTACTGACTCAAATGCGGTTATTGTGAATTTTCTTTAGTCCATCTCTCTGTGCAACATGTCCGGCAGGCAAATATAAACAAATACACACACGAATTACGAAATGCACACTAAGTTTATGTAGAAGGTTAGAGTTTTATCTAGTTTTAATCCATTTGCGTGCAGCCCGGAAATAATGTTTTTTTTCTATTTCACTTGTGTCAACATCCGAGGGCGGGTGGGGTAATAGATATGCTAATTGTTGGACTTGGCCCTTTTTGCAGGGACATCCCTGAACTTTTTGCCTTCCTCCTGTATTTTGTCTGACCTACTTTTGTTAGTTTTAGGACTCTGGGCACTTTACCACTGCTGATCAGTGCTAAAGTGCATATGCTCTCCCTATTGTAAATTGATGTATGGATTAGTGACTCTATGATTGGCTGATTTGGTTTACTTGTCAGACCCCAGTACACTGCACTTAGAGTGCCCAGGACTTGTAAATCCAAATACTGCTGGTGGGCTTGCAGCACTGGTTGTGCCACCGACAGAAGCAGCCTGTAAAAGTGTGTCTAAGGCCTGCCATTGCAGAGCCTGTGTGCAGTCTGGTACTACCATGCTGACTGGGCAAGTGCACCCACTTGCCAGTCCCTAAACATTCCCTTGTCTTCATAACAGACACCCCTATGGTAGGCCCACAGGCAGGGTGCATTGTTAGTATAAAGTAGGACAAGCCCTGAAGTATGTGGCATGTCCTAATAGTGAATTACAGCCATTTTAGTTTTTCACTACTGCAAAGCTACCTATTCCCATAGGCCACAATGGGCATATGGTTATTACATCTTATAATCCTAACTGACTCAGGGAACATGGTAGAAATTCGAGTTTAGTATGCCTGAACTCAGAATGATAAAATACATCTTTTAGTGAAGTTGATTTTAAAGTTCTGTGTTTCAAAATACCACTTTTAGAAAGTAGGTATTTTCTTACCTACCTATCCAAGCCTGCCTCTGCTGGGTTGTGTATTCCCTGTCTGGAGTTTGAGTGACAGGTGCTGGGGGACTCCAGGAGACAGAGTGAGTCAGCCAGTGGTGAATAGAGAGGTCTGCATCTAGATGGGAGGGATGAGTTGTACCTTGGACCTGAATAGGGCTGTGCCTTCCTCCCACAATGCTGGCTCCACCTCCTGTGGTGCATCTGATGTCTCTGCCCTGCACTGTGAAAAGAAAGAAGGATTCATGTAAACAGACTGCTCCAGGACTGACCAGAACTGGTTTGGACTAGGCAAAGGCCTCTCTGCCTTCAGGGAAAAAAGAGAAACTGGGTATAAAAGAGAGGTCCCAAACCCCAGAGAATCAGATCACTTTTGGACAACAATAAGAAACCTTTGTTGTGGCGAGGAACCAGAAGAAACTGAGGAGAGACTATCCCTAAGCTGCTTGGGGGATTGGCCTGCAGTGGTTGCCTGACTGTCAAAGAAAGGAGAAAGGACTGTGTGCGCACGTTATTCAACTTGTGATGGATCTCCAAGGGCTTGAGAGAAGAGCTTTCCTCCTGCTGAAGTCTCAGGGACAACAGACTTCAACGCCCAGCTCCCCAAGAGTTTTTTGGAAGTGCCTGTTGCTGTTTTGGGCCTTCTGAGGGACTGCGTGTCGCAAGGAGCTGGAAGCCCTTGCAATGAAGAAGAAGTTTGTCGCCGTCGCAGCAGCTGCCGTCTCATCGAGGAATACATTGAACTGTCACACATGTGATGTCACCTCAAAACTACATTGTCTAAAGAATTGGATTTTGGCAATAAAGGCATAAGTATAGAAAAAATAAAGTAACCTTCTTTAAGGCATTAAGCTGTGCGCCCGAAAAGGAGCGCCAAACCATGACGCTCCACTCTTGTTCGAATTTTCATGGAAGTGGTTGCAGGACAAAAAACATTATTTCCGGGCTGTACGCAAAAGGATTAAAACTCGATGAAACTCTAGCCTTCTACATAAACTTGGTGTGCATTTCGTCATTCGTGTATGTATTTGTTTATATTTGCCTGCCAGACATGTTGCACCCAGAGATGGCCTAAAGAAAATTCAGAATAACCGTATGTGAGACAGTAATGACATCCATTTTTAAGATCGGCATGGTTTTAAATTAACATGTACGCTTAGAAATTGTGTTTGCATTCAACATCATGTTAATAAGCATTGGTTGACTTTTGTTATGTTGATATAAGAATTGGTAAGGGTCCTAATTCACGTGGGTCAATATCCGAGGGCGGGCGGGGTAATAGATATGCTAATCATCATTAGCAGCATGTTTTATCACATCAGAGAAGTATTCAGCAGGATTCTGAGAAAAGTAGTTTGTAAAATAAGGGCAGTCAAATATATTTATTTTATTTTATCAACTTATATGGCGCAACAGCTACCCAAAAAGGGTTTCCCGGCGCCTAACACACAGCCTGGTAGAAAGTGTAGACAACGTAATTAACGTAAAACGTATTACTGGTTGAACAACCAGGTTTTTATCTCCTTTCGAAATCTGAGAGGGTTTTGCTCTTTGCGTATTTGAATTGGGAGTGAATTCCAAATGACGGGACCCAGGTAGGAAAAAGGATTTGCCTCCCATCCTGGCCAGCCTAAATCTGGGGACACAGAATTTTTCTGCTGCTTTAGATCGTAAATTTCTATTTGGGATGTAGGGGGAAGCTAGCGCCTGCAAATATTTAGGAGCGGTGCCTGCTTTGATTTTAAACATATAGTTTAGGGCTTTAAACCTAATGCGGTTCTCCACCCTCAACCAGTGCAGTTCACGCAGGTAAGGGGACACACTGCTGTTTTTTGGTATGCCACAAAGAAGACGAGCAGCCGCATTTTGTACTAGCTGCAGTCTTTTGGTGACTGATTTATTTGCACCTAAATACAGGATGTTCCCGTAGTGAAGCCGAGATGTAATTAAGGCATTGACCACCGTTTTATGCATAGGGCTAGGCAGCATCCAAAGGATCTTCTTGAGCCATCTCAGGATGGTAAAGCAGAGGCTCACTACTTGTGTTGTCCAGGATTACACCCAGATTTCTAGCCTGCGGCATCGGTGTCGGGAGATTTCCCATCTGGGCAGGCCAATGTAATGTGTTCCAAAGCTCTGGTTGCCTGCCCAGAAGGAGAATCTCAGTCTTATCTCCATTTAATTTCAACTGGTTAGTTGACATCCAGTTGAAAATGGATAGCAGGCCAGTTTTAAGGAGAGATGTAGAAGATGTTTGGGGTTCAGATAGTGAGAACACAATCTGAGAATCGTCGGCATACGACATGAAGGTTAGACCCGCCTTTTCCACTAGATCCGCTAGGGGTCTAAGATATAAGTTGAAAAAGAGCGGGCTAAGGTTGGAGCCCTACGGTACTCCATGAGGGGAATTGAAAGTTCCCGAACATGCCGCTGCCGATGATATTTGAAAGGTCCGATTGCTCAGAAAAGATGTAATCCATTTCAGTGCATTTCCACCTATTCTATTTTTTTCCAGTAGAGCGATCAGTCTTTTATGCGATACGGTGTCAAAGGCTGCGCTTAAGTCAAGTAAAATAAGCGCAACCGTTTGACCATCATCGAGGAGTTTCCTCATGACTTCAGAAACGCCCAATAGGGCAGTTTCTGTAGAAAAACCTGCTCGAAAACCTGACTGGGTGGGGTGAGGTAAGGCATTTTCTTCAGAAAAAAGCATCTGGGCTGAATGCACATGCCTTTCCAAGCATTTGGAAAAAGCAGGAAGGAGTGAAATAGGCCTGTAATTGGCCAATTTATCCGGATCAGCTGTAGGTTTTTTTAACAATGGTTTCACTATAGCATGTTTCCATATCTTTGGCACTGTCGAAAGCTCTAAAGATGAATTTAGGGTGTCCGCAATGATTTTGAGGGCAGGCGTGTCAAGTGACTTTATTATCTTGATGGGAATGGGATCCTGTGGAGAGCCAGATTTTATCATCTTCATAATTGAGATGAGAGCATCAGTTGTAATAGGAGGCCATTTATGGAGGGTCTGATTTATGGATGGAATATATTCCCAGTCTTCCTTTGGGGCAGTAATCAAAGTGTTTTTATCTATTTCGATAATCAAATTGTCAACTCTATCAGAGAAAAATTGAGCTAAGTCCTGGCATTGCTTCATGTTTTAAATGATTGGAGGATTAAGGTGGTGGAGAGTAGGTTCACGTAATATAAAAGAACGAGACGTTTTGAAGAGGCGGTTTACTAATTGGCAGAAAGAAAGAAGGGAAAACGCTGAGAAAATTTGAATTTGTAAGTACGAGGAAGTTTTTGACTGAGGGACCGTATAGTAATATAGAAAGAGGGGGACAATCTGGGATTGCGCTGAGATTTATAAGCATTCTGGTGGGAGGTAAAAAGTATGCTAAAGTACATCTTTTGATGGAGTGCTGTGTACAATAGAGGGAATACGCATTATAGAAACTTATATTAACTAGGCAGTGATACAATTAGAACTGAACTGATGTAATAGTCCACATGAAGTAACATTGTTTTTTTAAACATTTGCAGTGAAATCCCTGATGTAGGGTAGATAAATGGCCCGAAATGCATTGGATTAAGGATGTTAAATTGTACTCGCCGTGTTGCAGGAAGAAATGGCCTGTATGGGCAAACTCCATCATTTGAAATTTTGAGAATACATTGAACTGTCACACATGTGACTGTCACCTCAAAACTACATTGTCTAAAGGATTGGATTTTGGCAAAAAAGGAATAAATAAAAGAAAAAATGAAGTAACCTTTGTTAAGGCATTCAGCTGTGCGTCCAAAAAGGAGCGCCAAGACATGACGATTCACTCTTCGAATTGTCATGGAAGTGGTTGCAGGGCAAAAACCATTGTTTCCGGGCTGCACGCTAAAGGACTAAAACTCAATGAAACTCTAACATTCTACATAAACATGGTGTGCATTTCATCATTCGTGTATGTATTAGCAATACATAGCTGCCATTAATATCAAATCTCTGCTCTAGGACCACTAACGGGGTGCCTTTCCTCCCCCATATTTCGCCTCCCCTTGCATACGCCGAATAAGAGGTGCAGTATAATTTCCACTGACATTTTTTCTTTAACTTGTCGGCTTCTGAGCGAGTAAGATGCATCTCCTGTATTAGTGCGATGTGAGCCTTCCTCCTTGTCAATTGAGCGAAGAACCGATGCCACTTGTGTATAGACCCCATCCCCCTAACATTCCAGGTCAAAATCTTGTACCTCTCCTGGGCTGCATGGAGCTGAGTGTCTCGGTCTTTGAAATTAAGAATATGTGCTATCATTGGCCTGGGCAGGGCACCAGGGGATAGGTGCCTTGATGGTATCCTATGCGCTCTTTCAACGCTAAAGAATTCAGTACAGTCCTCATGCACAATCGTGTCTTTTAGCCATTGTTCTATGTATTGAGTGGGGTTGGACCCATTGCTGCATTCTGGTAGTTCCACTATTCGTATGTAGTTGTGCTGAGCCCTCCCTTCCGCATCATTCACTCTGTGCTGCAGCCCGAGAGTTGTCGACGCAGTTCTTTGCGCTGAGTGTGTTTTGTGTTGTGGCAATATCTCTGCTATGTGCATTTTGTTGGTGTGGACCATTTCTGCCAGCTTAGTGTGGTCCACCTTTAGTAAAGTAAAACCTGTAGAAAGTGCACTCACTTGGCTCGATGGCCTTCCTGGAGCCACGCACCTCCTGCCGTATTAGCTCTAGTTTTATACATTGTCTCGCTCAGCTGTTGGTGGAACACATCTTAGGTCAGGGACGCTGAGGACATTCTCCTGCTCATGGTGATCAACCCTTAAAGTGACCAGGGGCTCCATTTGCTTCCCTCTGATGTGCCCTATTTTTTCACACTGGGTCTGAGTATTATACGTTCTGCTGGGTGCAAGTCCACTGCATGAGTAACACCCTCACACTGTATGTACACCCACTCAGAGGAGGTACATAAACCCTGGGTTTTACCAGACACAACCTGGCTACATTTTCATTCTCCTGGCCTCCTCGCAGAGTATTAAAATCACTATGTGCACAGTAGGGTGTCGTAGGCCAGGCAGTGCGACAGACAGCAATGCGTAATTTGGGCAGACTAGTGATCATACTGGTCCCATTCGGGCCCTTTATTCATGGTTTGGTTTCACCAGACTCCAGTTTCCCTTTATATGCGGAAAGGAGGAGACTCGTTGTGCATCTGGGGCCTGTTCCGGCAGTATACATAGCTGCAGCTGCTCAGATTGCACTCTCACCCCTAGTGTGCCGCTCTTTATGGCCACTGAACCAAGCCCTCCTCAATTCCCTGATGTAGATCTGTGCACCCGATACAACGCAGTACAGGCTGAGCTCACTGGAGAGTCATAAATCCATAGTAACCGCTGCTGGCTCCTCAGCCCTTGCCGTTTCACCAAAGCGCGATCATCAGCAGCGATACAGAAACTTGGTAGCCGAGTAGATCAGGCCCTTAAGTTGAGCCACCTCCCAGTGCTCCTCAGTTACTGTTTGGGCCTAGTGTCGGCCTTGGATATCACCCGGCTCCCTCACTTCAAGCCCACCAGCATGGGTTATTTAAAAGGAGCTGTGTGGATCGCCCTCCAGGCTGACTTGTGCTGCTGCCTTTCTCCAGCGTTTGGGAAGCAAGGACACGCACACAGCCCCACCCTACCTTGCATTCAAGGCCACCGCCCCAGCACCATGTCAGCTGATCTCGGGTACCGTGGCAAGCACACACTCCTCAGCACTTCACAGTGTCCTGCTGGGGTGTCCGGGGATCTATTGTGCAACGTAGAGGATCGGACGGCCAGCAACAGTGTGGTAAATACCAGGATTGCGAGCCCAGCTTGGAGCTTGGTTAAAACACGTCCGCCATGCTTGGAGGTTAACCCTGCCCTCAACGATGCAAACATTCCATGCAACCCAAACATTATTCACCATCACATGCAATGACAGAGCTTGACCGTGCCTATGTGTGCCTGTTGGATTGGAAGATTCATTAAATACATAATAGCAGGCTAGCCAATGTATGAGTGACAAAACCCAAGAGACTCTGTGGCAGATTTCTGGACTGTCCTAATAGCACTGTGAGAAGGATTTTGATAAGACACTGAAAATGTGATATATAGTGCTTAGGAAAGTGATTAATTGCCAAAGTAATAAATGAGACAGTGAGTCTGGGGTAGTAGGTAGAGAAACTAGCTTGGAAGGATAAATTAAGAAGAGTATGTTGGTGGATGATACGCAGATGGAAATACATGGGGAAAGTCCGTGGAGGAAGGGAAAAAGCGGAAAGGGGCACTGACATGTCTAGAAAAAGGATGAAAGAAGGATGGTGCTATGAGGGAAGAAGAGGATATGAAAGCGTTGGAAAGTGGATTATTATTAGTGGTAAATATACATCTACCACTGGCAATAATGCCAGCCACTAACACAGTCAAGGGCTCAGAATAGGTCCAGCAGGCAGACTTATCTTCAGAGACAGGAATGTAAAACATTTACCCCCTTCGATGCTCAGGACGGAATAGTTCCGTCATGAGCATAGGTGCCCCTGTGCTCACAATGGAACCATTCCGTCATGAGGACAGGGGGACGAAATTCCTCTGCTGCAGACAGCAGAGGGATTTCCTTCTCTCCCCCAAAGCCTCAGGAGCTGGGGGAGAGCTTCCCCAGCTCCTGAGGTCTTTCCCCGGTTTCTGAGCAATGACAATCAGCGCACACGTTGTGCTATCATCATTGAACAGAAATCAAAACTGAAATGAGCCTTTAGGCTCATTTCAGTTTCACTTTCTTTGTTCTCAGGGGGCTATCTCAGCCCCCCGGCCACGTAGAAGTATGTAAGAGGTATCATTGGATTGGAGGAGGCCGATCCCCAAGCAGGGATCCACCCACTAGACACCAGGGAGGGGGGAGCGGCCCCTTGGGCAAGGGCCTTTGCTCCCCCTAAACACATTTGGGGTAATTTAGTCTTTTTGCCCCCGGGAAGGCAAAAAGCCCACTAGACCCTAGGGATGTATTTTTCAGCACATAAATTATTAGGATGGGGGCTGCCCATAAAGAGCATGTCCATGCCCCCACCCCACAAAATTTACAGCCTTTCTGCACACCCCTCAGGGGGCAAAAATCCCACTCTACACCAGGGACTTTTTCTTGACAAATTGAATTAGGGTGGGGCTGCCCAAAACAGGCATGCTGATGCCCCCACACCCCGGCTGCTAAAATTACAGTCTTTCTGCCCCCCAGTAGGCAGAAAGCCCACTAGATACCAGGG
Source organism: Lissotriton vulgaris (assembly GCF_964263255.1). Lineage (NCBI taxonomy): Eukaryota > Metazoa > Chordata > Amphibia > Caudata > Salamandridae > Lissotriton > Lissotriton vulgaris. Next base: position 1,578,133,804 of record NC_141685.1, read on the forward strand.
ATTTTTTTAATTATGATTAGTGTTGGGGGCTACCCACTATGGGCATGCCCATGCCTACATCCCCATGCAAAAATGACAACCTTACTGCCTCCCTGGGGGGCAGATGAGGGCAGTATCCCCAATCTGCCCCCCTGGTGTGGCAAAAAAAACACTAGACGCCAGGGATTTTTTGAGAAAAATCTGAATTAGAGTAGGGGCTGCCCAAAATGGGCATGCCAATGTCCCCACGCCTCCCGCACAAAAATTACAGCCTTTCGACATTAGCCCCCAATCTTCCCCCCGGGAGGGGGCAAAAAGCCCTGTAGACGTCAGGGTTTTTTTGGGGCACATTTTAATTAGAGTGGGGGCACTGGCATGCCCGTTTTAGGCAGCCCCCACCCTAATTAAAAATTGCTTTTAAAAATCCTTGGCATCTAGTGGACTTTCTGCCCCTCCTCGGGGCAGATGGCATCATTAGCCCCCAACCTGCCCCACCGGGGAGGCAAAAGCCCACTAGACACCAGGTATTTTTGGGGGAAATTTTGAATTAGTGTAGGGGCTGCCCAAAACATGCATGCCCATGCCCCCACCCCTCCTATGCAAATATTGCAGCCTAACTGCCCCCCTGGGGGGCATATGGAATAGTAACCCCCAAGCAGCCCTCCCGGGGGTGCAAAAAGTCCACTAGACACCAGGGATTTTTTGGGGCAAATTTGAATTAGGGTGGCGGCATTGGCATGCCCGTTTTGGGCAGCCCCCACCCTAATTAAAATTTGTCCCAAACAATCCCTGGTGTCTAGTAGACTTTCTGCCCTCCTGGGGGGCAGATAGGGGCATTAGCCGCCAATCTGCACCCCGGGGGGGAAAAGCCCACTAGTCACCAGCAATGTTTTTTGGGCAAATTTGAATTAGGGTGGGGGCCTCCCAAAAAGGGCATGCCCATGCCCCCACCTCTCCTCCGCAAAAATGACAGCCTTCCTGCCCCCCCTGGGGGGCAGATGGGGCAGCAGCCCCCAATTTGCCCTCCCGGAAGGGCAAAAACCCCAGTAGACGCCAGGGATTTTTTGGGGAAAATTTTAAATAGGGTGGGGGCTGCCTAAAACAGGCATGCCAATGACCCCATCCCCCACCAGCAAAAATTACAGCCTTTCTGCCCCCCTGGGGGGAAGATGGGGGCTGTAGCCCCCAATCTGCCTCCGCCAGGGGGGAAAAAGCCAACTAGACGTCAACATTTTGCTGGCTTTTTTTATGCATGGGGGCTGCCCAGAATGGGCATTCCAATTCCCCGGCCCCAAAAAAATAGCCAAAGTGTTTCTGCCCCCCTTGGGGGCATATCAGGACAACCCCACCCCCGATATTCGCACCCAGGGTGGCAGAAAGCCAACACTGATTTGTTTTTAGCAATATGCCTTCCTGTGGATTTTGGGCCCTATTGCAGCCGGCACATAGGGAAATCTAGCAAACCTGTACATTTTTGAACACTAGACACCCAGGGGAATCCAGGATGGAGTGACTTGACTGGCTCTTACCAGGTTCTGTTACCCAGAATCCCTTGCAAACCTGTGGTGGAAAGTTCTGGAATCTACTGGGTCCACAAAATTCCACCCACCCGGCGTTCCCCAAAGTCTTCTGAGAAAAAAGGTAGCTAAATTGCATGGGTAGGCCTGGTGGCCGCGACAGGACATGGCCCAAAACGCAACGTGGACACACCACATTTTCACAGTGAAAACTGGCCCTTTTTTTGCAAAGTGCCTAGCTGTAGGTGTGGAACCCTAGCTCTGCCGGCACCTAGGGAAACCTAGCAAACCTATACCTTTTTGAAACGTAGACACCCAGAGAAATCCATGATGGGGGACTTGACTGGCTCTCACCAGGTTCTGTTACCCAGAATCCCTTGCAAACCTAATAATTTGTCTAAATTCTACCCACCCCACGTTCCCCAAAGCCTTCAGAGAAAAATGGTACCTCACTTGTGTGGGTAGGCCTAGTGTCCGCGACCGGCAAGGGCCCAAAAGCTATTAAGACGACATCAAAATAACCTATCACAAAACAACCTGGTTTTGCAAGGAGGGTCCCATGAGTTGTTGGCCCCGTGCTCGGCGGCCTTCTAGGTAAATCAACCAAACCCACACATTTCTGAAAATTAGACACCCAGGGTAGTCCAGCGAGGTATGGCTTCCATGGGTCCCCCAATGTTTTCCTACCCAGAATCCCCTGCAAACCTAAAATTCAGCTGAAAAAATCTATTTTTTCTCAAATTTCTGTGTGGGAAAATTCTGGAATCTACTTGGATCCGCAAAGTTCCTACCACCCAGTGTTTCCCCAGGCCTCCGATAGAAAATATACCTCACTCGCGTGGGTGGGTCAAAGACCCGCAACTGGCAAGAGCCCAAAACGTATTGAGAAGACATCAAAATGACATATCACAAAACAACTTTGTTTTGCAAGCGGAGTCACCTGTGTTTTTGGTCCTGGGCTCGGCGGTCATCTTCGGAATCTTACCAAACCCACACATTTCTTTAAACTATACACTTGGGGGATTCCAGAAAGGTATGACTTGTGAGGGTCCCCCAATGTTTTCCTTACCAGAATCCCCTGCAAACCTCACATTTAGCTGAGAAAAATCACTTTTTTCTCAAATTTGTGGGTGGAAAAGTTCTGGAATCTATGCGGATCCACAAATTTCCTACCACCCAGAGTTCGCTCAGGTCTCCTGATAAAAATTGTACCTCACTCGCGTGGGTGGGTCAAGTACCCGCGACCGGCAAGGGCCCAAAACGAATTGAGGAGACATCAAAATTACCTATAACAAACCATTCTTGATTTGCAAAATGGGTCACCGGGGTTTTTGGCCCCGGGCTCGGCGGCCATCTTGGGAAACTTCCAAACATACACTTTTATGAAAAGTAGACACCAAGGGGAGTCTAGCCAGGAATGACTTGTGTAAGTCCCCCAACATTTTCCTATCCAGAATCCCCTGCAAACCTCAAATTTACCTGAAAAAAATCACTTTTTTCTCAAATTTTTGTGTGGAAAAGTTCTGGAATCTGCGTGGATCCACAACTTTCCTCCCACCCAGTGTTCCCCCAGGCCTCCTCACTTGTGTTGGTAGGCAAAGTGGCTAAAACAGGAAATGGCCCAAATCGTATTGTGGAGACTTCAAAATTACCTATAACTAAACTACCTGTTTTTTTTGGGGGGGTGCACCTGGTTTTTTTGCCCCGGGCTTGCCGCCATCTAGGGAAACCTACCAAACCCACATGTTTCTGAAAACTAGATACCCTGTAGAGGTATGGCTTGCATGGATCCCCAACATTTCCCTAGCCAGAATCCCCTGCAAATCTCAAATTTAGCTGAAAAAAACATATTTTTCACATATTTGTACGTGGTATCATTGTGCTGGCACAAATGTCCCACTACCCAGCAATTTCCTTGTTCTCCCAAGTAAAATTATACCTCGTTTGTGTGGGTGTACAAAGCAGAACTGGCTAAAAACATGTGGGTGTCCAAAGCAGAACTGGCTAAAAAAAAAATTTTTTTAATGTAGTGCTTAAAATTCTCTGTGCTTTACTCTAAATCCCTATGTTTTGGGTTATTCCTAGTCACAGGCCTTTGGCCCACCCACACAACTGATTTTACTCAGGAGAACAAGGGAAACGCTGGGTGGTAGGACATTTGTGTCGGCACAATGATGCCAGGCAAAAATGTAAGGAAATAGAGATTTTTTCTGCTAAATTTGAGGTTTGCAGAGGATTCTGGGCAGGAATAAGTTGGAGGACCCACGCAAGCCATACAAACCTTGACTCCCACAGGTGTCTACTTTTCAGAAATTTTTCGGTTCGGTACTTTTCCAAGATGGCCGCCAAGTCCGGGGACTAAAACCCAGGTGACCCCCCTTGCAAAACAGGTTGATTTGTGATAGGTAATTTTGATGTCGCCTCAATAGGTTTTGGTCCCTTGCCTGTCGCGGGTCCTTTTCCCACCCATGCAAGTTTTCTTGGAAGACATTGGGGAACACGGGGTGAGTGGAAATTTGTGGATCCATGCAGATTCCAGAACTTTTCACCACAGAAATGTTAGGAAATTGTGTTTTTTCAGATACTTTTTTAGGTTTGCAAGGGATTCTGGATAACAGAACCTGGTGAGAGGCAGTCAAGTCACCCTATCCTAGACTACCCTGGGTGTCTAGTTTTCAAAAATGTATAGGTTTGCTAGGTTTGCCTAGGTGCTGGCAGTGCTAGGGTTCAAAAACTACAGCTAGGCGCTTTGCCATAAAAGGGTCATTTTTCACTGTGAAATTGTGGTGTGTCCATATTGCGTTTTGCGCTGTTTCGTGTCACAGGCACAAGGCCTACACACACAAGTAAGCTACCATTTTTATCGGGAGACTTTGGGGAATACGAGGTGGGTGGAAATTTGTAGATCCACACAGATTCCAGAACTTTCCACCACAGAAATGTGAGGAAATGCATTTTTTTGACAATTCTTAAAGTTTGCAAGGGATTCTAGGTAACAGAACCTGGTGAGAGGCAGTCAAGTCACCCCATCCTGGATTCCCCTGGATGTATAGTTTTCAAGAACGTATTGGTTTGATAGGTTTCTCTAGGTGCCGGCAGAGCTAGGGTTCAAAAACTACAGCTAGGAACTTTGCCAAAAAAAGGCCATTTTTCACTGGGAAATTGTGGTGTGTCCACGTTGCGTTTTGTGCTGTTTCCTGTCGCGGGGACAAGGCCTACCCACACAAGTGAGGTACGGTTTTTCTCAGAAGACTTTGAGGAACGTGGGGTGAGTGAAAATTTGTGTATCTACACAGATTCCAGAACTTTCCACCACAGAAATATGAGAAAAATGTGTCTTTTTTTGACACTTTTTTAGGTTTGGAAGGGATTCTGGGTAACAGAACCTGGTGAGACGCAGTCAAGTCACCCAATTCTTGATTGCCCTGGGTGTCTATTGTTAAAATATGCATAGGTTTGCTAGGTTTCCCTAGGTGCCGGCAGAGCTAGGGTTAAAAAACTACAGCTAGGCGTTTTGCAAAAAAAGGGTAATTTTTCACTGTGAAATTGTGGTGTGTCCTCGTTGTGTTTTACACCGTTTCCTGTCACAGGGACTTGGCCTACCCACACAAGTGAGGTACTGACGGACACTGGGAACTTGTGTATTTCTTTGCACCTTGCCGCCCCTTATTGTTTTTATCATTCACCACGTATCCGTTTGGTAGAATGGTTGCTGAGGAAGTGCAGCCAGTTACTCTCCCTATTTACAAACATGTATTTTGGTCCACAAAGAAAATGGTTTTATGTGCTGTTCTTGTGATGTTGCTGCTATTCATTTTGGGTGGGGTGTCATGGGTTTTGGAACACCATCAAGGACCAAGGGTAAGGTTATGCCTCAGGTTCGGCAGAAAAGAATGACTTCAAGTAATATATTTTTCGATACACACAAGAGATTCTTTGGAGAAGGTACTGCTTGTTACCCCTCTGATTCTGTCACTAGTATATGGGCTACATATCCATTGTCTTTAGTGAATTATAGATATACGGAAAACCCAGACTTTGTAGAGATAAAAGGAGTGTTTGGATCTGGTTATTCAGGACCATGCCTGTACCATCGAAAACCACTGGGGGAGGGTTATCCTGACTGTGATAACAACACCTATTGTAATAATTTCTATATGAAAGAACAGAACAGAACGTTGGCAGGTTGGCATTATAAAGAATTGACAATCCCCTGACCCTGAAACATGAAACCTAAGAGACGCTGATCGTCTGGATGTACCGGGAGCAACCGGAACGCTGACTCGATATCAGATTTAGCCATCAGCGCCCCGGGCCCCAGGCGATTCAAAATGGCTACGGCCTCATCGAATGATGCATACCGCACCGAACACACTTCCGGGTCTATCGCTTCGTTGACGGAGAGACCACGTGGGGCTGATAAATTATGTATCAGCCGAAACTCACCCGGGTCCTTCTTTGGGACCACACCTAACGGGGAACAAACAAAATTAGGAACCGGTGGTACACTAAACGGACCGGCGACTCGACCTCGAGCAACCTCCTTCCTGATCTTATTCTGTACCACAGTCGTATGCTGAAAGACCGATAGCTGATTTTTACATTTCGATGCACCCTGAAAGTCCCCCACTGGGATGCGGAAACCATAAGAAAACCCGTTCCGCAACACCCCAGCAGAAGCACGATCCGGGTATTCACTGAGCCAAGGAATCATTGCCAAGGTATCAATCGGGGTAGGTAAAGGCGCCCCTCGGACTATGTTAGACCTGTTTGGCGCCTCCTCTACCCCCGTTATCACCCGTTTTGGCTCTGCACGTGGACTCAGGATGGGATGATTGCCTACACCCACTACATTCATGTCTAAATTTGCATGATCCCTGGGGCCTAGTACATTTACCCCTGTTGAAGTTCCAACAAACCCCCCTTTTCCCTGTGTTACCGGCAGGCTTCGAGTAATTGTCTGTACCCGTACCTGACCGAAAGGGCGTCCCCGCATACTGGCGGGAAGATTCGCCAACGATACTCCCCACTAAAGGCAATTTCAACATACCAGTCTCCTTCCTTTTGGACCATGACACAGAATCATAACAATCCCATGTTAAGTTTTTATCGTGTTCTTTAGCTTTTCTAAACAGGTTATCATAGCAGAACCAATGATTACCCTCGTGTGATACCGAGTACCCCATGATTCGTGATTGATAAATCGGCAATTCGGGTAACAGATCGGGCCTTCGCTCCCCCAAGATCGATGTAAAAACCCCCCACGCTTGGCCCCAATTGCCAATGTTTTCATTTACCTTAAAGGCGGCCATTTTTGCGCGCCAAACACTCGGATGCATGAGCTCCTTCTGGCCCTTGACATGCTCCATCTCATAGTGATCAGTAAGCAACGAGAATATGTTTACATACTCCCCTGCCCATATCTTTTCCTTAATAGCCAAAGGAACATGCTGACCCAATTTTTCCCTACGAGAGGGTGCCGACTCATCCCTCGCAATCGGCAATGGCCGCTTACCTGCACCGGACGTTGTCTCTGCTACAGAACCCGTCCCCTGCGGCTTCTCTACTGCTGCAGCCGGCGTGGACACCTTCGCTGCTTCCCGTGACTCACGCAGTTGCTTCATTAGCTCCTGTGCGTCGACAGCCGTGGCGCCCTCTTTACCTTTTCCCAACCACGCTGCCAATTGTGCTGCCAGCTCGGGCGGCATATCTTCCTCGGACACGGGGGTGACCACAACGGGAATCGGATTCCCTTCATTCGGCACGGGAGTTGGTGCCTCGAGCGGGGCACTGGGACCCGGGATGTCTTCTCCCGCTGCTCCCCTCCTGGGCCTCTTGTTTTTCCCTCCCGGGGCTGCTCCCGCCAAAGGACGTTTCGGTCCCCCTTCCTCGTTCTTATCCACTCGCCTCTTTAGTTCGGTCATCTCCTTCATGAGAACACGCAGCATCTGTTCAGTAGTCATGCGCTTTGCCGCCTTCTTCGGCATTCTCCAACAGAGTATCTGCAAAACAAACAAGAACGATTACAACGCTCAAAATTGGCTCTTCGTTCCGTCTCGAGCTCACGTGCAGCGAGGAGGTGCAGCTTCAGAGCACAGGAACAAGAGGATGCCTTCGGATCTTGCTTCTCCTTTTATCCGTCTTCAGGGCGGGCGTAAACCCGCCCCTGCCTGCCCCTAGGGCGTGGCCAGCCGCGTCAGTGTCTAGGCCAACCCACTCTAGGGCGGGAAAAGGCGCGCCCCGGCTACGCCGCTTCGGGCATACCAGCCGAGACTCGCCTCCCGCCCAAGATGGCTTCCCGGGGGGATCGTGGTACTCTGCCATACGTTCGGGGGGACCGAGTGGTCGCCCCTTTCCATTATCCTGCTTGTGGTCCTATTATCAATAGTACTGGCACGTCATTGTACATAAATTGTTCTGGATTATTGATGTTTTATATTCTGCTGTGGATTATGATAGATCGATTTATGCACACTCAGGTTTTTTCTTTCTGTCTAATGGGACATATTCTAATATTAAATATAGTACAAATGATGTGGCACTTGGGATGGTACTGCCTTTGAGTGTACCTTGCAAACATGCGAAGCCTAGAGTAAGATGGGTTCAAAGGACATTGACCAGGGAATTCTGTGAAGGAGTGACAGATCTCGAAGTCAATAATTATAGTAATGGTATTAGTTTTGATACATTCTTTCCTCCAGAAATACATTTGGTGGTACTGCTATGGCCAGGGGTGAGAATGCAAGAGAATATTTAGGATGTAAGCTGCAAATATTGTGTAACTCCACAGTAGCAGCTTTGCGTGACATCACCACCCAATTGGAAAGTATGCAGATATATTCCGAGCAGACTAGATATGCAGTTGATTTCATCCTAGCTAGGAGTGGTGGTGTGTGCTCGACAGTAGGGGACCAGTGTGTAGTCGGAATCACAAATATGGAAAAGAATATGACCCAACACAATTTAGACATCCTAGAAAATGTTAAAGGAATGAAAAGTGGGAAATGGCGTTGGTCTTTTTTTAGCAGCTGGGGTTGGATCCTTGAAAAGGTGATTTATTTCATTGTGATCTTGGTCTCTTGCTGTGTCCTTGTTCAATGCCTTCCTTTCTGTTGTTCCTATTGCACCACCCTTCTAAATATCCTCATGCAGATAGATGATGGCGTTTTGAGACTTCTTCCCCACTTACATTTTTCCTTCCTGATGCTGAAAGTATGAAGTGTTCCTAAAAAGGTCACCTATGATTCTATCTATTTATATGTCCTTTGCTATTATTATAAAATGTTTAGCTCATGATAAAAGGAGTGTCTGTTAGAATACAAAAATGTATGCTTGCGCATTGTTCTATGTAAGTTAGCATTTGCTGCGCCATTTTATATGCCGGCGCCATTCTGTGTTACAATCAAAACTTATACTTCACTATTTCCGAGAAATGGTTATTTTTTTCCAAGGCTAGGTTTTGCTTCACTAATGAATACACTGTTCTTATTAGAGCATACCTTTCCCTCTAGATAGAGGCCTTCTCCAACTTGTCTAGTGGCTGTCACGGAATGAATGGCCCTGTATAGAAGATTGAGTGTGCCCGGCCTCAGAATCGAAATTTAATTTTTGTACTTCATTGTATAGCTGCATCTGCTTGGAAAATTGCATTGTGGGTGTGCCTTCATTGGTTCTGTTCTGTACATAATGTATGTTTATGCTTGTTGATGTCAGTCCCTCTGCAGCACTCCTAAGCGACTGGTCAGACTCGGCTCCACTCTGAGTGTATCCAATAAACAGATATTGGTTTGTATTTTCTACTGTCTGACCAACTCTTCATTTGGTATGGAAGGCTGAGAGGTGGTCGTGAGTGACCCCGATTACCCTAATCGGGCCACTTCCTTCAGCAGGATTAGACACACTGCAAACGTACTCCTCCCGAATAGTTTCATATTTATTACAGTGTATACCTTGGTGTATCAGCCATGTTAAGGGAGAAGGAAGGGACAACACTTGAGATGGTGTTTGGTGTGATTTCAAACTGGAAACGGCACTGAAACTATCCATTTATTTCTTCTAGTCGACAACATAATCTACATACAGTAATGCCCTATTTCTTACCGGTAATATTCATTACTCCTGGTTCCATTGTTCTCATCCCATTTATTACTTATGGAGATAACCATCTCCCTGAGAAAAAAAAGAAGAGAGGAATGCTGGGATCCTTAACCCTACCCCCTCCCACTGCCAGTACTTAACCAGTACTTACCCAGCATTGCACCTGTACTGCCAAGCCACCATCAGGAAGGATGGCACTCTGGAGGGAAGGGCGTAATGACTGGGACGAGGACAACGGGACCAGGAGTAATGAAGATTACCAGTAAGCAATAGGGCATTACACCCAGGTCCCCTAGTCCTCATCCCATTCATTACTTATGGAGCATACCAAAGCCAGAAATCTGGCCTTCTGAACCCCCAAATAACAACCAGGACACCAGACTCAAATCAGCATCCCAAGCGAAGCAAACAAAAGAACCACAGGCAAAACCAGGCAGGAGCATACAGCCCACAATGCTCACAACCAACCCAAAGGGTCGCACTGCCCAGAACAAGCAGGAGATGATCACGAAGAATAAAAAAGCAGCAAACCCATGGCCTGCCACCCAGAGGACAGCCAACCCACACCGGGAACCATCCCGAACCAACAACAGAGGAGGAACACCCACCAAGGAAGCACCAGATGCAGCCAGTAACAGAAGGATCGTGAGGAGGCCACAGAAGGAAGAAGACCCAAAGCATCCACACACCTCAGCAAAACCAGGGAAAAACCAACAGGGATACAAACTAGGTCATGAAAAACCAGGACCCTGGAAAGGAAAATGAACCAACTGTACCAAGGAGGCAGCCAACCACAGCAATAAGGACACCCAGGCCCCATCTGCCCCAACCCACAAAACCTCTGAGCAGAAGGGAGCCAGCCACGAAGGCAACAAGGCAAGGACAAACAAAACCAAGGCAAGAAAGGAGGCCCACCACAAGAGACCCCAAGCCAAAATCCCAAGCCCCAGAAGTAAGTGGGGACCGAAGCAACCACACCACCAGAAACAAGCGACACAAGAAGGAACAGAACAGACCTAGCATCCTACAGGGCACGACAAATTCTGCAAGGGCACCAACTGGTCAAGAAGGCTTCCACACCCAGTACCACCAAGCTGCCTGAGAGAAAAGGCAGTAGGACTGACAGAATGTGTGCCAAAGCAGCCAATGTTAGGAACACCCAACAACACCATAAAGGCACACAGCCAACCCCAAAAGAAAGCTGAGGGGAAGACCCAACAGTGCCCACCCCAACTAAGAAAAGAAGGGTGGCAGGGCCAACAATGGGACAAACCCCAACACCACTGGGGAGGCCCACAGCAGACTAGCCCAAAAAAAAGAAGAGGCAGAAGAAGCCGAAGCCCCACAACCAGACCAAAAGGCCTGTGGCTGCAGCCAAGGATGAACAAGCCCGGAGAACACACAGCCTCACAACCCACCAAGGGAGCAGAGGCCGGAAAGAGACACAGTCCAGAACCAGATCCATGCAGACACAGCAGCCGAAGGGCTCCAAAAGTCCAGGAAGAACTCCAAGGCCCGACAATAACATGAGGCTGGAAAACCAGCACCCAACAGGCCTGCACCCCCACTCTGCCGGAAGCTGGTCAATGAAGGAAAACCGGCCCCTAGATCAAACAAGACGCCAAAGAAGAGGCGGCAAAGGACCCCCAAATGAAATCAAGGCACCCCTGGCAGAAACGGCGACCAATAAAACAGAACAGCCGGTGGAAGGGCACAAACCCTGAATGAGGAGGGACTGGATACACCAGAGGCAAAAAACACTACCCCCAAGTCATGACTCCCTGCGTGGGGAAAACCAGCAGGAAGGCGGGCTGGAATACCAACAGACCAAGGCCAAAATGGCAAAATGAAGCACCAGGCCAAATAGCGACATGACTAAGCATGGGTGGAAAATCCGTTCCGCTCGCGGATTTTGCAGATTTTTGGTAAATTTGCAATCCGCGAGATTCGCGAATTTCCCGCGAGCGGAACATATTGGGTCAAAAGTTCAAGCTGACTTTGTAACTCTTTTGGAATGGCGCCGGCAAGCTGCCAGAGCCATTCTAAAATAGTTACAAAAGTCAGCTTCAACAGGAAGCTCTAATAGATAAAGTAAAGCAGGTGCTGCTCGAATTCAGTTACACAATCATTAATCACCCCAAACTTGGGGTGATTAATGATTGTGTAAC